>NC_083286.1:18879321-19229321 GCF_963506605.1 Zootoca vivipara
CCACACCTCCACAAGGCATGCCTATGAGGGTGGCAGGACCGAAATAAGGGCGTCCCGCAAGGATCCTAAAACCAGGGGAGGTTCATATGAGGGCGCATGTTGCTTCGGATACCTTGGACCTAAGCCGTGTAGGGCTTATAGGTTATTAACAATACCGAAGGCAGGAGAGGCGTCCCATTCAAGACCACGTAGCAAATATCTGAATCTTTGATTCCTCTTTCTTTGAGAAGAGGAAATTTGTTATGAAAAAGATTTTTAAATATACCTTTCCCCAAAAAACGGAAGCTTTTTTATTAGGAATTATAGGACAAGAGATAATGAAAGGAGATCAAGTATTATTTATGTATGCGACAACTGCTTATGTATGCGACAACTGCGGCTAGGACTTTGTTAGCCCCAAAATGGAAAACTCAGGAGTTACCGACGATTGAAGTGTGGCAGACGAAAATGATGGACTATGCGGAATTAGCAAGACTGACTAGCAGGATCCGAAACCAGGGAGAGTCAAGGTTCCAAAAGGACTGGAGTAAATTTGTGGACTGTATGGAGAAGAACTGTAGAAGTTTAAAGACACTTGCAGGACTGAAATAAATCCTACGAATTGACTTTAAGTAGATGAAATAAAGGAACTGCAAGATAGGAATGAATAAGAAAACCAAATGGGGGGAAGGAGGGAAGTCAAAGCTCAGCAGAGCAAAGAAAATTGTAATGATTGATAAGATGTTAAGAAGAAAATTTTTGTGTTTATTATGTTTATTATGTGTTGTTGTGTTTGTGACTGTATGTGTGTGGCTGTATTTGTTTTTGTTTAAATGTGTTTAATTGGAAAATCTAATACATTGCTTTAAAAAAAAGAGAGAGAAGAGGAATTTTGTTCTTGCAAAAGTGTATTGTTATGCGTTTCATATTAATAAATAGAAAACAACACCATCATGCTTTGATGAACAAGTTCATCATGCCGCTTTTTTCACCATGCTGATCTCTGATTATCTACTCTGTTGCTCCTGGAACATGAATAGAGTAAGACCACAGATAAACATCACTGTGCTGTTGCAGTGAATGTTCTCTTCATCACCTCATGGTATGGGAGCTTGCTTTCCACAAGGAATCATGAATCTGTGAGGCCTTTATGCCCTTGCAGCTCCGTGGCATTCACAGTCATAGGTTTACTCTTGTGTGTGTGTTGAATGACTGCACAAGGGAGAGAATGAGTGGCCTGCTAGGGGCAATACCAACAGAGCTATGTTTTATTATTTTTCTAAAAAATTAATCCGTGCAATAGCTATTATTTTATTCATGAACAAGACTTCTGTCAATGAGCCTATTAACTTGGCCACTGAACTGCTGACCCTGATATTTTTTAGATAATTAGTGGTTTGCGTGCAGCCATAAAGGAAGCTTCACCAGAAAATGCACCTAAAAAACATTGTTCTCTTGACCGTGGTATGAACTGTTGTTTCACATATAATAAAGTGGGGGAAAGGAAAGGGAAGAAGAGGGGCAAAGGCTCTCAACAAAAGGGACTTACTGAATCCAGTAGTTTCATGGCAGTCAAGAGCTCATTGAAAAGTCTGAACCTACCTACTGGGGGAATCTGGGGAGGAATAAAGGAGTAGGCAGAGTCCTGGTATAGGAAGGTGTGTGATTAGGTATTCGGGGAGTAAAACAAGTTCATGGCTGGGGTCAGTCTCCAGTACCCATTTGTGATGACTTCCTGGGTCAGAGGTCTTTGGATATCAAGAATCCTGGGACCCAGCATGGTCAGCAGCCAAAGACCATACAGGTAGTCAGAAAAGAAGAACAGAACATGCTCAGGGTGAGTGGACTATTAAACGTTCTCCTTGGTGGCAGGATAATAAATGGCGCCATCTTGAAAAGAACCAGTGGTTTGGGATATCCATTTCTGTCAGCCCAAAGCATTCCAATGACTTTGTTTTCCGTTCTACCTGTGCATCTTTGGTTCAGGTTTTCGTAAAGTTAAATTAAAATAATAATTCCCCATATTCTCCTCTAAGAAAAAACAGGGTGGGGTTGTGACTATGCAACCATCTTCAGAGCAGCTGAACTTGAGGTGCCCCAGTGATGTCAAAGGATCTTTTGCCAATTGGATGTGGATGTTTCCCTATTTAGCATCTCTCTTGATTACATCAGCAGGGACACTTTGGTTTTTCGCCAAAGGGAATAATATCACTGCAGTAATGCCTTGCTTAATGAAAGTGAATTTATGGGATGCTTTACTCAGCAATCTGCTAGTTTATTACATATTCTTAGTCAGCCTTTTTTTTTTGGAAGAGCATGATTTATTTATTAGTACAGGCAGTAGGCCCTGTTGATGCTGAATGGAAAATATATGCATATAATAATCATACGTACAAAACCATATGAATAGATAGGCATGTGAACAGAAAGGGTTCAGGGCTATTTTGGGCTTATCACCAGATCGTGATCACATCTGCATTAGGTATTAATATCCCTTTATTTCATCTTTTTAGTATTCTGGCAGAGGCTCAAGGGTAATTTACAATATTAGCTGCTCCAGTTGAGAACATTTAGTATAACAGCGCTAATGGTTACACAAGTTTAAAGAGTAAAGCACTGAATCACACATAAGCGACTTGGAAGCTTAAATTGCATTTTGGAAGATGAGTAAGGGCCTGATTTTAAGATCTGCTGCACTGACGAATAAGTTCTCACTAGGATGGGGACTTCTCATTGAGGATGTGCAATATTACCGGTATTACAAGCTGCAAAGCTGAAGAGAGATGAAGTAGGTTTTGTAAGCAGAATGACTGATATATAGCACTGCAAATGTTGGGAATTGCAACATTAGAGTTACAGAAAACAAAACATCAGATCCTTTGTTAACACTCCTATGACCAGGCTAGTTGGAGAGCATCACCTTTTATTTCTCCAAGGAAATTGGTCAGAATGTGAACATCTGATACCTAGCAGGCAGGAAGAAAAGACTTGAACTATAGAATTGAAGGTGAGACTACCTGATGCATAAAATTCTGTGGGAAGGAGAGTTGGAGAGTAAAGGTAAAGGGACCCCTGACCATTAGGTCCAGTCATGACCGACTTGGGTTGCGGCGCTCATCTCACTTTATTGGCCGAGGGAGCTGGCGTACAGCTTCTAGGTCATGTGGCCAGCATGACTAAGCCACTTATGGTGAACCAGAGCAGCGTACGGAAACGCCATTTACCTTCCCGCTGGAGCGGTACCTATTTATCTACTTGCACTTTGACGTGCTTTCGAACTGCTAGGTTGGCAGGAGCTGGGACCAAGCAACGGGAGCTCACCCCGTCGCGGGGATTCAAATTGTCGACCTTCTGATCGGCAAGCCCTAGGCTCTGTGGTTTAACCCACAGCACCACCCGCGTCCCAGGCTCATCAGGTATTTGGCACTAAAAAGAGCCAGCTGACAAACAAGAATTAGAGATGAAGTCTGTCTGTAAAGTACTAACAGCCTTGTACCTGGCGTTGCTTAGGAATTCCAAGAAACCAAAAAAGGTAAGTGCAGTTTTGTAACCAGTGTTTAAAATTGGTGCAGTGTCGAAAGGATGTCTGCTATCTTGATTCAAAATAGCATCCAACTGTATCAAAAAAACCCTGCTCCTTGATCTCAGAAACCATCCTGAAAAATTGGGTATGATACCGTAAGCAGGGTCCAAATGCATAGTGAAAAACACCTTTCCAAAATACATAGTAGGTCTTTCCCTGAAACATTGTATCTCTGGTTAAACTAATTCCTGAATGACAAAATTCTGGCTTGTGCTCAGGGGTGAAGCTGTCCAAAGAAAACTCTCTTCGCCTTAGGCACACAGCTGCATGTTTTTGAAGGTTTGATGTTTTACTGTTAGATGTTTTAATTTTTGGGAAGCTGCCCAGAGTGGCTGGGGTGACCCAGTCAGATGGGCGGTATATAAATGAAATTGTTGTTGTTGTTGTTGTTGTTGTTGTTGTTGTTTGCTTTTAAGTCTCCTGCTATAAAGAGAGAGAGATTCACACACGATCGTAATGCAGGCCATCCTTTACCCATTCCAGACTCTGATGGTATTCAAACCAGACACGGGTGGCACTTTGGTCTAAACCAACGATAGGCAACCTAAGGCCCATTGGCCGGATGCGGCCCAATTGCCTTCTTAATCCGGCCCACGGACGGTCCAGGAATCAGCGTGTTTTTACATGAGTAGAATGTGTGCTTTTATTAAAAATGCATCTCTGAGTTATTTGTGGGGCACAGGAATTTGTTCATCCCCTCCCCCCAAATATAGTTCGGCCCACCATATGGTCTGAGGGATGGTGGACCGGCCCACAGCTGAAAAAAGGTCGCTGACCCCTGGTCTAAACCCCTGAGCCTCTTGGGCTTGTTGATCAGAAGGTCAGTGCTTCGAATACCTGTGGCGGAGCGAGCTCCCGTTGCTCTGTCCCAGCTTCCGCCAACCTAGCAGTTCGAAAGCATACTAGTGCAAGTAGATAAATAGGTACCACTGTGATGGGAAGGTAAACGGCGTTTCCATGCGCTCTGGTTTCTGTCATGGTGTCCTGTTGCGCCAGAAACAGTTTAGTCATGCTGGCCACATGACCCGGAAGGCTGTCTGGAGAAACCCCGGCTCCCTTGGCCTGAAAGTGAGATGAGAGCTACAATGCCATAGTCACCTTTGAGTGGACTTAACCATCCAGGGCTCCTTTTTTTTTACATATCCAAACCAACAAGCAAGAATTCAAGTAGATGAGTCCAGCTTCAAGCTCCATGTTGTAACATGCATAGCACATACATGCGCAGCATATAATTTTGGTAGAAAACTCTCTAGAACAGAGATTTCTCCATTTTAGGGGCTGAATCTATACTCTGAAGGATGATCAGTGAACCCATAGAAATATTTCAGTATGCTGCTTTGTTTGGGATGGACAAGACCTGGTAGTGTGCTGGTTCTGGGATGTTCTTGTGAGAGCTTATGGGGCCATCTGAATTCCTGCAAGGTCTCACGTGAGCATCTCTAGCTTTCCTGAGCCAGCATGCTGAGTGGGCTTTGTCACCCAAGCAAGGCTGAGAGCTTTGGGTATATGTGATTGTTGTGTATAGATGGAACCCTTGTAATTGAGCCCTTGAATAAGCTGTGATCTTACTGTACATCACAATAGTGACTCCTCCTAATGGCGGGGGATGAAGTGGGGGGAGACGGAACATCTTGTGTTGGAACATGCCTGTGGGCACACACAGCCCCTGGAATGAGACAGACCACTCTGGGCGTTTTCCTGATGAAGCGCAGCCCAGGACATTCACAAATCAGTCCCAGTGCGCACCAGCGACACATATCTAAAGACATGTGCACTCTCTATCAGCAGAGTATACAGGTGAAACTCGGAAAATTGGAATATCGTCAAAAAGTGCATTTTTTCAGTAATGCAACTCATTATTATTTATTTTTCTTTCAATTTTTACAAATGCTTTCTTTTGGAAATTCCACGGTAATAAAACAAATAGTTTCAATAATACAAAAAATAAACATTGCTATTACATTTCACTAATGACATTCCATTTATAATTGACCCGCCTAATGACAAATAATTACAATTACAACAAAAATTAATTTTTGACATATCTTGCTTTGCATGTCATGCATCTATCTCATATATTGGTTTCACCTTTTAAGTTGCATTACTGAAATAAATGCACTTTTTGACGATATTCTAATTTTCCGAGTTTCACCTGTAGCAGAAGCGATAGTGGAGCGTAGGTGTGCGTGCGTTCTAAGTATTTATTCAGCAATATATACAGGACAAAGCAATCATGGTGTCCTCTCACATCTTCTCCGAGAGAGAGAGAGAGAAAAGAAGTACCAAAGTACAGTACAACAGAAGAGATAAGACTGGCTTCCGTTCCCACACTTTCCAAGCCTGGAAAGTAAACACAGACATGTGATGTAACAATCACACATCCAGCAACGGATTGTCCTTTGCTTCCAGCAGCAAAATGTCTTCAGTCAGCCCTCAGGCTTGTTGTTTTTTTTAATTCTGGAGGCATCATTCATTTTCTGTCAATCTGGTAACTTTACTGGCATGTGTGAGGGGGCAATCTAGTCTTTTTATTCAAGAAGCTGAGGGTTATGGATCTAATTCAGCAGAGCACATTCCCTAGTGTCACCTCGATCAAATATTTCAGCTGCATTTCCTTCATGTTCTGAATCAGGGTTTTGGTCTTCAGGATCTGAATAATACTGCCGAGAGTTAAATATTTAGGAACATGGCAACAGCACAATCCTTTGCATGTTTTGTGGAAGCTTCGTAATTGGACGTAACATTTTGTAGTGATTCAGTGGGGCTTACTCCTATGTAAGTGTCCACAGGATTGCAGGCCAAAATTTTGAAACAAAGGGCATTCTATATAAAATGTCCCGTGATATTTAACAGCAGAATTTTTGACCAAGCCATCAGCTATGTACAGAGGCTCTCCTGAATTCCCCCACTACTTGTTTTAAGATTGAAAAACAGAACAATAAAGGTTTCTTTTCCTAGTTCCTTACAATACTTAAGGGTCCCAAACTGCAAAAGCTTGACAGAAAGCAAGCAAGTTTTGCCCTTTCTTAAATATTTGAAGTGAAGATACAAGCAGGTGTGTGTGTGTGTGTGTGTGTGCGCGCAAGAATCATGTTTCAGTTTCCCATGAAAAATATCTGAAACATTTCAAAGGGTTATGCACTTATGTAAGGTCTGAAACTGATGAGAGGGATGTAGCTGAGGAAAAAGGGAAGAGGAGTTTGGACAAATCGCTGCTACTTCATTGACAATGTTCTAGATGGCACCATGAGATTTAAATTAAGAGAATCCGGATTTGCAAAAGGAATGGTTGACAGATCACTTCAGTTCGTTAATTTTTCCTGCTGCTGGGATTGTAGCAGCTTCAAGGGACATTTAGATCAGGAAAATGGTTTGGCCGGGGTGGAAGGAGGATTAACCCTTCCCTCTCCCAGTGCTGTTGCTATGATCAAACTTGGGACTTTGCTCTCTCTCTTTTTAAAGTGAACTCTAGACACTGATAGCACATGTAACCTGGTCCTCAGATTCAAAGACCTTAAAGCAATGAATATTACAGGTGAATTAAGTATTGGAATCTCTTTGTTTGAGGCACCTTTTTCACCCACTAACAAAAAAATAGCTTCTCTTTCCAGGGACTGTAAATTATTTGTGGGTTTCCCTTTCTGATTGTGATACAATCTAAAATGGGTGGTAATGGTCAGTGTGAATGCTATTTCAGCGTGTTACTCTTTTTTTTATACAGTGTTTGTCTCACTGCAGGAATTATCATTTTCATTATTACTAAGCAGAAAAGGTTCTTTTGCATATATATATATATATATATATATATATATATATATATATATATATATATATATAGGGACCCCTGACCATTAGGTCCAGAGGTCCAGTTGTGACCGACTCTGGGGTTGCGCGCTCATCTCGCATTATTGGCCAAGGGAGCCGGCATACAGCTTCCAGGTCATGTGGCCAGCATGACAAAGCCGCTTCTGGCAAACCAGAGCAGCACATGGAAACGCCGGTTACCTTCCCGCTGTAGCGGTTCCTATTTATCTACTTGCATTTTTGATGTGCTTTCGAACTGCTAGGTTGGCAGGAGCTGGGACCAAGCAACGGGAGCTCACCCTGTCACAGGGATTCGAACCGCCAACCTTCTGATCAGCAAGCCCTAGGGTCTGTGGTTTAACCCACAGCGCCACCTGGGTATGTATGTGTGTGTGTGTGTATATATATATATATATATATATATATATATATATATATATATATAGCACCATCCTGCTTCCTTCATTTGTAGATGGCACTTGTTTGTTTTCTACAAATGCCACACCTGTATGGATGAATAATAGACAAGTGGGAATGGTTACAGAATTCATTGGCTTTCTATGGGAGATGTTAGATTAATGGTACAGTTACTAAGAGGCTGGTTCCAGATCTTCAGCATGTAAAATAATAAAGCAATAAGATGTGGCAAGGGACACATTAATGGGCAATAAATGCATAGCTCAGGTACACTATGTACGTGCGGCTGGAGGCCAAAATGTTTATTTTAATCTATCCAATATTAACAGCCCTTTAATAATATAGGGCAGTGCATAACTTTATGAAAATTAAAGATATTCAAAATTATTTCATCCCAAGCCAGAAGCAATCATTTTAAAAACGCGGTGGCAGAGGGAATATAATTTGGATTTGTGCCTCCCCCCCTAATATTTTCAATAAAGGTGGTATAGCTGTATGAGAGTACAATTAGATGATATAATGGAGAAGTGGCATAGTGTGAGGTGAGGTGGCAGAAGCCCTGGGTTTAAAATTCTGAGAGGAGCACAACCAGGTGCCCCAGTTGACAGGCTCCCTCATTGAGGTAGCATTGCTGAGCTCCTGCCGTCTTCTGGAGCTGCGGCGAGGTAAGCTGCCCCCAGGCCAAGACTTCAGGGCTGGGGCGGGTGGCACCTCATTCTCCTTGTGGCCAGCGAAAGGATGATCCCCCCCACCCCCGCGTCCCACCCCTGGGCTGGTTCAGAGGCGAGGTTGGGCCGCTTCACCCTTGTGCATTTTGTGACCTGTCGGGACTGCAGGGCAGGAAGGTGGCCCCTCTGCAGACACGACAGAAGCTGTTGCAAGTGCTAGAGCACAAGCAGCTCACCCGACTGCCTCCGCTCTAAGCCAGCCCCTCTTCCCTCCTCCCCAGTGTGCATCCTGGTGCCATGCACCTTGGCCATGATCTGTGCTCCACGGCAACAGTGGTGGGGAGCGGGCATGGCCAGTGCACAATAGCTGGGTGCACAAGGGGAGCCCTGAGCTTTCCCAGTGTTGGTTCTTGCCAGCATGCCCCCTACTGCTGCACCTCGCCACTGCCACTTGCACACTGCTTGGTCCGGCCAAGAGGGAAGGGAAGGGAAGGGGGGAAGAGGAAGGCTGGAGAGCACATGAGGGCCAAAGGCCCCCCAGCACACGCCTCCCCCCAGTTGCCCAGTTGCTCAACATTTGCCCCGGCCCCGGCCACCAGCAACCCAAGCTATGTCACTGAATGGGAGACCTGCAGTTTAAATCCCCAGATTATTATTATTATTTTGGAGTGTGTGTGCATGTTGGAGTGTGTCTGGAATATACTGCAAGTTTAGTGTTCCTTATTGTTTGCTTCCAGAAAACCTCCCACTGTAGTTCTGCTGTTTTCCGCTATATTGTCAGGAGTGGCTTTCACATGTAGAAATTAACAGATAGGGAAACGTCACAAAAACGAAAAGCTGCCATGTGAATGCAGCTGGTGTCAAATCTTACGTTTTTAAGGTCACTGAAGCCTACAGACATGTTATTGTGACTGTCAAAAAGATTATAATTAATCAGCTTGTAGAGATACGCAGTTTTGCATTTTATTTCTGCCTTTCGTATAGAGCACACATCCAGATGGTAGGGAAAAAGAATACTGAATTAAAAGTTTAGTTAGCAAATATTTGATCCATACAAGAATCTGTTGAAGAAAATTAAAAAGAAACTCAGTCAACTGAGAACTTCAGAAAGAATCAGATTGTATTTATATAGCACTGGCACCAGCCCTGTTCACATATTATTCATAAGGATGCAGAGAAAGGAAAAAAACCCCATACTTTTAGCCCTTTCCCCTGATGTTGCATCTCTTCTGGTCACAATTAGGGGTTTCGAATGATCTTAAAAATAAATGTGATAAATCTTTATTAAGAAAAAGAAAAGGAAATAGAACAGACCAAGTCCATCAATTTCAAAACGTCGAAAAGCCACACTGGGGAGCAAACAGTTCTTTCTATAGTAAATAATAAGTGGGAGGCAATTAGTTATAAGAATTATATTGTCTTTGTTCTGTTTCCTTTGATCTCGAAAAAGTATGTCAGCTTTGCCGTGAAATGAATTCCCAATGCTTATCTATCTGCTCTACTTGTTGTGAGTGTTGCTTGCAAGCTCCATTTCTTCTGGAAACAATGTTTTCGTGGCAGTTGCCATATGAGAAGACATTTTTTTATTTCTGTACTAAAATGATCCGTATAGTTTAGTAACAATACCATCGGGTCAAGTGGGATTTCTTAATCCATGAGCTTCAGTGTTAAACATTTAATCTTTCCCTAGTATTTCTTCGTAAGGTGACATTCTCACTACGCATGACAACAGTCTCCTGTTCCCCCAGGCATTTCCAGCACATTTTCAGGTAGCTTTTATTTATCCTATAATTATTCTATTTATTCTATTTATTTAACCACAGGAGTTATATACCACCTCATTATTTTGAAACAATTTCCCCTTAGATTCACATTGAAAGAAAATGTTATTTGTTGCAGAGATTTCCCCAAACCTCCATTGAGATATTATTCCTTGTATCTTGTTCCCAGTTTCATTTGTACAGGATCCATGTACCTTTAAAGATCATGTTATATATTTTGGACAGTAGGCAAAGCTGGATTAAGGTGCTTGATTTCCTGGTGCCTTTTGCTAAAGCAGACCCCTTTTCTCCCAGAAAAGAATGCACAAAACGTACACAGGACTGATAGCCAGTGGAGCTGCTGTAACAAAGGACTTGTGTGTTCCTTATAACCAGTCCTGGTCAACAATCTGGCCGATAGACTGAAAAGCAACAGTAATTTATTTGCTAATGGTCTGGCCTGGATGCTTAAGAAATGCAACGGAAGGAGCATGCTAGTGATCCATCACTGATGCTAGAGCGAGGTGAATCATGCAAAACAAGTGGGCTCTTGCAGATACAGCTCCTGGAACAATTGCTCCAATTGCACCACTGATAATCTGTTTTTTTTTATATATAATAATTTTTATTGGTTTTTTTTTAATAGAAACAAAACAGAAAAAACACACAATACATGATCTGTCCCTCCAATTTCCCTCACCCCACAAGTCCACTTCTGCCACCAGTAGTACCCGTGGGCATTGAGAATCAGAGGGGTCCATTGTAAGGCTGGGTTTGACCTCCCCCTCCCCCCTCCCCCCTCATCCCCTCCCTGCCACTGAAAGGACAGGGATGGAGGGGCTCTGGGGATTGGTTTCCCCTCAGCTGCTCCTTTAACACAAGCCTTCAACAAAACATAAACACAATACCTATAAAAAAGAAAAACAACAACAACAACAAAGAAAACAAATAAAAATTTAAAAATTCCCAATTATTATTTTCTTGACATTATAATTGTGACTTCCTCAGATCTCTTCTTCCTGGTTTTCCTAACTTCTCTAATTGATTGTGGCGGATTTTCTACTCCAATTCCAAATCTTACCCTTATAATATTGACTTATTCCTCCTCCTTCTTCATGCTGCCCCCCACAAGTCCCCTCCTGCCACAAGAGGAACCTGCTAGGCGCAGCACTTCAAAGGTTCCATTTTTGTGTCTGGGCTTCCCTCCCCCCCCTCCTCTCCCCCCCCCCCCAGAGCACCTTCTGCACCCCTGATAATCTGGTCTTGACAGTAGATGGACCTCATTTTTTGTATTCAAATTTTTGTCGATTCTCTTAGCATATAATTGACTGAGAAATTCATGTATCAGTGATCTTATTTGAAAATGCTTATGCCATAGTGGGGTCCCTTGGCTCATACTTTCTTTAAGTATATGAATAAATACTTCTGAGAATTTCCCCCTCAGTTCTAACTTAAAAAGAAATTTGCAGTGCAAATTCTTGGAAGCATCCACACCTATTCTCCTCACTCAAGCAGAACATGAAGGTGGGGGAGAGGGAGGAAGGGGGGACTGACTGAAGAATTCTTCTTGTCAGCTAAGCATTGGTTCCTTATTATATTACTGAAGGAAGAGTGAGCAAGCTGATGTGTGGTCAGTTTTGCACAATTTTCTCTTCCTTCTGGGCCTGTCTGTCTCCTGACATATCACTGCCATGAGCTCACCCTACCTGTCAAGTCTTCCTCCAGACTTACTCTTCCTGTCATACAAATTTGGTATACCTCTGAGAGATATTTTTTAACAAAAGCTACCTTAATTCGGTGAGCATAGAAAAATTAGCAGTGGGATGAAGCTAAGAGGCAAACGCAGTTCATATTAAATGGGCAATGATTTCAGTCATGGAACATGATAGAACCTGCTAGATACTAAGGAGAGGAGAGTGTGGAGGAGGGTTGTTGCTGTTGTTATAATGCTATTATTACGACCAGGGAAACTGGACCACAATCCAGCTAACTTGTTACTTCGCTTGATGAATTATGGTTCCCTTGCAGGAGAGAGAGATGGGTAATTTCCATATCTGAGATGTTGTTGTTTAGTCGTTTAGTCGTGTCCGACTCTTCGTGACCCCATGGACCATAGCACGCCAGGCACTCCTGTCTTCCACTGCCTCCCGCAGTTTGGCCAAACTCATGTTCGTAGCTTCGAGAACACTGTCCAACCATCTCGTCCTCTGTCGTCCCCTTCTCCTAGTGCCCTCCATCTTTCCCAACATCAAGGTCTTTTCCAAGGATTCTTCTCTTCTTCATGAGGTGGCCAAAGTATTGGAGCCTCAGCTTCACGATCTGTCCTTCCAGTGAGCACTCAGGGCTGATTTCCTTCAGAATGGATAGGTTTGATCTTCTTGCAGTCCATGGGACTCTCAAGAGTCTCCTCCAGCACCATAATTCAAAAGCATCAAAAGCATGTTTGCTATTTGTATCTGAGATACCTTTACCTTAAACATCCATTCAGAATGATAGAAAGCATTCTCCTTTCTAAATGTCATTCCATATCTTAAATTAGATGCCATCTTCCATTGCCCATGTTTATACCCACATCTGCACTAGCCCTAGATTTTTTGGCTGAATCCATCCCACAGCAGCCGGGGCTTGGTCACATTACCCAAAACGATCATGGCAGCCCTACAAACAGAACCCCCTGCAAGGAGTTGGCTATGATGAAATTCTAGACTTTTGAAGCTGGGCTGCAACGGCAATCTTTTCCAGGGCTTCTGATGTTGCGCTGCATCTACACAGATTCAAGGGCTCACAGCACCTGAAGTTGTAATTCACTATCCCCCATCCCCTGGCTAAGCCTCTTGAACTATTCTTTGAAAAAGGAGGAGGAAAACACTCCTCTGTGCCTAAAAGGATGAGCTCGCCAATCACAGTTCTGGAGATTTGAACCAGCTTCCCTCGCCCCTTGACATATGGACGCTGGCTGTGGTAATGGTGGGGAACGAAATCTTTTGCCTTAGCTCGTTTGTAGGAAATGATTTTCTTCTCTCCTTGTCTAGGGGGCTTTTTGTATTCCTAATGAATTTAAACTGGTTGTTGGGCTATGGTACTTTCTCAGTGGCTGGCTCCTTTCAGGTTCACTCTAAGATAATAATAGAAACAATGACTCCTATTGATGATTTGGCATTTGCTGGGACTCTGATGTTCAAATATTAATCTCCTTTCCTTGAGTGCAGACATAGAGGAATAGGCACAGCGCTTATCAGCATTTCCAGTTTGAGTGAAGCAGAGAGGCAGTGCTAGGATATCTTGTTATCTGTTGTCATTGTCAATTTGCCTTCTTAACAAGTGTAAAAACCGAGCTTTTGCTTCTAAATGCCACGGAGTAACGCTAAGAGTATCAAAGGTATAGCATTTTGTACAATTCACCTTATCGCATATCTGCTTCTATCCTTAAGCTGCTTGCATGTATTCAGTCCTGAAATTCTTGGTCTCTGACTGGAACATAGGCAGAATAGTTCAGTGCCTCCGCCCACTGCAGTTATGCCGCAGGTGTGATGCCCAGAGCTCACACACATTCCCAGATTCCTGCTTTCCCCACCCCAAGATGCCTTGCAACAGGCTTCCAGCCACTCTGACATTCCCAGAATGTCTAGTGTCTGCTGCTGCTGCTGCTCTCTCTCTCTCTCTCTCTCCCCCCCCCCCCGCCCGGAAATCTTGACCCTTGATTGCTATGCAACTAGCTCCTGCCTGGAATATAAATGAGCGCTCCTTGTATGTTTGATTAGATTAAGTCTTCGATAAAGGGGTTCTTCATTGAGCCGCTGGGGACATTTCCAACCTTTTAGGAAGGCCTTTCCATTAGCCAGGGTGAACCCCTTGCCTAAGGAGGTGAATCTGGAGCTGGTCCCCCCTCTCCCGTAATGATGACAGTTGAGGGAGGAGCCTGATTTCAGGATGATGTTTCTTTTACCAAAGACAAAATTATGATTATGTCATTGGGTTTACTGTGAAATGCTCTTTTCCTTGACCACCACCTCCTCCTCCTCCTCCTCCTCCTCCTCCTCCTCCTCCTCCTCCTCCTCCTCCTCCTCCTCCTCCTCCTCCTTTTTAGAACAAGGGTTCATTGATGGCTATTATTACTTTACTTTATTATTTATTAAATTTCTCTACCACCCTTCATCCGAAGATCACAGGGCGGTTTCCAATAGAAAAACACATAAACACATAACACAGTAACAAACAAAAACAATGCCCTCCTCGGTTTAAAACGCCATAGGTTGCTTAATTAGGCAAAAAGCCTGGGAGAAGAGGAATGTTTTGGCCTGGTGCCTAAAGATACGGAACAAAAGTGCCAGGTGAGCCTTCCTGGCTAGAAAAAGTTGTTAGTGCACTTTTCCAGATAGAGAATACCCACTGGACATTTGTCAATATATTTGTTCATTCCCTGTGTGCTCTTTCCATTTTTGTCGTGAAATGAAAGTTTGAGTTTCTCATTATTCTGTGAGTAATATAAAATAGAATGGTGAAGACGTTTCTATTATCATAAAATGTTGTGGTGCCAATATTCCATACAGAGGCTGTGGGAGTAAAATACATCTAAGTTTGGTTCTGTTAAAACATATCCCCCTCCCGCCCCCCGGCCCACTTTGTCACTTCACAGATGTAATTCACTCCTGCCTTACAAACTTCATTGTAGATGAAAGTATGTGATATATTACTGGTCTCATTATGCATCACCCAAACTGTCAAGTGTAAGCATATTTATAATTGGGATGATCCAGACTCCTTTCAAGAAATATGGACGAAGTAGTCTCTAATTCACACATCAGTCTACGTATTTGTGGCTCCACTATGAGCAACATAGTTATCAAAGTCACAGTAACCTCGGTTTTAGAAATAGTGTCACTCTTTCATTGCCTTATTGTTTGAAGGAAATTTGCTCATGGGTTCTTCCACTTTTAGTGAAACTGCTACCATTGGCTTTCCTTGTGACATTGGTAAAATGCCAACTGATAAGATAAAGAGCGAGGGAGGCAAAGACAGCTCTATTAGGACACACATTCTGCATGCAAAGGGTCCCAGAAGTTTCCAGGTAGGACCAGAAAAGACGGCTGCATGAAATTCCAGAGAGCTGCTGTCCATCGGTGTTGACAGTACTAGACAAGGTGGATGAAGGGTATAACTTTGATATAAGAAAGCTTCTGTAAATTCCTATGCAATATAGGAGAGAGTGACCAAGAGGGCAGGAAGTTGAGATTAGGATGCTAGGGACCTCTGTATCATGATACTGGGATTCTCCACAAATAACAGATTTGCCAAAGTCCTATTTATGACCAGATGTGTTGGCTTTGATTCTCCCCTGAGACTGGGGCCGCATCAGAGGGCAAGAATATCCATCTTCCTAGGGCCAGGGAAGGGGTGCTTAGCGCTTAAACAGTGTCAATGATCTGCTCTGTCCTCTCCAGTCATCACTCGCAAAAGTGTCTCTGAACAATCCTTAGTTGTCTTTTTTGTATTTTTGGCACCTACTGAAGACATTCCCTTTTCAACTAGCCTTTAAAATGGAGTTATCTTTTTCATCCCAGTCTGAATCTATGTTGGACTTGAAGTTGTTTTTATAGGCGGAATTGTTTTCATTGTGGATGCTTCTATGGTTAAATCCCTTTGAGATATTTTCTAGGAAGCGATTCATAAATGAAATGGGATAATAAATAAACCATACTCCTTGGCTTATCTGGTCAACACCCCACAACCCAGTTGTTCCCAAGTTGTGAAAGAACCAGATTGTTGTTACAAATAGATTTAGGTGAAACAGACAGGAAGGATGAAAAAAGTTTAATAACATAGTTTAAAGCAGGCACCCCCAAACTTCAGCCCTCCAGATTGTTTTGGACTCAGGGCCGGCCCTAAGGCAAGGCTGGGTGGCACAATGCGGCAGGGCACCGGGCCACCAGGGGGGCGCCGCGCTGCAGCGCCTGTGGCAGCTGCGCTGCGCCCGCCAGACAGCCAGACAGCTGGGAAACGGGATGGGGGGGCACCGGAGGGATCTTCACGCCAGGGCGCCAGATATGCTTAAGACAGCCCTGTTTGGACTACAACCCCCATCATCCCTGACCACTGGTCCTGTTAGCTAGGGATAATGGGATAAGTTACAGTACTTTATTACGGCCATAGGCCCATATCAAGATATCAACACAAAACAATGTACATCGTACAACAGAACAAAACAAAACAAAAGTAAACAAAATCAATTCCATTCATAAAAATCCTATCCCTATAAATATTATAAAATTACAATTACAAGGTAAAACATATCACTTAGATCATCTGGTCACCACTATAAATCAAACATTAGGGCAAAGAAATCAATAATCATAAAGTAACCCATTTTTCCTCTTGTAGGATAGAACTGCAATCAGGTATCTAGCTACAAGGAGTGATCTACTTGGCTCGTTATCCTGTAACAAATATGTTAACTGGGATTCCGAAGTCTTATCCAAAGTTTCAGATATTAAGGGGGATAAAAATCTGGTCCGAGGGACCATGTGCAAGGGGCAACAGAATAATATGTGATGGAGGGATTCTATGGATCTGTTGTCACATGCACACAGAACTGAACTCTGGCCTTTCGAGAACCTATTATTCACAACATTGCAAGGAAAGACATTAAATCTTGCCTTAATAAAGGCAAACCTATGGGCCGCGACTGATAGGGATGTCAAATAAGATGGAATCTGCGGGGAGGGCACTATGCCGAGGTTCGATGGTGAACAGGTACCACTTCCCATTATGACATTTTGCTGGAGGTCCATCTCCTCTAGTTTTTGCTTGAGGGTTCTTTTAGCTGTGGCAAGGTCTAGTTTCAACAAGTCCGAAGGGGACAGTCCATAGGACACAATTTTAGTATGGATCGTTTTTGCCCAGGGACTAGGAAACACGTCTCGCCAAAGACATTGAATCAAATAACGATTCGGAAGCCTGTACCACAGAGACAGCCAATAGCATAGAATACGCCTCCAGAAAATAGTTTCTAGAGAGGAGATTTTTAATTCTAAGCGAATGGCTGAATTACTGACACACTGAGGCAGTTTTAATAGACGTCTCATGAATTGATTTTGGATTACCTCCAAAGGCCTTAAATTTACTGCGGCCCCCCATAGTGGGGCGGCATAGGTCATTGTCGCGATCACTTTGTTGTTAAATACCTTCAAGGCGGATGGAACGTGGAGAGCCCCGTCAGAGAAGAAAAAGCGCAAAAGCGCGAAAGAAAGGGCTTTAGCCTTATTTAGGGTATATGCAATATGTGCTTTCCAACCCATGTTGTGTTGGAGATAAACTCCTAGGTATTGAAATTTAAAAACCTGTTCGATAGGTTTCCCGTCTAGTTCCCACTTATATGATTTTCGACTTTTGGAAAAAATTAGAACTTTGGATTTAGATTGGTTTATGGTGAGAAAATTGGATTTACAATATGAGGCAAAAATTTTGAGTGCCCTCCTCAGGCCAATTCTCGAAAAAGAGAGGAGAACTGCATCGTCTGCATAAAGTAATAGTGGGCAGCGGTAGTTTGCAAGGCGTGGGGCGTGGATGGTTATTTGGGATTCAGCTAAGGGGAGGGATAATGGGAGTTGTAGGTCAAAACATCTGGAGGGCCGCAGTTTGGGGATGCCTGGTTTAGAGACTAATGATCTAGATGTGGAATGATTCTAAGTACCATCTAGTTCACAGCATCATCTACTCCAGGCTTTCTCAACCTCAGCCCTTCAGATGTTTTTGGCCTACAACTCCCATGCTCCCTAGCTAGCAGGACCAGTGGTCAGGGATGATGGGAATTGTAGTGTCAAAACATCTGGAGGGCCGAGGTTGAGGAAGCCTGATCTGCTCATTGAGAAATGTGAAAGGCAGCTCTGGTGTCCAGAAGTTGACCATTTCCCATAAACAAACATTGCAAAACACTGGCTCTAAGAATTCTGTGGGTTCTGGAAGGAACTGGTAAGTCTGACACACCCGCCAGGAATGAGAGGGAAAATCCTCATGGTCAGGTGCAGATAACACACCTCTTGAAGCAAAGCCTGACTGAAAAAGTAAGTTACATTGGATTTCTGACATCCATTAAGAAAACCCACAACCTTTTATCAAAAGCAATCTCCATCAAAGAGGTTTTGTTTCATTTTGCTTTCCACCAAAATAGGAAGACTCTCTTTTATCCATCCTAATCCTGTTTCATGTGCTCAGCTCACATTAACTCTAAATAGGCACCAGATCTCTATCCCACTCCGAAGCTATAGATGGAAAGACAGTAATTGGTTGAGGTCTCCACTGCCCCAAGCTGACCCTGTCAGAGTGAACAACAGTAGTTTGCAGAATGAGCTTTGTTTTAGGAAAAGAGCACATAGCAATGAAGAAAAATATGAGATGGGAGTTACTGAGTTCTTAGGTTACAGTGGCAGATATAGTGGAGGCTAGGCTTCACCAGGGATTTCGGAAAATGGAAGTTGTGCATGTAGCAACTCAACCTAACTAGTATCCTAAATGAACACCTACTGAGTCAACAATTCATAGAATCTCTGGGTAGAGTCACACTTTGGAAGTGTAGTTCTTCCCTGAAGAAGTGGTTCGGGGAAAGTTTACAGAGAGCTATATATTTTATTTGAGTGCCAGTTTTATTCTGCTGCAATTGTTCTGCATATAATTGAATTCTGAGCCTTCAAAAACCACAAAGTCTAGAACTGCAGGGCTTGGGGTCGGGAATAAGTGACTGCTATTATGATATAGTTGTACTGCACAAATTACAGCTCGTTCGTTTAGACCTTTTAATGTGCTTTATTAAAATGAGAAGAATATAACTCTTTTGAAATTAATTTGAAATATTGTCATCATTCTTTGAGCAAGAAATATCTGCTTATTATCCAGTACTAGCCAGGCTAATGTGCTTTTGCATTTTGCAACAAGCAAGTTTATGAGCTCAGCAACATTATTTTGTGTAGAGTAATGCTCACCCATGCTACTAGTAGATAAAGGCTGATTTGATCATTGCAAACCTAAGGCAGGACTAAAAGCTGTTGTTGCACTAAAATAATAAATGGGTGGAAGGACAAGAGCATCTTATATTCTGTTGCTCAAAGAGCTGAATCAAATTAGCCAGATTTAAAGTTCAACATGTAGTTCAGCGATGCAGTGTAGATCTCTGCTTTGAGGCAGGTAAAACCTAAGTATCTCTGTAGCTGATTCTTGCTCTCAATTAAAGTCCAGAAGTACTCAGGCTGAAAGCATCTCTTTCTGATGGTTTGAAGAAGAAGAAAAAAGTCCTTTCAGATAGATGAATCTAGCAAGTTTCAAAATGGAACAAAACTGAAGATGATTAAACTAGGCTCATGTTTCCTTAGAGGTCCAGTATGATGCTGAAACATTTTCATTAATGAAGTCAGCAGTAGGATCAGAGATTAATGTGCTAACTTTCCACATCTCACCTCCTCAGATATCTTCACCAGTGCCTTTCCCCAATTGCTAGTCTGCCCCCACAGCTCCAGGCCTATGCAGTTCCAAACCTCCTTTCTTCATTGCATGTATTCACTTTCAAGGAGCTCAGAGCAGTATACTGTATATTGTGTTCTCCTTCCCATTTTATCCTCATATCAACCCTGTGAGATAGAGATTGTACTAAGATAACCCAGTGAACTTCATTCCTTTTTAAAAAAATAATTTTTATTCATTTTCCATTAATTTCATATCTGAAAATACACCGTGGTCAAATTACATTCATACATACAAAGACAAGCAGAAAAAAGAAAAGGGAAAAAACGACCTAGAAGAGGCCAAAAAAGAAAAGGAAAAAAGAAAAATAGAAAAAAAAGCCAGACAAAAAAAGAAAAAAAGGCATAAAAAAACCTTGATTCATATCATTATTAAAACAATTTGGACTTCCCCGACTCCCCCCGCTCTGGGTTCTTTGTTAATTATCAATTAGGCAATTTCCACAATAATAATATGATCCTTCCCAGTGAACTTCATTCCTGAGGAAGCATCCGAACCCAGGTTCACCTCAGTGCTCAAAAGTTAGGCTGAAGTGAAATCCACAGGCACCATGCCCACTGACACCATGCCAAGTATTAGATAAATTTCACCTCTGCATCCTAATAAACAATGTCTGAGGGGGAATCATCTCCCTCCACAACTCATCCTGGTCACCTGAAAGTTTGTGCCCTCCAAATTTCCTCCACTGCCCACTCTGTGCCTTCCAGGGGTGCCAACTAGGGAAAAAATATGGTGGGGCAGGAAAGCCCCGTCCTGGATAATTGATCACATGGCAATGCCCATCAGCTTTTGGGGCCCCGTCCCTTCAAATATTTAGGGGGGGGCAAGGGAGCTTGGCCCCTAGGAGCTGGATCCTATGGTGTCTTTAAACTCTTAAAGGGTCAACTCTCTGACCTGAATATGGGTGCTTTCGCTTCACTCTAGACTTCCATCTTTGTTGTTGGACTGATAAATTAGTTTAGGAGACATGCAGTTCCTTAGGCTGAGGGAACAGCACCAGTAGGGGTTTCTGACTCTGCTTTTATGTACATCGGTTCAGAGAGATCCTGCCTTGTCCACCTAAGGTTCAATGGCATTCCTTGTCAGGAACCTAGTCCTGTACTATAGACTCTTTGGTGGTCATGGTCATTGCCAGACTTGATGGCCATGCTAATCTGCCTCTTTCTTTTGCCAAGCTTTTTCTTTTGACGGGTTACACTAGGGGAAGTGTTGAAGGAGTCCTGGGTGGCTCCAAGCACTTTCAATCTTGACACAGACTCTGCTAGTATCCACCTGGTGGAAATCTAGATTTGATTTCATCACATTGTGTGATGAAATCTTGTCTGGATCTGCCTTCATATGGTACCAGGAAACAGCAGGAGTCAGGGTAACTTAAGTCGTTGTATTTATTAGTTAACAGCAGTTGAACAAACCACCTAGGCATGCTACACAGGCAAGGCTAAGGTTTCCACTAAGCTACAGAGGCAATCAGACTTTCTACCGTATTTTCTGGCGTATAAGACGACTGCGCATATAAGACGACCCCCAACTTTTCCAGTTAAAATATAGAGTTTGGGATATTCTCGCTGTATAAGAAATACGAACCGGCATATAAGACAACCCCCAACTTTTGAGAAGGTTTTCCTGGGTTAAAAAGTAGTCTTATACACAGGAAAATACAGTATTTCAGATGGCACATATCTCTCAAAGGGGCAGCCACATTCGCTACAGGCAGTCTGTGCTTTCACTGCTGAGCGTTTAGGATTCCTTTCAAATCAACAGCGTCAATATATAAATAGAGTTAGATTACAAAGCCTCATTACAAATTCTTTCCAGCATGCATGCTCCAAATCTGGTTGCCCAGTCTTTTCCATAAATACAGACTGCAGTTTACAACAGCTGCGATCGAACCTAGAGTTTCATTTCTCTATCTACAAAATAACCTCTGTAATTCTTTGCACCCTTTCAAGCAGGAGTGAACTTTGAGTCATAAAACAAAGCCCTGACTCATCTCTAATTAAGCAGCCAATTTGTGAAAGGAATTAAGGCTTCCAAACAAGGGTGGGGGTTAAGAGAAGAAGGAACTGCTATACGTTTTGAAAATAGCCCATTGTTAACAATCTGTAGCAAATCGATTTGTACCTGCAGCTCACTCAGTCCCTTAACAAGCTGAACGATAGCTGGGGTAATTATTTGAGGAAATTATTGCTGTTATAAAATGCAATCAATTTTTTTTCCCCTCAAAAAGACACTCCTTCCCATCCGCTAATGTGTTCTAACTTTCTATAGCCAAGCTGGCAAAAAAGTTGAATACGATACAAATCAATGGAGGCTTAGCACCAGTCGCAATGCAGAATTTCCAGTCACAATAAAAATGAATGGTCCCTGCCTCCTTTGTACTGTGAACCACCACAAAGCCATTATTCTTTTACCACCGTAATAGTGATACAAATTGTTTAACACATAACATGCTTCAAATACATAACCTGCGCCAATGCATTGCTGTGAATATAGTCAAAGATGATCTGTATTCATGTGTATCAGATTGGTGTGAAGTGCTCAGAAATTATATTGCAGGTATTTGAAAAGATTGTATGACCAGGCACCAGTATGGGCTCAAGGCATTTTGCTGCCTGAGACAGAGGAACATCCCAGTTCATTCAAGGTACATACCACCTCGAAGCCACACAGCAATAAGAAACAACTAAACAGAACTGATTTCATCCAGCTTCATTTATTCCAAACTTATTTCTGAGCTCAATTTGGAACTTACTGCATTCACAATAACATCTTAATCAAATGCACCTCCTGTGACCCCATAACCTGCCCTGAAATCCCCTGGTCTAGCAGTGGCTGAAGCAATTGTAGTTTGGGAAGGGCTCTTTCCTTCTCTGGTGCATGCCACGGCAGCCTGCTAGGAATCTTGGGAAATATAGTTTTCTTTGTGTATCGAGAGGCATGTAGTTTTCAGAGCACCAGCTCTCCATTCAAAGGACTCGGTCTCTGACACCTGAGATGTTTCTGTAGCAGATTTCAATGTGTCTGGGAAGGAAAAAGGCCTCTAGAGAGACTTTCTTCCCAACATCGGAGGAACCTGGGGGGTAACACTTCCTATAAGAAACAGCAACAGTCCACATGTACATGTGACTGACGTATAAAAATGTTCTGCGAATAAATATTAAATTAAATCTGCTTGACTTCCTGGTCTTCATCTTCCTATTAAAGCTTATGAGAGTGAGATGTGTGTGGGTTGTTGTTTTTAAAAAACTGGTATTGTATGAAGATTATAACTGCTTATTATCAGTATACATTTTTGCTGGCACTGACTTTACCCATCTGCTAGGTCTATAATTTTCACGGAGTGCTGCGTTAGATGGGCATATACTGAGTACTGAATTACATAACATCATGCATTGAAAGGAATAGATTGTATGTGTGAAAAATCAGCAAGATTATATTTCCTGCAAGTGTAAGAAACAGGTTTGTTTCTTTTTCTCGGGCATAATCTTCTCTAAGCATTGCTGGTGATAGGCGTAGGCTCTCTTCCTTTGCCAACCATTATCACGAACGTACAATTAAGCTATAGAGAGAGCACTTCGCCTTGATCCACCCTGTACACTTCTGTTGGGTTGCCCAATTGCCCACACCTCTGTCTTGTCCTGTGGTTGACCAGAATGGGAATGCTATGGGATGATTTTTGCCCACCACGCACCACCTGGGCCCCAATATGTTATAGTCATTCATTTGAGAGAGAATGATTTGGTTCAACAGACAGGCTTGGAGCTGCTAGCAGAGATCACTAAGGATTTTTGTTGCCTTCAGCTCCATGCCTCAGAAGCAATGCTTACTGTATGTTGTCAGAGCTTTTGGAGAGACTGGTCTTGTGGAGGGCCAGCCACACAAATAAGGTTGACGGGGCACAATGGAAGATGATTTTTACATCCCAGTGTTATATAAGAATGATGGTTTCATCTGTCTATAGAGGGTAACACTCTTTTTATCTGGAGGATCTGCGAAGAGCTCTTTTTGAGCTTTTGTGGGTGGAGGAGAACTAGCAGAAGCTGATTGCCTCCTGTAGCATTTGGTTCAGGTGGGTGAATGGATTTTGGAAAATACCCAGTTAATAGCTGAACCAGAGTGATGTTTGGGCTTGTCAGGCACACTGGGGTGAATGATGGCCAGGGGGGCTACAGTGTGCCTGTAGGTTCATATACCCAAGGAGCACACAGTGAGGAAGTTTCCTTGAGCCTTGTTACATGATCACAGCATGTGGCTGGCAGCTGGTTCAGAAGATGGGAGAGCTGAAACCTTCTGTCAATCAACCTTACACCGTCATTGGTTTTGGTTAATTTGGTTGAATAATTCTGACTGGCAGATTCTATAGATGCTCTATTTTAATAGTAATAAGTAGTAAACTTTAATATGGTCAAAGACCAGCAAACTATTTTAATAAATATAACCTGTTACTCATCCTTCTTGTCTTGAAGAACCTACTCTGCGACACAAACAGTATGGATTTCACTAATGTGTTCATGCAAGCGATTTTGTTTGATAAAAAATTTATATAATGAAAATTATGCAGACAAACACAAGTTTCAGGATTCTTTGTTCTGTCTAATAATCTTGTTTTGAACTTCTTGAAGATTCAAGGCACGGTATGCCCTATTTCTTCTTCTGTGTGAGAGATAATTTGGTAGGACTGGTAAATAAGCAAAACAAGATGGCAACAAACCCACAATTGTGAGGATAATTTCCATATTTGTCTTGTGATGTAACTGAAATTAACAACAAATGAGGAATTTTCAGCTGCTTAGGTTCCTTAAGTACATGTCCTTGAAACCAACAAAATGGCTGCCTGTTGTTTGTTGTAAATCTATGCTGACAGCTGTAAATTGAAACTAATTCGTGAATTACACAAGTAAAGAAAACTAGATCTTGCTCCTTAGAGACGATAACTACACAGCTAATGTTATCCAGGAAACTCTGATGAAACCCTAGCTGATTGCCTTAATTCTCATTTGGTAATAAATAGCAAGCTGCACGGCATAAGAAAAGATATATGTTGTTCCACTACTTGTTGTTCCTTCCATTGGCTGTAATGTACAGTATATGATATACACCTTATTTCAAAAATGTTGAAGTTATTAATGTAAAGCATATCTTAAAATAAACCTTTCGTTTTTCAGAGTTCTGCATATAAAGCAACACTAGCATTTATCAGATTATCAGTGTGCATACAGTGAACACATGTACGCGTCTGTGGAATGGGACTACAGAGGCAAATTCTGGTATTTGCACATTCACAGGATGATTTACCTATTCACCATGTGTGTTCAAACTGTAAGCACATAGCATTTGTTCTCAGTGGTTGGGGACCCCGTGGAAAGCATGTTGCACAACTTGAGATTTTAGAGCACAGAGCCTAGGGCTTGCCAATCAGAATCCCCGCGACGGGGTGAGCTCCCGTTGCTTGGTCCCAGCTCCTGCCCACCTAGCAGTTCAAAAGCACGTCAAAGTGAAAGTAGATAAATAGGTACTGCTCCAGTGGAAAGGTAAACAGTGTTTCCGTGTGCTGCTCTAGTTTGCCAGAAGCGGCTTAGTCATGCTGGCCACATGACCCAGAAGCTGTCTGCGGACAAATGCCGGCTCCCTCAGCCTAAAGAGTGAGATGAGCGCCACAACCCCAGAGTCGTCCGCAACTGGACCTAACGGCCCTTTACCTTTACATCAAGTTGCTACACATGCTTGGACTATACACATAGCCTGGTGAGCATGCACAGGTCAAGGATAGAGTTTGTTGCTATGATCTTTCCCACCTCTTACTCCCTTGATGCATATTCACTTTATGCATGCTGACTGTCTGGAAAGTCTTAGATTTGAAAAGGAGTGGTGGCAGTTTTTGCACTAATCCAGTTTGCACTTAAGCGGAGCCACATTTGCTCACAGCCATTTGTGAGTTTTGCAAGGTTTCATGCAAATGTTAGCAACATTTAGATAAAGGTAAAGGGACCCCTGACCATTAGGTCCAGTCGTGGGTTGCGGTGCTCATCTCGCGTTACTGGCCGAGGGAGCTGGAGTACAGCTTCCAGGTCATGTGGCCAGCATGACAAAGCTGCTTCTGGCGAACCAGAGCAGCACACGGAAACGCCATTTACCTTCCCACTTGCACTTTGACGTGCTTTCGAACTGCTAGGTTGGCAGGAGCTGGGACCGAGCAACGGGAGCTCACCCTGACATGGGGATTCGAACTGTAGACCTTCTGATCGGCAAGCCCTAGTCTCAGTGGTTTAACCCACAGCGCCACCCGCGTCCCATTAGCAACATTTAGCTGCATATAATTTTCTTCCATTGTGAAAACAAAACTAAGCAACTGACAACTTATCAAACCAAGCCATTATAACTACATAACCCATTTCAAGTTGGGATCTGTTGTGCTGCTGAAAGGTGTATTCCTTCTGTTTAGTTGAATTGATGACAGTAGTCATTAACGTTCCTTGTTACGCTTCTAATTCTGTTTCCAACCATGTATGGTAGTAATGCTTAATGCTACGAACTGGTACTAACTGGGTTGTACACCCACAGAGTTTGACCAGCAGTACAGGTTGTCATTGCGATTGCTTTTGCTAACAGCTAGTAATAAGAATAATACAATTTATGAACATGATTGGGTGAGTCCTTTAATGCTGGCCAGGACATGGTTGTCTGCCTGCTGGATCTGATCTGGGGAGAAGAGTGCTTCAGGAAATAACTGGTCTTCTTCAAAGAGAAGGCAGCTAAACCCATTGCTGATCTCAGCTGTGACTTTAGGAACTGTAACCTGAAGAACTTGTGCTTGAGCTTGCTTTTTCCTCCTCCCTCCCACTCCCTTTTCCTCATGTGTCATGACTTTTTAAACAGTGAACCTGAGGGCAGAGACTATTTTAGAACGGGTTTTTGTAAGCCACTCTGACAGCCTTTTTGGTTAAAGAGGAAGCCGCAACATTATGCAGTTTAGAGGAGGCACTTAACTGAATGATCTGCTTTGATATGGAAACCATCACTGTGTCAGTGTCTGCCCTGTGTTAAGAGTAGAGTCAGCATCAAACTGCACTGTTCTCTTTAAAATTTTGCCTTGAGGTAGATAACTCAATGGCTGTGTTGACAGGAGCTGACATAGCTTTAAACAATTCAGGCAATTAGAAGTAAGGTGTGATTCCACTGAGATGTATTTCTGAGAATAATTAAATTACATATCTGTTTGATTAAAATATGAGGGAACATCCTGTCATGAAAAACCTTTAAACATCTCTACTTTTTCTGCTGAGCTTCTAATGCAAGTGATATATGGTGCAGTGCAAAGCTACACATGGCTACATGGAAATACGTCCTACAGAATTCAATGGGGTAACTCTCACAGATTAGACTCCTGCATTGCAGGGGGTTGGACAAGATGATCTTTGGGGTCCCTTCCAACTCTACAATTCTATGTAAGTAATTACAAAGTATTTTTTAAATCTACTGCTAAATTCTGCATTATGTTGCATATTATTTAAGAAGCCTTACCCACTCCACCCTCACCTTAACCTGCTTATATTTTAAGGAACGCAGTAAAACTCCATTTCTAGCAAGACTTTAGGAGAGCTTTTATGATTTTATGATGCCGTATCAACATTGCCATGCTGTTTTTATGACTGATCTGCTTTCTATAATTTTCATTGCAGTTTTTCTATTGATTGTTATGGTTCTGCTGGGGTTTTCGCCCTCTATGGGATGTTGTTTTATATTTTGTAAACGGCCTCAATCTGCTATGAGTAAGAGAGGATGTTGGACTCTTATTCTATGCAAGTGTAACAAAACTATGAAATGCAACATCTTTAGATACTTTTGTTTCTTTTTAAATGAAACATTCATAGAAAAAAAGTTTTTTCTCCACTTTTGTGAGTGCAAAAATAGTTACAAAACTTTATGGGAGAGTCCTGAGGGAAATCTCTGAAGATGGAGTGCTTGCTGTAAAAGATTAACAGTGGTTCCTTGCTCTTCCTAGAAGTCCAAATGCATCATGCCAATTGAGAAATAATGAATAGCAAATTTGCTTAATTTGCATGGTGTCTAGGGGGTTGCAGAATTTAGCTTTTCAGAATTTGGCCAAGGATCTGGGGAACCAGCGCAGAATCACCAACATTTCAGCTCTGCTTTATTTATTTTGGGAAGCTATTTTATTATTTTTACAACAAGCATCCATTCTGGAAAAGAAAAGAAAAGAAAAAAAGAACAGAAAAGAAAGAAACCAATTCAATTCCAATTTACAAAAGCTTCTCTCTCTGTTCATATGGGAATGATTCTTATTCTCCAGAGACAATTAAGTCAATGGCTGTTTGTATGCCGGTCACAATATTTTGAAGCCCCAAATATTCCTCACAGAGCATCACATTCAGATCTTCTACCTTTATATTTGTTCTTCCTATTAAATGTACACAACCCTTATTTTCTCTCCCTTCTAGGTTTTCTTCATTTCCATTTCTTTCGTTTCATTTACCTCAGAGATCTCATTTTCTTCTCTCTCTTTTGCATAGCTCACATTTTCAATTCCCTCCTCTTGAGTTTCAAGGCCTGCGCAGTGTCTTCTCAATACCTACAAGTATTGTTTTATGATGTTGTTTGCTTCATTCCCTTTCCATTAGAGAGTTTGTCTCATGTGTGGGCCTTTTCAGTGTCAGCCCATGAAATGAATACGTGAAAAAGCCAACAAATATTAGTTTGTGTGCTAAGACTGTACAGTGGGAACTTTCAGGCTAAGCTGGTATAAATTCTCCTTAGGACACATTCAGTAGCTTTTGCCAAACAGCATCATTTTGGAGTGCTATTACCACAGTTTATTAGCTTTGTTGAGGCTGAAATCCTATGCATGGGAGTTAATCCCATGGAAGTCAATGCAACCTACTTCTGAACATAAATGGATAGAGTAGAGAAGGGTGGAAAATCCAGTTCAGTCTGCTATTTAATGCCAACCTATATAATTTGTACTTCCTGAAACAATCTGTGAACTGAAACTCAGTTTGCACTTCTCTGAATTTTGCATTGCAGTTTTGTATTGCAATTTTCTAACTGCAGCAATCAGTGTAGGAATGTATACCTTAGGGGAACTTTGGCACAAAACTGCATATATTAGTGAAAATAATTACGGTAGTAAAAAGCATTCTATCAGGGAATACTGCAGACAAAAATGTATGTATTAGAAGAAATGAACATAAAAATGCTAATGAATTTGGAGTAGAATGAAACTTTCATTGCTGGGCAGAGTGTCAACCATAAAGATGAATGTATTACCAAGAATGTTACTTTGTTTCAATCAATACCAGTGATCATCAAGACAGACTGCTTCAACAAATGGCAAAAAATATATCTGGCAAGGGAAAAAAACAATAATAAAATATAAAATACTGATAGACACAAAAGAGAGAGGGGGTTTCTTACTGCCATACATGAGATTATATTACGAAGCATCTTGTCTGTGCTGGTTGAAGGAATGACTACAGATGCAAGAATGTTATTTGCCCAAAAGTGGAAGGATGAAGAGGTCCCGATGAAAGAAGAATGGATACAGAAACGAATAGAGTATGCAGAAATGGCAAAACTTACCAGAAGAATAAGAAATCAAGGAAACAAATTTTTTAGAAAGGAATGGAAATGGTTTGTTGAGTATTAACCAATTGTAAACAGATCAAGATATTGGCAGAATTATTGTAAAAACCTGCAGTTTAAAAAAATATATATAAGATATATATCAGAAATAAATGATTAACAGAATAAGTTAAGACAATTTGGAGTATGCAGGAAAGGACAAGAATAAATGTAAGGAACTGCAGAAAGAGGGGGGAGAGAGTCAAAGTTGAAAATTTAAAATTCTGGTTAAATAATGGTTGTAATGTATATAAATGAAAATTATAAATACTTCTAAAAAAATGCTGATGAATTTCCATGAGGATTAAAAACAATTAATAAAACTGATGTAGAAATGAGGTGAACTAAATTAAGGCTGGAAAAATGAGAAACACTAATTGGTAGCTTTAGTTGTAAATCTATCTAGCTGTTAGTGAATCCAGTGTTTGAATGCAGCACCCTGGGTTCCCATCATCACTAACCTCTGGCTATTTTAGCTAGGACTGATGGGAGTTGACTGAGGCCTCTTGCTTTGCCTTGTAATTCAGGATTCATTCAAATATGATAGGATCTTCACATGGGTGGAGTTGAGCTAATATAGAACTCTCTTCAGATTGACAAAAGTTATAAATGTGATTTCGTGCTTATATTTTGTTCTGATAATATTAATGTGTTTGCACTGCCTCGAATACCTTACAATTGTATAAGCAAACATGCTTCTTTTGTTTGGTTTCCAGACGCATACTTGCCTGTTTGACTGGTACACTCAAATTCCTCTATTCCTCTACAAACATGTCTGCATCATAGCATCTTCCATAGTGCTAGTAACAAAAGAGCCTTTTAAAGTTCAAATTATTTCTTTCTGAGTGATTGTATTTATTTTCTTTGACAACAAGCTCGATTTTTCAGCTGAGGTTCATGGAAAAGCTAGAAGTGCCTTTGTTAGACCCCAGCATTATCTTCAGCATTGCCTTACTAATTAAGTAAAGCTCATTTATTTAGCAGCAAATTAATGCAACCAAATTCTCCTGCAATGACAACAGTCTAGAATTGCTGAAAGATTTCAAAAACTGCACAGGCCCATTCTTTTTGAAGATCCTTGCTATTTCATTCATGTAAGCCATGATAATTAGTAAAGCAAATTAATTGGGTATATATTTTCAAATGCCACCATTTTCATAGAGTTGCTTTTGCTATTCAGATTATTATTATTATTTAAATCCAGGCCTATAGAAACAAGGAAACTCATATTGTCAATATATCGGTCAGAACAGAATCAGATTGATGGTCCTCTTCTTAAAAAAGAAAATTTTCCTGCTGCTCTGAATTTTGAATCTGCCCTTCCAGATACTATGTGCAAAACTGAGTTACTCTGCGGGATTTCAACTTTGTTCACACCATAGGAAACTGGGCCAGCTGAAAGAATTTAATCATGTTTCTTTCTCTCAGCTGAGAATATACCGGCAGGTTTGCCAATGCATAGAAGACAAATGTTTTTAATTTCCCCAAACTCCATCAATTACATTCCCTGGTAATTGAAGTTAGCATTTACAAATATACCTTAGGGTTCCTTATCAGGTGAAAAAGAAAACAAATATTGACTCCTAAGACGAAACAGTTACTTTAATCTGCAAAATTGATGCAGACGGTGTGATATTTTTTCTTTTTTTTGTAATTCTCCAGAGATGGTAGCGTTTGACAGAAAATGTTGATTTTAAATTATTTGAATGCTTTGCTATAAAACTGGCTTTTTCTGGAAGAAGCTATGCCTTAAAAAAACAAACAAACTATAAAATCAAGATTGTTGTGATTTTTTTTTAAAAGGTGGGACTTAGCATATTCAGTATTGCTAGATGAAGTGGGAAGGCATGTGTGGAAAAGCTTGGTGCCACCACTGAGAGTTCTTAGCTAGAATGGCTCAGCCGGTGGAACAGAGCTGTAGCTATAGCCTCCTGGAAGTGACATCACTACCACTTACAGGAGTAGGAAAAGAAAAGTGGTAAGTGGCTGTGACACCATTGCCTAGAGGCCACTGCTGCACCTCCACCTCCACCCCACCCCACCAGGTGAGTTCCTTGTGGTTCTAGAGATACAACATTGGCTTCTTCAGAGTCCTTTCCCCTAGCGGCAAACTGCTGGATGACTAGACTTTTTGGGAGGCAGAAGACCAAGACGATACATATGGATTTGGCCTCCATGGCCTGAGTGGCAATGGCCTTCCTGTAGTGCCCTGCTCAACAGTTTCTGGAAGGGCTGAAACCATTGGTCATGAAGCAAATTTATCTCGGGTCGTCCCAGCCAACCATTCCTTAAGTTAGCAATGGGAAAGTGGGTTGGGTTCATTTTCCCCCTCAACCAATGACATTGCCCTCCCCCCACCCACTGAGCTATGGCCAGCAGCAGATCTCAGCTCTCTCCTGCCAGGGATGTTTCCCCAAAGCATGAGGGATGCACACATGCATAGCCCTAGCCCCAGAATGCTTCAAGAAATTGGGGGTGGGGGTGGGGAGTCCTCTCTACCAGGAATTTTAATGCAAGGGTAGATAAGCGTGACCATCAATATTAGGGGTCAGCAAACTTATTCAGCAGGGGGCTGGTCCACTGTCCCTCAGACCTTGTGGGTGTGGGATGCAAAGGGTTAAGTGCAGTCAAGTCACAACAATCCCTAGATAGTCCACTTGGAGGACTGAGGAGGAGGATATGACTAAGCGTAGTTTCCTCTTCCTTCACATGCAAATGAGTTGAGGAAGTGGCAGATAAATCCTGAAGGAAACAGCCATTTTCCCTCTCTTGGACCAGACCTCTTGGACTACACACATCTTAGTGAGTCTCTCCCTCAAGGCCTCCAGCCTAGAGAGAGAGATGAGATGGAGTCTCACTTCTTATAAGTGAACTTCACAATGTATATATTACCTTTTAACTAAGCAAGTCTACCTCTTGAGTGTGCTGTACCTCGAGATGCTTGTAAGTAAACATCTTTTATACTTTTAAGAGCATTGTGTTGTGTCTTTTCTTTTAAGAGGGAAAAAGGGGAAATACCAGGAAAATACACTTTATTTTAGTGGCTTAAATCAAGCCTGCGCAAACGTTCTTCTGCTGTGTATTTTGCAAAAGGGGAATGTTTTACTCTGCTAAAGTTTTGTGCTTGCTAGCGCAAGCGGGGATAGGATATATTAAACAATATCTCCTCATCCACATTCCTGAACATTCCCACATAGGGTTATTGCGGCCCAGAGTTGCGTATTTTGTGTATTTTTGAAGGATTGATTTGGATTGTGATTTTGAACTCTGTAGGATTTTTCCAGTTAGGATTTCCTGGTTGAGCACATGGTCTCTTTGTTCTGCAGTGTGCTTGGGGGATTAACTACCCCTCCCCTCCCTCAGAGTTTACAGCACTGAGAAAGCTCAGAGGTAGTGAAGATATTTTTGAGATTTTGAATTTGATTTTTGAAAGATTTTTGAATTTTGGAAATTTTTGAAGTTTTAAGATGGCAAGCTCCAGTTTTGATAGTGAGGCAAGACCAAGTTTTATGCTGCTGGATGACAATAATTTTGTGCAGTGGAAGCAGCGCGTTTTAGTTTATCTTGCTGCTAGGCGTGTTCTGCAGGCCATTAAGGAAGAAAAGCCTACAGGAACCGATGCAGAAGCTTTAGCTAAGATAGAAGCTTGGAGTATTAAAAATGATGAAGCCAAGCACATAATTTTGAGCAGTTTGAGGAATGAGCATCTATCAATGATAAATTTTGAAGATGATGCATCTAAGATCCTAGAGGACATTGAACGCATTTATGCACAATCTACAGAGAGTTCCTATAGATACTTGTTGGATAAGTTACTCAAGTTGAAGATGAATTCTAGAGAAGAGTTTACAGAGCATTTTAAGAATTTTTCTGAGATTGTTCAAAGAATTGCCCTTACTCCCAGAGCCTTTGATGATGTGACTAAAGTAACGTTTATGCTTGCATCATTGGGACCTACGTTTGCTCCATTTAAAAGTATAATGGATCACACAAAGGATTTAACTTTTAATGAGCTTATCAACCATTTAAGAGAGGAATGCAGAGATAGCCTTGATTCTCAAGAAAGGAATCCAAGGAGGAAGGATAGCAGCTATGCATCCAAGCATTTTGGAAAGTCCAGACAGACATCTAGAGAAATAATTTGTTTTAAATGCAATGGGAAAAACCACATAGCAAGGAACTGCAAGAGTCAAAATGGGGATAAAGTTGAATCCCACCCCTCAAAACCACAAGGTGTTAAGAAGGGGAGTCATGAGCAAACCATGTTGATGCAGGAGAGGAGTTTAGCTGTCCAGGATTGTGAAAATAAGCGCAATAAGTGGATTCTTGACAGTGGAGCGAGTTCTCATTTCTGTTATGAAAAGGAGTATTTTAATGAGATTAATGGGGATGAAACCTCTGAAATTGAGATTGCTGATGGCAACATTGTAAAGGCAATTGGTTCAGGAACTGTGAATTTGAAATTCAACGTAGATCATGAAACAATTAATACTAAGATAACTGAAGTTAAGTTTGCACCAAAGCTTAATTGCAACTTACTCAGCGTGTCCAGTTTGGACAGGAAAGGTTTTAAAATTACATTTGAAAAAGGACAATGTATTGTGACTAAGCATGATGAAGTTTATGTTCAAGGCACACTAAAGGATGGTGTATATGAGCTTAATGTTTCAGAGAACCAGCAGAACCAGTCTGCAAAGGTGGCGCAACCAAGTCAAAAGGACGAAGGAAGTCTGGAACTCTGGCACAAGAGACTTGGACACAGAGACACCAACGTTATTCTGGAACTACAGAAAGGTGATCTTGTGAGAGGTCTGCAGGTAAAGCAAAGCAACACAAATACACCAACATCAAAATGTATAACTTGTGTTAGTGAGAAAGCAACTAAACCTTCTTTCCCACGTTGTGCAGAGAAGAGAAGCACTAAAGTATTGGACATTGTCCATACAGATCTATGTGGACCAATGAATGTGTCTTCTCTAGGAGGTAATAAATATATTTTGATATTTTTGGACGATTTCTCGAGATTCTGCGTAGCCTACTTTATCAAGGAGAAGAGTGAGACAGTGGAATTGTTCAGGGACTATCTTAACATGGTCAAGAACAAGTTCCAGCGAGCCCCTTCCATTTTAATGTCCGATAATGGTGGGGAATTTTGTTCACATGAGATGCAGGCCGTCATGGCTAGAGAAGGCATATCACACGTGACCACAGTTGCCTACACACCCCAACAAAACTCAATTGCAGAGAGGAAATTTAGATCCATTTTGGAAATGACAAGGTGCATGCTAAAGGAAGCTAACTTGTCACACAGGCTGTGGGGTGAAGCGGCTCGTTGCTCAGTCTATCTTCAGAACAGACTGCCCACAAAAGGCGCAGAGCGCACACCATTTGAACTTTGGCATGGAAAAGCCCCAAATTTGTCACATATACGTGTATTTGGAAGTTTGTGCTACTATCATGTGCCCAAGGAGCACAGACACAAACTTGATTCCAGAGCGAAGGCAGGGATCCTAGTTGGGTACGCTTCTGGAGGAAAAGGATATAGAGTCTTGGATCCGCAAACTGGCAAGACAAGTTCGCAGCATGTAATTTACTTCGATGAGCAAGGCAAAGTTGATACAAAGGACACTGCCATTGATTGTTCCAAGGAGCCACAGGATGAGGAATTTGTGATTTTTCCTTTTGAACCAATACAAAGTACTAATCCAACTTCTAGTGTCGTAGCACCCCCTATAGGTGACACCCGAGAAGACGTGGAGGTCCAGGCCCCTGGCAGCACCAGAGACGAAGATGATGACGAGCAGCTGTATGGGGATATGCCACTGCTGGAGGAGGATGAGGAAGCTGATGCGGTCGAAAGACCAGAGGTCAGACGCTCATCCAGAACCAACAGAGGTGTTCCACCATTACGGCTGTCCTACCTTACAAGGTCGGCGTCTCCACAGGAACCTTCCAAATGGGAAGAGATAGAGAGGATGCCACCAGATGAAGCCAGTCTCTGGAGGAAAGCTGCTCAGGAGGAGATAGATGCACTTCATCGGAACAGGACCTGGACACTCACAGAACTACCTCCTGGTAAGGAAGCAATTGGAAGTAAATGGGTGTTCAAGGTTAAAAAGGGTTCAGAAGGGGAGGTGCAACGCTACAAAGCTAGGCTTGTGGCACAAGGTTTTTCCCAGAAGTATGGAGAGGATTACGATCAAGTGTTTGCACCGACAGTTCGATACAGCAGTGTCAGACTACTTTTAAGTATTGCAGCATCTAAGCAAATGTCAGTTTACCATATTGACATTGCGACAGCCTTTCTTCACGGCGAAATTTCTGAGCAGATTTATATGAAGCAGCCCAAAGGTTTCATTAAACCAAATGAGGCACATCTAGTGTGCAAGCTGCAGAAAGGACTTTATGGTTTGAAGCAAGCAGCGAGGGCTTGGAACCAGAAACTCCATGAGATGCTGGTGCAGCTTGGGTACAAGCAAGGGACTGCTGATAAGTGCTTGTACACCAAACAAAGGAATGGACAGTTTTCGTACATTTTAGCCTTTGTTGACGACCTTTTAATTTCTACGTCAAATGAGAAAGACTATAAAGACATAGTCAAACACCTCAACAGGGAAGTAGAGGTCAAGGAACTTGGAAAAGTGAAATACTACTTGGGAATTCAAGTTGAGAGAGAAGAGGATGGATCGTTCTTACTCAGCCAAAGGCAAAAGATAACTGAACTGATTGAAAGCATGCAGATGCAGGACGCACACCCAGTTGCGACACCGATGGCCACAGACTTCTTGAAGAATCAACAAGGTTCGAAGTTGCTGCCAAACAACACGCAATACAGGTCAGCGATTGGCAAACTTTTGTATTTGGTTACCACATGCAGACCTGACCTGGCAAGTGCAGTGGGGATCCTAAGTAGGAAAGTAAGTTGTCCCACTGAGCATGATTGGGCTGGAGTTAAGAGGGTTGTTCGTTATCTAAAGGGAACCATGGACTGTAAATTAAAACTGCCAGCTGTCAGAGACCCTAAACTGCTTGGGTACACTGATGCGGATTGGGCTGGGGACAATAAGGATTATAAATCCACAAGTGGCTATGTTTTTATGTATGGGGACGGAGCTATTGCATGGGGCAGCTATAAACAGAAATGTGTAGCTTTATCGTCCACAGAATCTGAGTACATTGCGGCTTCGGAAGCTTGCAGAGAGATCCCCTGGCTGGATCAGCTCCTGAAGGACTTTGGCGTGCCAAGAACGGGACCTGTCAGCTTGATGGAGGACAATCAGAGCAGTATGAAGCTGACACAAAGTGAAAAGTTCCTTGCACGCACCAAACACATTGGGGTCAGGTACCACTACATACGCCAGGTGATCGAGGATGGACTTGTTGAAATGTGTTACTGCAACACTGACCAGATGACTGCAGATGTCCTAACAAAGCCCCTGCCAAGAGAGAAGTTCCAGGATCTTCGTGGCAAGCTGGGACTCTTGGGTGGTTGATTAAAGTTATTTATGTATGTTTTTGTGTATGTTGTGAATTGCCTGAGAAGGGGTTTGTGGGATGCAAAGGGTTAAGTGCAGTCAAGTCACAACAATCCCTAGATAGTCCACTTGGAGGACTGAGGAGGAGGATATGACTAAGCGTAGTTTCCTCTTCCTTCACATGCAAATGAGTTGAGGAAGTGGCAGATAAATCCTGAAGGAAACAGCCATTTTCCCTCTCTTGGACCAGACCTCTTGGACTACACACATCTTAGTGAGTCTCTCCCTCAAGGCCTCCAGCCTAGAGAGAGAGATGAGATGGAGTCTCACTTCTTATAAGTGAACTTCACAATGTATATATTACCTTTTAACTAAGCAAGTCTACCTCTTGAGTGTGCTGTACCTCGAGATGCTTGTAAGTAAACATCTTTTATACTTTTAAGAGCATTGTGTTGTGTCTTTTCTTTTAAGAGGGAAAAAGGGGAAATACCAGGAAAATACACTTTATTTTAGTGGCTTAAATCAAGCCTGCGCAAACGTTCTTCTGCTGTGTATTTTGCAAAAGGGGAATGTTTTACTCTGCTAAAGTTTTGTGCTTGCTAGCGCAAGCGGGGATAGGATATATTAAACAATATCTCCTCATCCACATTCCTGAACATTCCCACAGTGGGGGGGGGCTGGACTATATTTTTTTGGGGAAATGAACGAATTCCTATGCCCCACAAATAACCCAGAGATGCATTTTAAATAAAAGGACACATTCTACTCATGTAAAAACATGCTGATTCCCAGACCGCCTGTGGGCCGGATTTAGAAGGCGATTGGGCCGCATCCAGCCCCCAGGCCTTAGTTTGGGGACCCCTGATCAATATTATTACATGCCACCCCAATCTCCATGAGCAGTGGGAGATTCCAAGGGTTTCAGGTGTGCTTGCCAAGGTCTGTGTTCTCCTTTGGGACAATAAGGCATAGTGGAGACTGTGGTGTCTTTATGGTATATGGAACGTTCACATGCTATGAGGGGCTAGCTTCCCCATTAAGGGTAGCATTGGATTCAAAGGACAGCAGAAAGTCATCTTCTGTGTCCCTTAGTTCCAGCCTGTCATCCCCAGCTCACATGGAGTTCTATCTCTCCTTCTCGCTGCTAACTGACTCCAAGGACCTCCCCTCAATGTCATTCAAAGTTGAAACCCTAAACCTGCCCACTAGCATCCAACAAAGAAGGGGTCCCACTCCCCTTTGCCTGGCAGTCTTGCCTTCTGATGGTTTCCTTGATGAGCCATCACCGAACTTTGTCCCTTGCCAATGGCCGTCTAGCTAGCTCTGTTTGCTGGCCTGGCTCCATAGCCATAACTAGACCTAGGCTGTTTCTGCATTTGGCAAAGTTCAATCAAACTTTGATTGATTCTAACTTCTACTGTACTACATCCAGGAGTTAAGGGGAGTCTGCCTCCCCAATTCATGATAACATAAACCCTTTCTTGCTGACCTTTTAGGTACATGTGGTTTCTGCAAATGTACATTCTGCTTCAGAGAGAGATTCATGTAAGTGCTTTGGACCTCTGATAAATTAAAAAAACACACACTCTACAGTGGGTGTTTTTTTTTGTTGCTATTTTGAAGCCTCCTTTATGGTGAGCCACCTCTGCAGATGCAAAAGGCAGCAATAATCACATGGTGTGTGTGGGGGGGAGATAACACAAAACTCTTCATTCAGATCAAGAAGAATGGTTTCCCTCAGCTTTCCCTTCCCTTAGGCTAGAAAAAAAGAATATAAGAGACATGTGCATGAGTTGAAAGGAACAGGTTTGAGAAAGAAACATCCATTGTTCTGAAAGCAGTTGCAATTTTCTTTTTCAGGACAACTGACTCTTATCCAGAAGGAATCCTTTCCCCCTTTCGCCTGCATTACTTTGTTTATGCTTCTGCAATGGCTTCCAATTTGTTTGGTCGCATCCTCCGTATGCTCTTTGCATCTTGGCAGCCAGCTTTTCAAACCTAGCTCGCCCTTTGCTTTATCTTAATTCTTTGTGTAAATGCCTAAGCCTCTTTGGTGAACTTGGGTTGGGGAGCAGGAGGGGGTGGGGAAGATATAGAACATCTTTCTATGTTGCAAAGCTTTCCCCCGTCCCGTTAAAGACGCTCTCAAGGAGGACATTGTGTGATCTTGGCATAAAAGTGCAGATTGATGCCTTCCTGTGAATGCATCATTTTGTTACAGATTCATGATTGTTAGCTGAAGGTGTCCCTTTTTTCTGTAGAGGTCTCGTTTGATTGTGAGCCAGCTGAGGCAGGGATATTGCCATCAGTCACCATCTTTTTACTCGCAGACTTGGATGAAACTTTGGTTCCCATGATTCTGTAGTCTGAGTCATCTTAAGAAAGATGTAGGTGGGTGGGGAGAATGGGAGGCCATTTCCTGAAAGGGGTTGAAATGTTCTCTGTCAAAGGAATCATGCAGATCTGCTAACACTGAACTTTTGTCCTATGATTTCTGCAGGGTTCAAGATTTTAAGTAGAAACCATGTTTTTATCTCATTAAAGGCATAATTGTTTTTAAAGTTCCACTTTAGGTTTTCGTATTTCAGACTCATTTATTGTGAAACTATTTCTCCCTCACATAACTCAGCCTATTTAGTGTGGTGAAAGGTATTATTTGTAAAAAAAACCCTAGGGACATCTAATTACATAGTCCCTATTTACATATTTTAAACCCTAGTGCCAAGCAGTTACATATTTACTATGCAGCAGTAAGAAGAGGGTGGATATCACAGAAATGTCAGAAAAGATGGGGATGACCTGGAAGCACATACCCTCTGAAATATACTCGGAGTCGAGAGTGAATTTCATGCTCTTTATTCAGCTCATAGTCATCAAGGAGAAGAGAAGAAGAATGCCCTTTCCCGAAAACCATCTGCTTATATACATTATTTACACAATGGGCTTTGTGTGATTGGCTACTTCAGGGCTACACCTGTGGGTCAATCAGTTTGTGGATTGACTTCTGCCAACTGCCTGATTGGCTGCTCCTGCAGGCCAATCAGGTTGCGGATTCACTTCCACCTGGAGTTGGATTGGGTGGCTCCCGCGGACCAATCAGACTGCTGATTCTGGATCCTATTGTTCTATGATTCAGCTCAGTACATAACACCCTCCAAGATTTCTCCAATGAAAATAGGGAAGTCCTATTTAACAACAACAACAACAACAACAATAATATTTATACCCCACCCATCTGACTGTGGAGCCCTTCATGAGCCTGTTACTGAAGAGTGTGACACCGTTATCTTCAATGAGCCTCAAAAAATGACCTAATCAGAGGTCTTATTGTGGTGGGAAAAATTGGTTAGCACTTACTAGGGCAATAAAATTGTAATGTTGCCTAGTTAACTGTATTGTTCTTCATTCAGAGCATGTAGCTTAACTTCACTTGCTTTCATCACTTCCTCTTCCTGTTTCATCAGCACTACCCTATGTCCTTTAGTCACTTCTCCTTTATGCCATGCCAAATCTTCTGTATTAGGAAGGTCAATTTTTTTGTACCAGGTTAATGTATGGTGGAGAGTCATGAATCAGAGAACGATTCTATCATTCTTCTATTGCTCTTCATTCTGGATGAACAGGCTTCTTCAACACTGTAAACTATTATTCTTAGTGTGACTGTGGACAACACGATTTTTCAAAAATATTAATAATTTGCATAATTACCAGCAGACAAGAAATATATATATATATATATATATATATATATATATATACCGGATATATATATATATATATATATATATATATATATATATATATATATACCGGGTATATATATATATATATATATATATATATATATATACACACACACACAAGCTATTTCCAGGACTGAGGTACAAACACTTTCTGTATAATATTTGCATTTCTTGATGAAGTCCCATAGCTGTTTTAATGTTGGACGCTTGATTCCATTCTAATATTCTTCTAAGTGACAAATTAGGTGACACACTAGCCATGCAATTGCCATTGGCATAAATGGGATCTTTTGTTCCAATGAAAACACAGTAGCAGGAATGGTGCAGGCTGATCTAAACTGGGATGACAGCAGGGAACTTATGGTTAAATCCCCCCTATCTCCCCAAAGTCCTGATCCAGCTTAGGGTCCGGTCCCCCTGTATGTTATTTACTTTTTAAAAAAGTAAATAGGCATGAATGACATATTGTCTATTTGTTGATTTGGTTTGTAGTCCCAGGGAATTCAGTTCAATATTAGAGTTTGTAAGCGTCAGGACATAGGGGAATGAATCTAACCAGTTTCCAGGGATTCTGAACGTTAATTGTAAAACAATTCTCCATCATCTAGTATCTCATTTAAAGGAAGTATTATGTCTCTGTCAGTTATCACCAAACATATTGAAGACATGTCAATACTATGCAAAAGAATGATTCAGCGACATAATTTGCTTCATGTCCACTTATATTAAAATGATAAACCAGGTATGGGAAAAAACCCCACAAATAAATCAGATTATACTGGTTCTTCTTTGCTCATCTGTTATAGGGATCTGTGGCCAAAGGACAAATGGGTTGCTATAAATTAACAGCCGAGTCACCAATGGAAACCTAATCCTTTAAAAATAAAGCAGTTCGCATGAATAACATCAACACAATATACACTTTACTGTAACCGCAATAGATTTCAGATGCCTTAAATTACACAAGACTTTGCTATCATAGGGTTGTCATATTGCAAAAAGTGAAAACCCCGGAAGTTATGGAGCTTTTTTTTTTTAAGGAAACCCCCAAAATGGTTTCAGAAATTATCCTTGGATGCGTCAATTCTGCCTTTTTAATCTTGATAATGTCTGGAAAAATATATATATATAAGCTACTCTTCCTCATTTTGAAGGAGGTGGGATTTAGGATTGCCAGATTGCTTGCTATTTCTATTTTGTCATAACAGAAATTTTGGTCTCTGTCTCCTTTATCTCAGTTAAATGGATAAATACAGCTCAGGTTCCAATGCAATAAGCTCTACTGGCATTTTAGGTATCTGCAGTAAAAATGCAGAATATCTCTGTATGGTGTTATAAAAATCTTCACATCTGCTCACAGTGATCTGAAACTAATGCTCATTTATTTCCCCTTTTCTATGTGGAATGTGCCTGCATCTGTGAAGAGAAATTGTTCAGGCTATTTTATTTTAGCAGACTACCGAGAGTTCTAATTGGGGAGGTGAGGATGTGGTGGAGAACCAGAAGTATTTTTCTCAGTTCCAGGGTATGAAGACTAGGAATCTGGCTTGGCTTTTCTCTGTGCGAATCATATTTTATGCTCCTTTGGCAATGGCCTCTTTGAGCCCAAACTGCAGTGCTTTTAAACAGCTTCAGTATTTGAAAACACTGCCTAGGATATTGTGGTGGGATAATGTGTTTTTTTAAAGGAGGTGACCTTACTGCGGGTGTCCGCTATAGACCGCCAAGACTCGGATGATGCCTTCCTAGAGGAGATTACCAAACGTTCAAGAAGGAGAGCTATAGTAGTCATGGGAGAGTTCAACTTCCTGATAGCTGTTGGAACTCAAACTCTGCCAATAATGTAAGGTCCAGCTAATGTTCGCTGACAATTTCATATTCCAGAAGGCAAAAGAAGCAACAAGGGGCTCATCAGTATAGTGTGGGGCTATGGTTGTAATTAATTGACAGCAGTAGCGTGGAGACCAAATAGGACTAATCGTTTATGAAACCTCTTTTGTTTTGGTGAAGAAGTCATGAAACTGCTGATAAAGTTGCTTCTTTTTAGTTAAAACAAAAGGAGTATCTATAATATACCCCCCCCCCGAGAGCATAGTCTGTAATCAAAGCCCCAAAGCTAAAAAAAGATCTTTTCATATTTACATGTAGAAAAAGCTGAGTATGGGATTATTCCTTTACACCACACTTGTGTAAACTGCAGGAGGTATAGCTTTGAAGCAATTTTTTTTTGGGGGGGGGAAATATGGGGATTTTACGTTTAATTTTAAAGTTAAGATCTGATAAAGTATGTTGATTTATTTATTTTCACAAGCACAATGACTGTTTCACTATAAAAATGCTACCGTAGGTAGATTTTTAAACTCTTTCGCCACATTGCAGCTCGCAAATCAAGGTCTTAACACTTAGCAGGTTTGTTTATTGAGCTGTTTACTGTAGTATTTTCACAGTTTTAATCTAAAAAGAGAAAACTAAGCCAATGTTTTGTCAGATTATCTCTTGGAGAACAGTAAGCACACTAGACAAAAGAACAGCTGTGAGCAAGGATTAAAGGAATATTCCACCACAGATTAATTCTTCCTCCCAATATCATCTCCTCACTGTGCCTCCCTTCAGTTTATTCTATTCTGTTACAAAGTTTACATACAGCTGGAATGATAAGCCAGACACTTAGGTAAAATTTATTTAGGCTTGGACTCAACCCTGTTATTGCATGGTTCATACAAGGTGCCCACCATGTAGCTGCTGATTTCTGCTTTCCTCTTCAACCCCCACCTTCCCCTGTGCCACATCTCAGGAGTAACTTTTGAGGTGCAGAGCTGCTTTAGTCAGGATGGTGACTAGAAAAGCCCCATTGCACAAGCAGAATTTGGGGACAGATTTTTAAGAATCTAGGACCTTCTGTTTGGGAGTGCTTCCATGCTCTAGTTCATCCATCTGGCAGTTAGAAAGCATAGGATGCGATTGTTGTTCCTCAGTTTTATCAAGCACAGCTATCCTGGAATCAAGATTAAGTTCCATTGCATTTACTAATTGCATCGACAGATTGATGGAGCAGTCTGTGTCACTTTCTCACTTTTGTTCATCCATGAATGATGCCCATTCCATTTCCGCATTCATATTTATTTATTTTTAAAAAATCTGCATGGAAAATTCCATCTGTATTTTAAATACACATTTACAAATGAAACCCCCCCCACACTTTTAACTTTGTTATACATATATTTTTAGTACGTTTCAGAGCATTAGTAATAATAATATTTCCCTACTCTAGGCGGCTTCCAACAAAAGATTAAAAATACATTAAAACATCAGTCATTAAAAACTTCCCTAAACAGGGCTGCCTTCAGATGTCTTCTAAATGTCAGATACCAAGACATCCCCTGAAAATAAGCCATAGTGGGTTTTTTTTTGAGGGAAAATAAATATAAGACGGTGTCTTATTTTCGGAGAAACACGGTACAGTGGTACCTCTACTTACGAATAACTCTACTTACGAATATTTCTACTTACGAACGGAGCTCCGTCTGCCATCTTGGATGTGGTTTAGATAGGATTTTTTCTACTTATGAATTTTTAGATAGGGTTGCTTCGACTTATGAATTTTTTTTCTCCCAATGCATTCCTATGGGATTTGACTTACAATTTTTTTGACCTACGAATGTGCATTCAGAACGCATTAAATTCGTAAGTAGAGATACCACTGTAGTTGTTTTTCTCTTTGACATCTGATGGGAGGGCATTCCACAGGGCGGGCGCCACTACCGAGAAGGCCCTCTGCCTGGTTCCCTGCAACTTGGCTTCTCGCAGCAAGGGAACCACCAGAAGGCCCTCGGTACTGGACCTCAGTGTCCGGGCAGAATGATGGGGGTGGAGACACTTCTTCAGGTATACCAGGCCAAGGCCATTTAGGGCTCTAAAGGTCAGCACCAACACTTTGAATTGTGGTCAGAAACGTACTGGGAGCCAATGTACCGGTAGGTATTTCAAGACCAGTGTTATGTGGTCTTGGTGGCTGCTCTCAGTCACCATTCTAGCTGCTGCATTCTGAATTAGTTATAGTTTCTGGGCCACCTTCAAAGGTAGCCTCACGTAGAGTTCAAGGTGGCAGACATAGTTCTCCTCCTCCTTATTTAATTCCCACAACAACTCTGTGAGGTAGGTTAAGCTAAGGCCGCCCAGTGAACTTCATTGCTGGATTTGAACCCTGGTCTCCCATGTCCTAATCTGACCCTCTAATCACTACACCACACATTCATGAAAGCATCCATGGATTTTGGGGGAAATTTGGACTGCAGTCCTACGCACAGCTATCAAGATTAAGCTTGATGGACTATAAAGAACCTTGATCTTGAGCAAACACACTAATGCTTGCACAGTAGGAGACATAAGGTTAAAGGAATAGTTTGTACTCTATTGACTTTTTCTGACTTTGTCTAAGGAAGCGAATTATTCTTGTGGTATGTTATTTGGTTGGTTAAAATTCCTTTCAGTGTTTCTAGCACTGCACAGGCTTGCCCACTATATTTAGCCCCAGGCTAGTCTGGAAGCATATAATTTTAAATTAGCATAGCCATGCATGTACCAAGACGGTAGGCATTTTTGAGATTTTTGCCTATGCACCCGTAGAAGCATTCAACATTGGGAGCATACATTGAGGAAGGGAGCAGTGGGCGGGAGACGAAGCCTTTTTTCTCTTTGGGGTGAAGGAACGCAATCTTTCCTTCCGCCATTCGACACAGTTTATTCATGGTTTCACTCCGTTGTGCCCAGAGGGCTACTTACATGGCTGTGGGCTTTCTCGGTTTTTGTTGATAATCACTCGGCCACCAGCACTGTTGCTGTAGATAAAATTGTGCTCAAATAAACGCTCATGCTGTTTTATGGATGAATGCGTTTTGGATAAAATTTGAAGACCCCTCCCATGATGTGCCTCCAGACTACATCGAGTCTGAACCAGAGCAGATCTTTCCTTTTGATTCTTCGCTTGACCCAGCTATTTCCTGCCGTTTCGCTGTACTTGCTTAATTTTAAGCACAGTGGCGGGGTTCTTGTGCGTGTGCCTTGCTGAGGAGAGGCGTAACAGCTTTCTCTCCTCTTCGCTAGCATTCCAAAGCAACAGCAACAGCTGCTCCCACCCTTTCAAGAATGCAAAGTACTTATGGCCTAGCATGCTGCAGAGTGCGCTGTCATATCAATGAAATCCTGCCACCTCCATAAAAAATGCCATACTGGGAATTTTTGTGTGTGGAATTAGGCCTACCAGCTGGCTCCTTAAAATGCTGGGTTGGGGGAGTGGGCCAGCCAGCCACCCCTTGAGAGTCAGACAAAGCCATCTGGCTGCTTGCTAATGGCGAAGCGAATCTTTTGGGCTTCTTCATTAAGAAGGGAATGTATTGGGTGGACCTCTGGGACAAAGTAGTGGTTACTTTGTTTTGTTTTTATGTCTCCTGTTATAGGCTCATATAATAATAAAATAAGATTAAAAGTGAAGATTTCCTGCCCACATGGCTTCCTTTAGCTGTCTCTGCTGACACAGGACATTGTTCGGGTTCCACAGCCGGCTGAATATAGATTGATAAGGCGTGTTATTCATAGCAGATTTAAATCTGTCTGGTGTGACTGAAATCTGCTTTTGAATATGTATTACAAGATCTGTGTCTTCTTTGTTTTGGTCTTCTTTATGTCTAGGTTTTGGTTCCCTAGTCATGTTGTACAGCTTTATTGAAACAGCCTGTTTCCATCTGCATTCTGCACAGTAATTATTACTGGGGAGCTTTTGCTGATTTGGGTGTAATGCTTGGCAAAACGAAATTAACTATTTAAAGAACGAAATAGGCCACCCCCTGCGCCTGAAACGCTAACCAATGTGGAAAGAAGCCTTAACGGTGCTATGTGTACCTTGCAACTGCCAACTACAAGGCTCTAAAAATCAGTTGGGGGCCGGGACCAGGTTAAATCAGCCCTGGATTATCCTGAATTGTATTTGGACTGTTCCAAAGTGCTGGGTTGAGGAGGGATTTAGGGGAGTGTGACCAGTTCAACCACATTGGCCACTTTGCTGAGATGGCGCCACAACAATGGCTTAGAATGGAAGGCCAGAAGTGGGGGTGCACACTGAATTTTGGCATCACAAAGGGATTCACTGAAATGTGAAAGCCCAAGGCCTGCCACTGGCATGTACACTCCTAGTTAATATAGCAGGCATGTTCAACTCCGATAACTTTATTCTCAAGTTCATGAAAGGTTTAGTGCCCATGCCACCCAACATTCTTAAAAGGAATGGGAATGCAGATGGTAGCATGAATTATGTCTTAGTTGCGCCTTCATCATGGGACACGGGTGGCGCTGTAGGTTAAACCACAGAGCCTAGGGCTTGCCGATCAGAAGGTCGGCAGTTCGAATCCCCGCGACAGGGTGAGCTCCCATTGCTCGGTCCCTGTTCCTGCCAACCTAGCAGTTCGAAAGCACATCAAAGTGCAAGTAGGTAAATAGGTACTGCTCCAGCAGGAAGGTAAATGGTGTTTCCGTGCGCTGCTCTGGTTCGCCAGAAGTGGCTTTGTCATGCTGGCCACATGACCTGGAAGCTGTATGCCGGCTCCCTCGGCCAGTTACGCGAGATGAGCGCCGCAACCCCAGAGTCATCCGCGACTGGACCTAATGATCAGGGGTCCTTTTACCTTTTCCTTACGCCTTCATCATATTTGGTCTCTCTATGGCATTATGAAAATTCAGAAATATTAAATTAATTGGAGAGGACGAACTGGCTGTCATCTTAAATGCCATAAATATTTGTTTTAAAGTGTGTCAAGAGGAAAAAAAACATTTAAAAAATAAACAGGACTTAATGAGGTACCAATTAAATACAAATTAAAGTATATTTTCTCATGTAGCTTCACAAGGACTCAGTTTCAAATTGCTCATATATTTGAGCAAGTGGAAATAACTCCATTGCCTTCATAAATATGTTTTTTGTAACATGTCCCTCTCAACTTGAGCGGAGTCAGTTTCTCCATCCCATCTGCAGTTGGAATGAGAACATGTGATAAATGGCACTGAGTCGTCACCCCTCATGACATGTAAACTGTTTGCTAATTGGGAGGGTATGCTTACTTGATACGTGGTTGAAGTTATACTACAGACAATATGCTCTGAAACTCCAGGTGACCCCACTCATTGGTTTTATGTAGTTAAAATTGAACCCTGCAGAACCTCACACTGAAGGCGCCATGTGGCCAAACAACACTCCCTCTGAAACAGCTCCACCCTCTGAAAATGATCATCTAAATAGGATTAGAACCACTGTAAAGCAGTGTCACCCACCCCCAACTCAGACAGCAGCTCCAGAAGAACATCATGGTTGATGGTATCAAAGGCCCATGGGGGAATCAAGGAACATTAGCATGGTCACACTCTCCCCCTGTCTCTCCCGAAACAGAGATAATCATACAGTGTGACCAATGCTGTTTCCATACCAAAACCAGGCCCAAACCCCAAGTGAAATGAATGTAGAAATGCAATTTCATCCAGGAGAGCATGGAACTGGCCCACAACCACCTGCTCACTATAATAATATGCTAAGTGCACACAGCCTAAATTTACAGTTGTTGCATATAGTGAGTGCCAAGTTCTTTCATCCCTCCCCTGCTTGGTACATTCTAGATCTGGCTTGCATTTTTGAAATTGGAGCATCCCTTGTCTTCCTTGTTTACAAAACTATTTTTGCATGCTTGTTATAAACATGTTACCGGTAGCTCCTGTGTGCCTCTGTAGTAGTCTTATCTACTGCAGAAATACACCGAAATTAGCCTCCCTCCCTCCCTTCCTCCCTCCCTCAAAACTAAAAATAAAAATCTGTTTTCATCTTATTGAGCATCTTTTTGTCCACGTCTTCCTGAATTTCATAACGTGTCTATCTTGTCATGATTTAAAAACCCAGTGTTGTTTTCTTCAGCTTTGATCAAGACACGCTCATTCAGACCATGACAGCTCTAATTACAACCAGAGAGATGGCAAGAAGGCCGCCTTTCCCTTGCCTACTACACTTAGCATCTGAGTGTGTATCATTGATCTTGATTTTCCAATATTCTGTAATCCTTTGTCTGGATTAAGACAGCTAATGAAGCATTGCGGGAGAAAGTTTCAGCTAAATTCCGTCTATTATTTTCTGGTTTGCAAACCAGAACTTGGAATATGTGCATGACACATAATGAACACTAGCATCAAATATTCCAACTCAGTCATTCCTATGCAACGGAGAAATTCATGCAATATTCCAAAATAGCAATATTGGTTTCAGATTTGCAGGGCATGGCTTGGGCAAGATCCTTTTGTCCTCCTCGCTTTGAGTGGGTTTAACTCTTTGTCACTGCCACCAGTGCCCATCCACTTGCCATCTCCATCTGGACCAAGTGTGCATCACTGCTTAGTAGGAGGCAGCAAGGCAAATGGAGGCTCCTTCTCCTTTTCAGAAGCCGAATGTGCTCAATTTGAGTGTTATGCTTCCAATTGGAGTGCCACACTCCCGTTCTGAGTGTTACGCTACGCTGAGGTCTGTCTGTTTTTGCTATTATTTTGCTTTTTTGTGACTTTTTCGTTTTTGTGGCTCTGTGGAACCCAGTTCAGCTACTGACTTATTGATTGTGTGACTGCAGTACATTGTTTATTGCTTTCATTTTATGGATCAATGGTCTCATTAGATTGTAAAGTTCATGTTAAATTTCTGTTTTAGGGTTGTTGTTTTTTAAAAGTCTGGAATGGATTAATTCATTTAGCATTACTTTGTATGGGAAAGCTCACCTTGGTTTTGGAACGCTTTGGTTTTGAAAAGGACTTTCGGAACAGATTAAGTTTGAGAACCAAGGTACCACTGTAATGAGTTAGATGGACTAATGGTCTGACTTGGCATAAGGAAGTTTCCTAAGTTCAACCTAAATTTTTGACACAAATAAATATAACACTGGAGGGATCAATTTAATTATTATGCCACGTGGATTTTGTTTAAAAAAAGTGATTGAACAAAGTACAGTACAGCAATTCCATAGAAAATGGATGGCGAGGAAACAAGTCTTGTTTTCCCCCAAATATTGCATAGCAACCGTCAGAACAGATATGATGGCATGCTATTTTATTGCTGTTTCCCTACATTGTAATGAGGGGATTTAATTACAAATGTACCACATAACTTTGTTGCTATTCATACAAAAAAGCTAACCCCTAGTGAAATGCATGTGCTTTTGCAAAATGTTATTGCCTGGGGTGCTTGCAATATATTTTAGAAATTATTATTAATAATATTGGAATTGTTCATATACTAGCCCTGAAATCTGCCATATGCAGACATAACAGGAAATTGAAAATACAAAGGATTACATTCGTATCATCGGAGGCTTTGCTATAAAAACATTTGTTCTTAACTCCAAGCAAACAAAAGTACTGTGACAGAATTCATTGTGCTCCTAAGGACAATCTTCCCATTTAAAATACACACTGTTATTCTCGCTTCTGTTTCTTCATCTGAGGAATTTGACTGCATTTGGGAACAGAAGCAAACATTCAGTTGAAGCTCCAGTGTCTAAACCTTATCTGTGTTCAGCTAATTAGCTAGCCTACTCATAATTTTAGTTTCTCAGATTTTGTGAGGGAAGAGAAAGGCAAATAATTAAGCAGTATATAAATGTTTTATGTAAATAAATGAGACATGTGCCAGGCCACATTTTCTCTGATCTGTAGGACTTGAATTTCCACTACGTCCTGGACATGAGGTTTATCTGGGAGGCATTCAACTCTGGTCAAAGGAGAGAATCACAAAGAAATAAGTAAGGAAATAGACCCTGGCAGAACAGCAAATGGTGGCACACCCAAAAGTCAAAGTGCATAATATTCCAGACTTAAATTTCAGGACACCCTAAATCTGCTGCCTGGAGTGGCCACCTCACTCTGCATAACGGTAGGGCCCTCCCTGCAAATATTCTTTGTCCCTTAAAAAACTTCCCAATCAGGTTTGGTTACTGGGGTGAACCATTAGGGGATTCCACTTAGGTCTACCACTGTCTGAGAGAGCTCAGAAGTGTCATTTCCCAGTCTTTTGGACACCTCAGAGCATTACTTGAATCCTGAAATGAGCAAACTTGCAAGCAATCTTATGTATGTCTCCGCAGAATTAAGCCCCAATGCACTATGGAGCTGCTCCCAGGAAAGTGTGCATAGGAGTGCAGTCTTAAGGAAGTTCAAGGAGGTTTCATGTCTCCAACAGACCCCCGTACGCCACATAACTATGTCTTCTGTCTTCTCTGGAGACTTGAGGACTCCCTGCTGATCAAGGTGGGATGGGGTCATAGCTGCCAAGTCTCCCGTTTTTCGCGGGAAACCCCCGGATTTTAATCCGTTTCCTGCTGGTCTCCCGAATTGGAAAAAATCCTGGAAATCCCCTGGATTTCCTACCTGCCAGGGAGGCTCCATTTTGGGTGCTGGCGCCGCCCGATTTCCGGTGCCCAGACATGGGTAGCGCAGCACCGGAAATCGCTTCTATGCATGTCCTGAAGTTGCGTAGAAGCGACTTCCGCTGCCGCGCCACTGCTGATCCCGCATTTTTCAGCGGGAGACTTAGCAGGTATGGATGGGGTACAGTGGGCTTCTGGGGGGGAAATTGCCCCAGATCGGGCTTGGATCCTTAGGTCAGTTAATTTAAAGGAAATTCACAGTAGTAAAATTTCTTGGCATTTCCTCGGTCCTCATTCTCTATTGCTCAGGAGGGGGCCCTGGTCTTCTACAGGGTTTCTTTTTTTTTTTTGGTGGTCATAGGTGGCTGCAGGGCAGAAGAGAGGGCCTCAAAGTTTTCTGTGAATGAATAAACAAGACAAAATATGTATTCAGTATTCTGTACACATGCAAATCCTACATGTGAACAGGGTGTAAAGGTGCAACTTCATACCAAAATCAGTTAAAACGATTTTATTAAAAGATAAAAATCTTGATGCAAAAGATAATGCATGATTAATAAACGGGATAATGGAGCAATCATGGATGAGATTAATGTAACAGATAAAGTTGATAAAGTGCAAGAGTTACATGAAGATCTGACAAATGATTAAATTTAATAAACTGTCAGGCAGAAAGATGGAACGCAGCATAGCAAACTGTTATTTTAGCGGGTGGCCAATCCATAAAATCGCTACAGCATCTCCTGGGGACTAGTATTGTGCCAAACCCTTTGATGTCTTCAACTTTTTCCTCCCCTGTAAAAGAGATTTCCACCTTTCTGTTTCATTCATAGGGCATTCCTTTATAATTTTGTCGGATATTGCCTTTGAGCTTACCTCGGCCACATCCACACTACACATTTAAAGTGCTACGATATCACTTTAAACAGCCATGGCTTCTGCGGGAAATAGCGAGAGCTGCAATTTGTTAAGCATGCTGGGCAAGGTTCACCTGTCCTGTTTTGCCTCATGAGGAGAAACAGAAAGGAGCCACTGCTACCATGCCAACTCTCCCCCAAAAGCCTTGCTTACTGGCATTGTGCGGTGACAGCAGTTTCCTACAAGATCTCATAGACCTCTTATCTGAGATCTTGGGAGAGTTCCCTGCAAGCTGCCACCCTGGTTGAGTGGGACACCTTTAAGCAGGCATCCCCAAACTTCGGCCCTCCAGATGTTTTGGACTACAAACCCCATCATCCATGACCACTGGTCCTGTTAGCTAGGGATCATGGGAGTTGTAGGCCAAAACATCTGGAGGGCCACAGTTTGGGGATGCCTGCCTTTAAGGGTACTGCCCCAAAAGACTCCACCTCCCAAGGTGGCTGCCTCAGTCCACCTCATGAGCAGTCCGGCCTTGGTGCTAAAAAGTGTTTTTAAGTAAAGGTAAAGGGAGCTCTGACCATTAGGTCCAGTCGCGGACGACTCTGGCGTTGCGGCGCTCATCTCGCTCTATGGGGGGGGGTTAACAATCAACACAGGGACCTCTGGGAATTGTAACTTGGGAGAGGAATAATATTCAGCACCCTTAACAAACCGCAGCACACGGAATTCTTTGGGCGGAAGCCATGATTGTTTAAAGTGGTATTGTAATGCTTTAAATGTGTGAAGGTGGTCCTTACCTCTGCAAGGTGGTCAAGCATAGTGGTGTGTTTTTCTATCCGTTCAACATTTCTCCAATATTCCTCAGCTTCCCTGGCAGAATATGCCTTCTGATTTGAAAAAAAATAAAAGCTCAATAAGAGCTACCCCTAGGCTTCAATCAAGGTACGGGGAATATGGAGAGGCTATCAACTGAGGGTTTGAGACAGGTGTGCTCACTGGATGTGGTTTTAAAGAAGTCCTTCCTTCTATATCCCAACACATACACACCGTAACCCAACGTGCATGAACTCCTTTAAGAGTAAAAAGACTTGATTTTTTAAAGTAAAAATAAAATAAAGCAGCAGCTGTATTCGATTTCCCAGGGGACCCAGCTCAGGAAACAAGAGGGCCCTTGGAAGGTTATGGAATGAAGACCACCAGAGAGGTGATTTGTAGAATAAGAACAACAACAACAGCAACAATAGTAGTAGTAGTAGTAATAATAATAAATTGAATTTATATACCACCCTATACCCAGGAGTCTCAGGGCGGTTCACAGAATAAAATCAATAAAACCACAAAATACCCAATAAAAATAAAAACAGCAACCCAATACCCACCACCACCACCCCACAAAAAGCACATTTTAAAAGGCATAGGATGTAAATCAGATCAACCAAAGGCCTGGTTAAAAAGGAACGTTTTTGTCTGACACCTGAAGAAAGGAAAGGACACTCAGAAAACCTCTTGGCCACCTCAAAACTGAGACAGGTGCAACAAAACCCCTTCATAAGCATCTTTATTTAGATAATTTTAGAATATCCATCTCAGTTGATGGATAATTGTAGGGGGAAATGCAGATTTTTTTATTTTTTAAAAGCAAAGCCCTACTTGGGTCTGAATTCAAAGCCGAAGAAAGAACCTTTTTATTTGTTGTTTTTGATTCTGAGTCTCATGGGAGTGGGTTTGACATATCACGAACCACTTTAGTTGTGGATCTGCTCACTGTTTCTGTAAGTTAATTGATGTGCTTCCAACATGCAATAAAATAGATGTTGCCATCGTTGTACAGTACTTGACATTATACATGTGGGCCCACATCTCTCCCCCCCCCCCGCTATTTGTAAGTTGGGGAAATCATGTATGAATAATTCTCAAAGACAATAACTTGGATGAGTAGTTGTTATTTTCCCTTAGACAGTGGCTGTGCTTATTCAGGCAAGGATCCAAGACCCCAGCCTCATCTTGCAGGGACTGTCTATCGTTGTCGAGGAATTTCCTGGGTCTATGGCAAGCCTGGAGAAAGGCAGCTTTTAATATTTGTATTCATTTAGGAACAATGGCCTATGTATTCTAACTTTTGCTTCAGGGTAATTGGAACAATTCCCATAGCTAGTACTGTATTAAGGGGGATACTATATGAATTGTTTTGAGCTTCCAGACATGCTTTATTTCCAAGTTGTTTTCCTTTCCTTTTTTTCATTCTCAAGTGTTTTTCAATGCTATATATGATACATTCCAAAATCTATTACAGTATAGGTTTCCTAAGCAGGTGAGAATGATTGACCCCCCCCCACTTCAGCTAGACCTGGGGACACCCCCTTTAGTTAAGGTTTCTATCTTATTTTCCAACCAGTGACATATTTGCTCATGTGTTAGATTTTGCGTTTCTCGTTTGAACAACATGCTCTCCGTGACTGTAGTTAATGCTTGATGTGTCATGCTTAATGACATCACTGGGGCCCACCCCTGTGACATCACCGGGGGGAGGTCGATCCTAGGTCTCAGGTTTGGGTTCTGAAACCTCAGGATCTGGGATGCTTCTGACCTGGGGATCCTAAATAGGGGACAACTCTCAGCAATCTGAATAAACTAGAATTCCCGGAATTCTTTGGGGGAAGCCATGACTGTTTACAGTGATATCATAGTGCTTTAAATGTATGGGATGAATGTGACCAGAGATTAACTGAAATCAGTGGGCCTACTCTAAATATATCTTAACCTGAATTCAACCCCATGAATGGCAGATTTTGTCAAGGCTAGACATGGGTGGTGCTGTGGTCTAAACCACTGAGACTCTTGGACTTGTCAATTGGAAGGTCGGTGGTTCGAATCCCCGCAACAGAGTGAGCTCCCGTTGCTCTGTCCCAGTTCCTGCCAACCTAGCAGTTTGAAAGCACACCAGTGCAAGTAGATAAATAGGTACCACTGTGCTGGGAAGGTGTTTCCTTGCACTCTGTCATCCATCATGGTGTTTCGTTGCGCTAGAAGCGGTTTAGTCATGCTGGCCACATGACCTGGAAAGCTGTCTGTGGACAAACGCTGGTTCCCTCTGCCTGAAAGCGAGATGAGCACCGCAACCCCAGAGTCACCTTTAACAGGGGTCCTTTACCTTTCCCCCCCCTTTACCTTTACTTTTAAGTCAAGCCAGACCTGACTGAGTACTAGTACAGGTGGCGAACATTTTAGGTGTGTCCAATAGATGTGCAATCATTAACATGCGGGTACACTTTTGGATCCAGAAGAGGGCAGAAAGGGGGCAGGGCAGAGCATAGTAGGGTGGGGCACACTTTTGGGTGCTCTGTTGGGTGGGGTTGGGGGCCGGGAATGGAACCCCCATGCAAAAGGGTCACTGCCTGTAATTTACAAAGCATTTCGTAGATGCAATTCTCTCTAGGTTAGTTTGTGACTGCGTGGCAATTTGTGCTCATGCATAAGATTTGGGGCATTTTGCATTTAGCAGATTTTGATCTTTTCCCATGTGGGTCTCAGTTCTCCTCCTGTAATCTGTAGTATCTGTTTACGCTAACTGCAAGGTACCTTCACCCCCAATTCAGGAATAAGGGAATGATGCATTTCGATATGAAATTCATCACAACTGGTGAGCGAAAAGAATTGACTGGTGGTTTTCATAAGTAATTCAAGTGAAAATATATTTGTTTCACAAGATTTATATACTGCTAGATTGTAATAAAACCTTGAAGAAGTTTACAAAAAAGAATAAAACTACCAGCAAAAACCAGTTAAAAACAATATTTTAAAACATCCAAAAACAATTAAAATAAACAATAAACTAAAAATCAGATTTAAACACGTGTCAGAATTCTACACTTCTGGATAGCAGTGCTTAAACAAAAATGTTTTTGGCAGAGTCCAAAAGCAGTAGAGTGAAGGCGATGCCTCAATAAGCAGTGAGTTCCAAAGTTTGGCTACTGCCACCCTAAAAGGTCGATTTTTGGTGGTACCTGTAACGGTGCCAGATTGACAGACTGAAATGGTTGAGTGGGAATATATGGGGCAGAGCGAAGCCTCCCTCCACCTCCAAGTTAAACGTTTTAATTAAATTTGAATGCCACTCTGTATATAAAATGCTAGAACACATTATTTTTGGAGAAGTGAAAGGCAAACTATTAGCTGAAACTTTGCTGAAGGAGTTATGATACTCTAGGGAGAAATAACTTTTGCTAAGAAATATTTTTAGTAGAATTGCTTCGGAGTTTGGCATGGTGTTTATTTTAAATAGAACTTCAGAAGCACAGAGGAGCTTCATAAAGGGTCATTCTCTATATAACCACCTTATATAATAAATTCACAACTCTGACTACTTTTCCCTCCTTTATTTCCCCTATTTATGGTAGGCCGGGGGTGGGGGGGGGAGGGAGAGACAATCTGCAGTTTGTGAACTGCTTCTTGTGTTAAGTTCATACACATGCTTTCTTGATCCGCATATGTCTCCAGAAATGATGCTATGCTGACAGTATGGGAGCACTACCAGCAAATGCTCATTGCCAAACAGAAACAGGATGGTGGAAGCTACTCATATTGCTAAGGAACTATTTCCCCTGCTTTCCCCCCTTGCTTGGGGGGGGGGGGGAAGAGGCGGCACCTTCTCGGTTTGTCTGTCCTTGCTTCATCGTCTTGTAGCCATCACTTAATTTGGCAAACATTGGATAGCCGAAGCTTTATTTCGTTTAAGTATTATGAATAGCAAGCACTACAGGTCCCTATGGAATAATATCATTTTATTGTGGACAATTTTTTCCCAGTTGCTTTACAACAGTTTCAACATCGTGAAATGCAAGTAGAAAAAAAAACAGAATTGAGTGAAGTTGATTTATTTAGTAACACAGCAGGGTATAATTGCTTTTCTGAATTTAAATCCCACAGAGATGTGTTTTTAAAACACACACACACACACACACACACACACACACACACACAAAATTCCTGCACCCGATTACTCTGGTAGCTGTTTCTTTAATTAGAAATAAATTATGTTCTTGCAAAAAGTGGATCACTTACAGTTTTTAAAGACTTCACCGGTGCTATAATGCATCATGAATTTCTTCCCTGTCCCCCAGCTGCTTGAATTTGAGGGAAATTAAGACCTGTATTCCCAGGGTCAAACATGGAAAATCTGTGATTGGATTTGTCTTTATAGTGGTTGCAGCCGGGATAGGAATGGGTGGTTTGAAATTTGAGGGGAACAGAGATGCTGGGTGACATTTTTCCTGCCTAAGTTGTCTTCTGAAGTCACTAGGAGTCCCACTGTAGACAAAGATAGGAATCTGCTTAGGGAGGGGAGAAGCGGTATTTCAACCAGGAAAATGATGCATGCGTCAGGAAGTGCTGCAGCAACCTGTTCCAGCAGCTGCTTTCAAGTAAAACCAAAATCTTCTTGCAGATTTGATCATGGATCCCCTGTTGTCAAATGTAGTTTGGGCCTTTTAACAGGTAGCAGTTTATTTCTCTCTTTGTACCCCCCAAACCACTTTTTTTTGGACAGGTTACGTAAGGATTTAGCAATTGCTGTTGCTGCCAGTATGTCCAATAGGCCTCAAGTCACAATTCAGAATTAGCGTGCCATGTTGTTTGATGTGATAACAAAGCTAAAATATGAGAGAAATTGTGGTGGTGCGTTATAGGTCTGTGGTGAGGAATAGGAATGTGGTGTGTGGAGGAGTCAAAGGATCTGTTCAGACTTATAAAAGCAGCTCATAATTCGATATTTCAGAGGTGGGTGACCAAATGTAGCCGGAGTGCCAACGCTAAGGGGCCCAGACCCAGAGGGGTGTGTGTGTGTGTAGTCCTGGGCTCAATTTTGTGAGGGAGCGCAAACAGGCACCCCCATAACAGGTCCTTCATCAGAGCCTGGCTCCACGTGAGAAGGAGCTGTGCCTAGGCTGCAGCTTCCCTGCCCATCTCCTTCCTTGGACTGTGGCGCAGGGGAGGACGCCCTCCATGCACCCCTCCCTTGGGGCCGCACACCACCCCTTGGGGGGCATGCCCACCCCGGTCAGAGTGAGTATATGCTCTGCTGCTGCCCAGGTCCCTTCATTCAGTCCCACCCCAAAAATATTGGGGGTGCCCCCAAAATTGATAGACAATAAATAATAATAAATGAATAAACAAATACGGAACACGCACAATGGCTCCACATCTGAGGGGGAGAGAGAGAGAGTAAGATAAAGAAAGTATTAACGTGCGAAATGGGAAGTTTTCCGAGTTCTGCTTTTGGAACCGGCCACATTCTGTGCACAGTCCTTGAGCCGTGGTAGTGTCTCTTACATTCCTGGATGGAGAGATGTGGGTTTGTAGGAACCTCTGAATTTTGCATGGCTTGAGTGTAGCCTACGGTACATATGTAAAAGTGACACCTACTGCTCTGCATATTTTTTTGCCTCTGGCCACACCAGGCAACTGGTGTATTTTAACATTGCACTTAGCTTGAAATATTCATGAAATACAGTAAATAAAATACACACCCAGGACACTGAATACCAGTTTGACTTTCTTGAAATGTCTGTCATGATTTGGATGGTTTTAAAAATATTGTTTTCCAGTGCAGTGTCCTTTCCGTATCTGCTTAGAATGAAGTCCCAATGAGTATAAAGCACTTTACTCCCAGGTAAGCAGCTGTAGGATTGCAGCCTAAATTCCTAATATGGGGCACTTGGAAATATTATCTGTAGCTCAGACATAGTTTTCTTTAACTAAGAGCAGGAAAAATGGATTATATTTTTGAAATAGATGTATGCTAAGGTTCTTAAAAGCTGTTCTAGTGGGAAAGAGAAAAAATATAGGTATTTGCATTCTTCAAGACTTTTTTTTAGCATTTTTTATTTTATTTCCCTATTAGCAAGCAGACTTTGACAAATGCTAATCTTGGCAGGCTTTACAGAGCTGCCTTGTAAATGAAGATTTAACTCATGTTCTGCAGGTACTATTAAAATTACAGAGGTTCAAAAAAGACTCACTGTCAAGGCATTAATTCCCATGGTGCTATTAAAATCTGCAAAAACACCAGTTGAGAAGAATGATTGATTAACTGTGTCATGGAATAAAGGTCATATGACAAACAATATTTTTCAGACAATAACGGCCTGCGCTTTTGGAAGATTTACTGTTGTAAACACTTGTTAGCTGTAAACTAACCCATGAAAGTAAGAAGTATAATGCATATCTACTACTCGGAATGAATGAAGTCTTTGGCTACGATCCGAAGGTCTATAAGGATCTGAAGTTATGGAGCTCCTCTGCTGCCAACATATGCTTCCTTCGTGCTTCTCCACAGAGTGGTTGGAGCACACTTAGTAACTCCCAGTTGCAACCACAGTTTTCTTTGTGAAGTTCAGATCAAGTGTCAAAAACCAGCATGTGGAATCACCATGTATACAATTAGCCCAGCTTGTGGAAATGTGCTTACCTGAGTGATCCACTATTCAATAGGCCTCGTTCTTGGGTATCCTGGGCATAGGATTGCAGCCTAAAAGTCTGAACTGGCTAACTTAAATGATTCAAGCAAAAAAGGCCTAGAAAGCAATAGGTCATGCTGGAAACTCGATATTTCAGCATGAATCAATTAATCACTTGTGAATGATTAACAATAAAATGATTTATTTTTATCTTCCTAGATATCACCTGCATTATTATTATTATTATTATTATTATTAGAATTTATATACTGCCCTATAACCGGAGGTCTCAGGGCAGTTCACAGAACAAAAAATATAAAACCACAAAATATATAATCAAAATAAAAACAGCAACCCAATAACCCCCGATAAATCCCAGTTTCTTAAATCTGTGTTCTGTGAAACAGCAAAATATAACGGTATTATTTCCATTTCTGACAACCATGAAACTACACCCTTAAAAATAATAATTAACCAGTATTGCCTGAACAGGTAAGCAGCTAAAAACCAATTTATTTCTTTTGATTCCTTAGAATAAAACAATGTTTCTCCTTTCCTCCATTACCATTTCTTTGATGAATTTCAAAGGATCTCCTACACTTCAAAAATGTTTTTTTTAAAAAAATAAATAAAAGAAATTGTATTCCTAAGTGGTGGATAATTTTTCAGCTTAGCTAGATGAAAGTTGCATGCAAAGAATATAATGCAGCCAAAGTTAAGCACTTTTAAGAACTATTGACCTCAGGGGGAAAGTTCAGAATGTGATTAAGTCAAATTCAGTTGGACTTTAATGTGCTTAACTTTGGCTAGATCATGCCCAAAATATAATTGCATTGTACAAGGATATTGGCAGAGCAATCCCTCTCCTAAGAGCATAGCTGCCAAGTCTCCCGCTGAAAAATGTGGGATCAGCAGTGGCGCGGCACCGGAAGTCGCTTCTACTCATGTCCGGACATGCGTAGAAGCAACTTCCGATGCCGCTCTGCCCATGTATGGGCACCCATGCCAGGACCCAAAATGGAGCCTCCCTGGCAGGTAGGAAATCCGAGGATTTACGGGATTTTTTCAAATCCGGGCTGCCAGCGGGAAACGGTTTTAAATACGGGGGTTTCCCATGAAAAACGGGAGACTTGGCAGCTATGCCTAAGAGGGCAGGAGAGAACAAGAGGTGGGCAAGCCACCAGTCCAGAACTTTGCTGGATGTACAGCAGCTGAGCAGAAGGGAAGGAAGAGGAGTGGAATTTGACCTTCCGCTTCCTTTCCAGTCTGATCCAGTCTACATTTCCCCTCCCGTTGTGGTGGGAAGATAGATATACTAGCTCCATATTGTGTATATTTCCCCCGTGTCAAGGGCATGTCAGGGAATTGGGAAGGCTGTGACTCTTTCCAGTTCAATACTTTCCCCAGTTCACCTCCCAGCATGCCCCATATCTGTTCCCAGCCTGTACCAACATTGGACCTTTGGTGGTTGTAAGCCAAGAGGCACAGGGTTTTCCACAGTGGCCAAGGAAGAGCCATATGAGGTTGGAGTTTACCCTCAAATGTCTATGTTCGCTGCAGATCTTCTCTGGCTCAACCCAGATAACAAAACCTGTATCTACCTGGCTTGCGCTAATAGGTGGTGGGGCACATGTGCCTTTCTTGGCTAAAAGTGTGTGTTAGATGGCAGTGCTACCTCGTGCTGCTCCTCTAATGCCAGGCACAGAGGAGACTTACTGGTATTTGTAGACCACAGGGGCCTTCTTTGACACCCCCAGGATACCTTCCCAATTTCAGGCCCCCTGCGGTAGTTTGGCTTGTTGTAGCTCAAGATGCCACCTTCTCTGGAGAAGGCCCACACACGATGCCGCACAACGTCCTGACGTCACACTCATGATGCCGTGTGACATCCAGGCGTCACACAGGGGGCTGTCTGAATATTGAGGGGGCCTGACACCTTCCTAAAAAAAGATTGGGGGAGCCACAGTGCCTTGGCCCCCCAAGAGCCGCGCCCTTGGTTGTAGCCAATAGAATAGGCTGTGGTGTGTAGTCGGTTGTGGGGTGTGTGGGGTGCCCACAACAGTTTATGTGGGTTGCGTGCTCACTTCGGCAGCACATATACTAAAACTGGAACGATACAGAGAAGATTAGCATAGCCCCTGCGCAAGGATGACACGCAAATTCGTGAAGCGTTCCATTATTTTATTTTATTTTAAAAAAACAGTTTATGTGGGTTGCAAATAGCCCATGAGGTGAAATTATTGGTGACCCTTGCTGTGGACTTTAGCAAATGCAATTTCATAGGAATATCGTTGACAATTGTATTAGTACTCAGTGGAAAATATACACGTTTCTCTTCAGTCTTTACCACCGCCATCCATTTAGTACATAGTCTATTTCCAAGAGCTGATTCCTGGTAATAGAATTCTTCCTTCAAAAGGTAAGGCAAGCAAATTAAGCACACTTTATCTTTATAAAGAATGAATGCCATGCCTGTTTAAAAATTTGTTTCTCTTTCAAATTGAGTAAGTACCTTAATTTATAGAATTGTTGCAATACAGTGGAACCTCGGTTTATGAACACCTCGGTTTATGAATTTTCAGTTTATGAACGCCGCGGACCCATCTGGAACGGATTAATTCATTTTCCATTACTTTCAATGGGAAAGTTCGCTTCAGTTTATGAATGCTTCAGTTTATGAACAGACTTCTGGAACCAATTACACCCATGCTTCAGTTTATGAACGCTTCAGTTTAAGTACTCCGCGGACCCGTCTGGAACGGATTAATCCACTTTCCATTACTTTCAATGGGAAAGTTTGCTTCAGTTTATGAACGCTTCAGTTTAAGTACTCCACGGACTGTCTGGAACAGATTAATCCACTTTTCATTACTTTCAATGGGAAAGTTCGCTTCAGTTTATGAACGCTTCAGTTTAAGTACTCCACGGACTGTTTGGAACAGATTAATCCACTTTCCATTACTTTCAATGGGAAAGTTCGCTTCAGTTTATGAACACTTCAGTTTATGAACAGACTTCCGGAACCAATTGTGTTCATAAACCGAGGTACCACTGTAAAGCAAACCATTAAGGGCTCCTATTCCATGCCACTCTAAGCTCCATATACAAATGTGATACATTGATAAATAAATTAAAACGGCAGCCGAAAGATTGCTAATGATAAAAGTGAATATAATCACAGTAAAACAAAACTTTTATTTATATGTTTAGCATACCCTTGGGAGCATTAAAAAAATTAGAGGAAAGGAGATGGCTGTAATCATCAAACAATATTTCTGTCATGGTCAATAATTCTGTGTCGATATAAGATTTCAACCTCTCATTAAATATTTTCTTTCCATAGTGATACAGTTTGTTTTTTAGTATAGAAAATTAATCCTTGTTGGTTATGTGTTGCCATTTTGTACTGCTCATTCTTTTGTTCCCATTTCCCCCCCCCCAAAAAAAAAGTGTGAACAAGAGAAAGTGATGAACAATTGGGAACAAATGTTCTATTTCTTAAATGAGATATTTTTTAGGCTAATGAATAAATACCACTAGCATGAGGTAACAGAAGCCACCAGGCCTAAATGGTTCATTTGCATCAAGTAAATTGGAAAGACATTATTTGTCCCACATCTCATGCAGTCTACAAATATTAGTTGAATTGGAGTGTTCTTTGGCAGAAGGTTCAGAAATGTTCCCGTAGCTGCTCTGAAAGAATTGATTCAGGCAGTACAGATAATAAGGCTTAATGATGCCTCCACACAATGTAAACTCCAGATTCATTAGAAGGCTGAGTAGGAAAAATGTTGAACATCTCATCCAAAAAGCCCTTGGAGATAATCAGTCTATTTATGTCTCTTATTCTTCAAACAGAACCATAGGAGTTTGCTTCGCACTTTAGTTCCTTGCCACCCACAGATGACCACACTAATGGATAGATTCTGGAAGCAGGGCTAGGACTGTGGTCCACCCCCCCCAGTGATCACATGATCCTGCCCCCCCTTATTGTTAGTAATGTGTGAAGGAGGCTAGTGTTTCATTGACTGATTGGTTGATTGATTCATACTTCCCATTACCTCTCCATAAAGCAGCTTGCAGACAGAAGTATAGGCAAGAAAACAAACATAATCCCAACCAATGGTAAACATAAGATTGACACAACTGCTGATCTTAAAGGATGGGCAGATTCACAGAAGAAAAGACAGCCATTCAAGAAGCTTGGTCCCAAGGGTTTATTGAACATGCTAGGTAATCAGCAGCATCTGCAACTACACTCAGAAATGAACCGGGAGTGGTAGCCCATCTAGGAAAAGTAAAACCCTGATTCTAAACCTCCACTGCCTTGTGGAACATCATTGGGAGAAGAAAAAGCTAAGGAGTAAACGCTACACAAATCTGGAGTAGAGTGGAACCCCCAAGATGATTGGATGCTTTCGTTTCTTTTCTGTGCATGTAACTATTTCCAGAACACCCCTGAATGGTGGAGTGCTATCTCTATCTATCTATCATCTATCTATCTATCTATCTATCTATCTATCTATCTATCTATCATCCATCTATCTATAGAAATTCTTTTGCACAAAACCAGAAAACTGTAAAAATGTGTGAAATTTTACAATCTCCTGAATGTGTGCTTTTGGACATATCCTGGACAGGATGTTTTTTAAACAAAACAAAACAAAACAAAACAAAACAAAGTGCTTGTGCACCTATCTGTGTGCAGCATTGCCCTTGCAGTATTTAATCAGAATATAGGGTTGCAATATGTCCGGAATTTCTCAGACATATCCAGAATACTACAGTTGGCAGCAGTGTCAGGGCGGAAATTGCTAAAAATGTCTGGGAAAATCCGGACGTATGGCAACCCATGTCGGCAGTGTCATTTTTGCCGATTTCCCATAAAAATAGCTCAAAAACACGTCAGCAACTTTTTTGTCTGGATTTTCACTGTTTTAAATTTGGCAACCCTAGAATAACAGAACCAAAAAAGGGGGGGAGAATGGGAGAACATACACAACATGGAACACCTACTAGTACGAACTAGTATGTTCCTCATATATAAATTCAAGAATGTGCAGGTGTAGACTATTCCAATCTAATTTGATGGGAGGGGATGGATTAATAGCAAAATTATGTTCAATTGTGGAGAAACCCTGTGACATATTGCATTTTCAGTCTCATTTTCTAAGAATGTCCAAACATAGTCGGATAGCCTAGATATCCTTGGTTATCTTTGTTTTGACATTAGCATCTATGCAATTAGCCCTTCTCTGTTTGAAAGCATGGCTGGTTGAATATCAGATTACAGGTAATAGATTGGGTTCATAATCTGGATTTTACGATTTATAGGTCTCTGACTGAAGAACATCTGGTTGTGGCAGGAGAAGCTGCAGCAATGGAAAGCAGCGAATGAAGACAAAACCTCAGAAGAACAAAATATGGCACATTCGAACCACACAAAGTAGTGCCATTCATTTCCAAAGGTTAAATCTAGAGGGCAGCATGAGAACCCTATTGAGAATCTGGGATATTTTTGCAATAGTAATAAAGATTCCTCAAATCCTGTGTGGCAAGTTTCCTAAACCAGGCTTTCTGGAAACAAAAATGACAATAATCACCAAGTTTATGATCAGTGTAATGTTTAATCTGATTCTGATTTACTGAAGGGTAAAGAAGTGGCCTTATATGAACTTGGCTAGGAATGCGCACATTAAATTTGCTCCACTCTGTTGCTTGATAGCTGTGTGAATACTGCTTCATTAAGAAAAATTAATTTTTCCAGGTGAAAGTAAATGCTGGTTAAACTTATTAAACCTCCTCACATCAAATAAGCAGGTTTAAATGGCCCAGTAAGATGCTTTGAAGTCTTTTTCTACAAGAGGCTGTGTTAAAAGCATTATGCAAATGAGTTGGCTATTCAGTGGCAGCAAAGTAGCTTTTTGCCTAATTCCCCTTGCGTCCACAGTAACCTAGTTGGGCACTCAAAATGGAAACAAATCTAGACACTTTCTCGTTGGATTTCCTACTTAAAATATCTCCCTCTACAGTCACAAATGCAAATGAATAATATCTCAAAGATGAAAAAAATCAAGAGAGATTTTCCAGGAAAAACAGCCTATGGGCAGGAAGGTGCTGGGATGGAACTTGAATCACATGGGATCATTGATTAACATGTGTTGCTGCGAACAGCAGAGATCATTGTAAAAAAATTGATCTGATTTGAGATAAGTCCTTCCAAAGGATTGTAGTAAGCATTCCTTATATACATACACAACTGGAGCTAGGCCACCAGATTGCTTGCCCACAGACTTCATCTGCCTTTTACGTAGGAGAAAACATGTAATGTCAATAATCCATCCTTAAACCACACAAGCTATGTAAGCAGGTTTCTTTCTTTCTCTTTTGGTCACCGTTGAACCCACTAGAAACCTCGTTCATCAGTTTTGTATATTGCAATGAATATTCTGTAACAACCTACAAATAGCCATCTTTTGTCTTGCTAGTGACCAGGAAATTCTCCAACAGACACAACTGGCTAGAATATGTTTCTTCAGATGCCTATGACAATTGGTAACTACTGCCAGCCAGGCCACACCTTCTATCATTGGTAGTTCTGAGGGTGTGTGCATGAAATTGGGGGGGGGGGACGGGACAGTTTAGAGTACAGGTGGAGGCTATAGTTCAGCAATCATCTGGAGGGCCACAGATCTCAATCTCCTGACCATTAGCCATGCTGACTGAGGCTGATGGTAGGCAGAGTCAAACAAACCTGGGGGGGGTGTCTCAGGTTCCCCACCATTGGTTTAAAGTGATGACATGTAAGCCAGGAAGGTTGGAGCAGGTCTGAATTTTCAACCTAGCTTGAAGGCAGCTGCATTGGAATGGGGAAAACTCATATGAGGAAAACTCATACGTTGTCAATGTCAGCTCCAGCTCAAAGATGCTCAGAACAGCAGGATAAGCTAGAAATTGGCCGTGTTTAAATTACAGAGCTAAAGCAGAAAATCTCAAAACCCTGGGCAAAGAAAACAAGACTGCACTTGGTGCCGAAAAAGCAGCAGAGGTGATGCCTGACGAACATCTCTGATGATTATAGAGATGGGATGTTAACATTGAGAAGGCTATTTATTAGGTTACCATCCAGCTCACTTCTGAAGGCAGAGGGCCAGAAGGGTTGGCTTGGAAGAAGATCTTAAGACCTGGACAGGTTTATGGGGAATAACTTTGAACTGTGCTCAGAAACAGACCTTTATGGAAATCTGTTATACATTTTGCCTGTTTACTATGCATTTGCCCATTTCCTAAGATATTGTAACCCAATTTTGCATGATGGTTCCCGAGATTAAGAAGCAAGTTTTCACCTATGTTTGGAAACAATTGGGTGCCATTTTGAAATTCCAAATGGCACTGCTTTTTTTTTTTAGTTTCTTTGAATTCCCAAGCAACATTGGGCAGTGGCGGAGCTTCATGCTCTGGCATTGGGGGGCAGAGAGCAAGTGAGGGTGGGGCATGCCGCCTGCGGGGGCGGGTCGCCCAGCGCGGGAGGGGGGGCAGCCACAATGGGACCCTGCCGGGATCACACTGCCGGGGGCGGTGTGCTCCCCCCGCACTCCTCTTCCTCCGCCAGTGACATTGGGTCCGAGACTGTTAGTCCTCAATAGTTAATAAACTGTAGAGAGGATTTCCCTGCTTTAAAATATAGCACTGTTAGTGAAGGTACCTGCCTGCTTTTCCATGTTCAATGTGTATGTTTCTGAAATATCAGAAATGGGGGGGGGGGAAGCCACATGAAACTAGAAGCTTATACAAGTACTGCACCAGTACTCATCACTTGAGTGGAGAGTGCATACTTGTAGTCTAGCTCCTTGTAGCATTCTCAGTTATATAGAGAGAGAACCTTTCATATATACAGCTGTTTGTGTGAGGGCTCTGAAAGAACACAAGTAGATTGGGGCTGGAATTTACTGCCACTAATCTATGTGCACAGTATCCTTAGTTGTTGGATGTAACCATGGATACTGAATACATGAATAGAGATAAGGCCTCTAATAACTTTGTACGATAAAGCACATTCCAGATAAATCCAGATTTTTCATTAGGACTGTGAATGATTCCTTCATGTGCCCTGGAGACTATAGAACTTCTACCACAGAATCTGCTCTGTGGAACACTTTTATACAAGGAAATCCAGACAGCCCACATGTAGGAGTGAAACAAGGCCTGGGGGGTTCAGAAACAGGAAAGTAGGCTTGCTCAACTCTCACAGCTCCTTTGATATGTGTTATCTTATTTGATGCCATATTTTGATTGCTACATCTGAGTCAGTAATGGATAAAGATAAAGGTGTAAGTGAAGCATGGCGAAGCAAAGGGTGGTTGCGATAAATTCTAAGCAATAATATTGTAAATATTGCCAGCTGTAACCAGAGCAGCAAATTTCCAGAGAAAAATATGGGCGCAGTTTATGCTGAAGTTTACGTTGATTAGCATAGGGAGCTGTGTGCTTTATATTCTGCTCAAATTAGTCTTTTTGCAGATGGAAATAAGTTTTCTTACCCAGAGTATAAAATAATACAGTAATGTATAGTGAGGAAAGCAGTTCAGTAAAATATTTCAACAGTATGATTGTAATGTAATAGAGCTCTAGTGACTGGACAGTAGAATCTTGGCCCATTAAGGTGAATGAAGCTCTGCTCCATCAACCACCCCAACCTCCTACTTACAACCAGTTATGTGGGGTAGCACAACCTGTCAGCTTCCTCCTCTTTATCCTTGCTGTTGTCCATGTGGAACTCAGCAGGGAGAAGGATGGGAGACAAAAATAGCTGAGGCTGGATAGCTCAGTTAGTAAAGCATAAGACTCTTAAACTCAGGGTTGAAGGTTCAAGCCCCACGTTGGGTAAAAGATCCCTGCATTGAAGGGGGTTGGACTTAGATGATCTTCATGGTCCCTTCCTATTATCTTGCTTTGGCTCCACCTCCTGCTGGTCTCCCTTTCTTCCACCCTACCCATCCAATGAGCACCAGTTACTTCTGATAGAGCTAATAGAGAGCTGGGACATGGGTGGCACTGTGATCTAAACCACGGAGCCTCTTGGGCTTGCTGATTGGAAGGTTGGTGGTTTGAATCCCCACGATGGAGTGAGCTCCTGTTGCTCTGTCCCAGCTTCTGCCAACCTAGCAGTTCGCAAGCATACCAGTGCGGCGGGAATGTAAATGGTGTTTCTGTGTGCTCTGGTTTCCATCATGTTGTGCCAGAAGTGGTTTCGTTATGCTGGCCACATGATCCAGAAAACTGTCTGTGGACAAACACCAGCTCCCTCAGCCTGAAAGCGAGATGAGCGCTGCACCCCATAGACACCTTTGACTGGACTTAACTCTCCAAGTGTCCTTTACCTTACCTTACCTAATAGGGAGCTAACAGGCACCAGTTGGAGGAACTGCTAAAGGTCAGTTGACTTAAAGGCTTCATAAACCTTGAGTCAAAAAAATACATTCTGGGAAAAAATAAGAAGGGATGAGACTTCTTTTTCTTGGTTGAAGGAGTCCTGTGAGGAAGGGTGGAGAGACGGAAGGAGGCATTTTCAAGTTGAAGTCATGTGAATATTTCCTTATGTGAAACTTCTTAAAAGCTTTCCTTGCCAGAACATGAAGATAACTTAACATTTCTGAGGTTTGAATGGGGAACTCTTTGACCACCTGGTGCTGTGTGGGAAAGCCAATTCTATTACACCCGAGTATTGTTTTCAACTTCAGTTGTAAATGAAACGCATAAGGGAATAAACATTGAGAGGAGGCAGTGTGTTTTCCCAGTTTATTTTTCCTTTGTAGCTACTTGGCCAGCATAATAGGATGAATAGAAAAACCCTTCTGGGATATATTTAAATAAGGTTGCATGAGTGGTTGTCATGAATACCTTTCCACTGTGTAAGTTATGCCGCTGAGGTTTTCCAGATCTTCTGTTTATTGGGATTCACTTGGATCCCTTCCCCCTTAAACACCTGCTGGTGTTACAAAGGACAGTATATTTCATTAGTCGTTTTAATTTTTTGAAGTAAAGGAAATTAGACAATTATGCAAACCATGCCATGATTATTGCATATCCTCTAACATTTCTCTGATGAAAATAGGGACATACTATTCCATAATAATAATAATAATAATGATTTTACTATTTATACCCCACCCATCTGACTGGGTTGCCACTCTCGGTGGCTTCCAACATAATAAAACATTAACAATTATTATTATTATTTTTAAAAACACCACTTCCCTATATTGGGTTGCCTTCAGATGGCTCAGGGGTTGGATAACTCCATACCCTACAATATTTCTGCGATGAAAATAGGGACGTCCTAAGGAAAAGAGGGACATTCTGGGATCAAATCAGAAACTGAGATGGCTTCTGTAAATCGGGGACATCCCTGGAAAATTGGGACACTTGGAGGGTCTGTTATTGGTATAGACTAAGGAACAAATGGACTTTTGCTTCTAATGGAGCCACCCAGAGTGGCTGAGGAAATTCAGTCAGATGGGCGGCACTCTCAGGCCACTCTCTTTCATTGGTCCTGCTCCTTACTCTCCTTGCCTGGCCGGAAAGTGTTGTTGAACTCTGCTAATGCTTTTTCTTGCTTGGAGGGAGAAATATTTGTATCTGTTGAAACCACTGGAATTCTGTGGTTGGAATATAGCCTACTCAGCAAAGGTTAAGAACCAGATTCATTGCCAATATTTTCCTACTTACTGGTGTTGCAGCTGCTTTATTAGGCATAAAGGTTAAAGGTATAAACACACGTTTTTTGAATGGGTGCACATCCTGACTCCTTGCAAAAGGTTCCGTTCCTTTCAGGAGTGTGTGTTACATGTACCTTGTAACATGGCATAGCTGAAAACAGAACTTGCACATCTGAGAAGCATTCTGTCCCTAGGGTTGCCAGACTCAATAGTGGACAGGACTTCTGTGCCTTTAATTGCCCTGCTCTCTTTTGAGTCTGCAAACCTTAAAGAGAAACCAGCAGACCCTTTGCTTGGAAATTAAACAAAGGGTCTGCTGGTTTCTCTTTAAAGTTTCCAGACTCAAAAGAGAGCAGGGCAATTAAAGGCACAGAGGTCCTGTCCACTATTGTCTGGCAACCCGATCTGACCCTTTAGGGCCATTAACATAACACAGTTCAGAAAGAATCTCCCATCTACACATGGTAAAGAGCCCATCACCATGAGACCTGATTCATAGAGCAAGCATATCCATGTTTCCAGAGGGTAACATACAAAGTGAAGCAATTGTGTTGGTTACTAGGGAGTCAGATTATCTGAAGTTTTATTTATTTATAATTTATTTGTAATCTGGAAAGGCTGAATCCAAGTCCTATAGGACATAAGCTCTGGAGATGACTAGAGGTTCTCGGTCTCTACTTGTTGCCCATTGACAAAATGGGAATGACATTTACATTAAAAAAAAAGCCTGCCAGTTATGCCATGGTATTTGACAATAAAGAGTTAATTAGTCGGGCTGCACTGCTAATCCCACTTACCTGGGAGTCAACTCCATTGAACTCAATAGGACTTACTTCTGAGTAGACACGGGATTGCATTGTTAATTGAATGAGCGTCAGGAGAAGTCCTAACTCCAGGCCTAGGTTTGACGATGGTGGGATGGCTCTTCTGTAACGACGACAGTAATGGGTTATTTAAAGCAAAAATAATTTCTTTCCTCTTTTTCTTATTAAGGGATTCAGGCCGAAGTATATCGGTCAATTAAAGCAGAACTAGTCAGCCTTGGCATGTAGGCTGGCATTTTCATCTTGAAACAATTGCTATTTAATGAGCAAGAAAGGAACATTTTGAGGTTCGCTGTTTATTTTTTATATGGTACCCGTCTCTGTATGGTTGAAAGGCAATGTTTCAAATGTACAATGGAAAACGTTTAAGATCAACTGGACCCCAATATAGGCACGTTCCATTAAACTGCCTATTCACCCTATTAAGTATTTTCAAAAGCACTAGGCTGTAAATTAAAGTCTCAAAGTTATCTCTAATAAGTGCAGATTTTTTTTCAAACTGCCAAGAACAATTCAAAATCAAACCTAGCTTTTATTCCTCTCCAATTTAAATAGTACATGGGGGAATGCTTCCAACGTACAATGCAACATCACTATAAAAATAGCACAATTCTAATATAGTTTTAATAAAAATGAAAAGGACACAGACAGATCTGTATGCTCAGATTGGACTAAATGTTACGGCAACCACAGGACTACTTAAAGGCCACAGCATTAGCATTCTTCTGCTAATGTATCCCCAGGAACTAGGATACAGAGGTAGAATACCCTGGAGACAATATTTAATATTTATGGAAGTTTTCCTTGTAGTGTGGCCTAGCCATGTCGTCCATACTATTGAAGATGCTTTACTGTTTTTCTGCATTTTATTTTGCATATGTTCTCATGTCTTAAAAGGTATAGCATTCTGGTGTTTAAATGTTGAGTGGTATAAAAATGCCTATAAACTAAACCATTTACAGTGGACGCTCGGGTTGCTAACGTGATCCATGCGGGAGGCACATTCGCAACCTGCAGCGTTCGCAACCCGCAGCGCCGCGTCTGTGCACGTGTGGGTTGTGATTTGGCGCTTCTGCACATTTGCAAAGAGCGATTTAGTGCTTCTGCGCATGTGCAAGCGCTGAAACCTGGAAGTAAAACAACCTGAAGCGTCTGTAACCCGAGGTATGACTGTATAGTATTATCCTCCAAAACTAGACTGGTGACTGGGAGTGGTCGCCGAGATCATATAACACCGGTCCTGAAAGACCTACATTGGCCCCCAGTACGTTTCCAAGCACAAAATGTTGGTGCTGACCTTTAAAGCCCTAAATGGCCTCAGCCCAGTATACCTGAAGGAGCGTCTCCACCCCCATCATTCTGCCCGGACACTGAGGTCCAGCACCGAGGGCCTTCTGGCAGTTCCCTCCCTTGCGAGAAGTGAGGTTACAGGGAACCAGGCAGAGGGCCTTCTTGGTAGTGGTGCCCACCCTGTGGAACACCCTCCCATCAGATGTCAAAGAAATAAATCTGACGTTTAGAAGACAGCCCTGTTGAGGGAAGTTTTTAAAGTTTGATGCTTTATCATGTTTTTAATATTCTGTTGGGAGCCACTCAGAGTGGCTGGGAAAACCCAGCCAGATGGGCAGGGTATGTATATGTATGTATGTATGTATGTATGTATGTATGTATGTATGTAATAACAAAACAAAAGAAAACAAAAATTATCATTATCATTATCCATGATTTTGCCCAATCGCCTTTAAAAGCCATCCAAGCTGGTGGTCATCTCAACATCTTAGAATCCTAGAATTGCAGAGTTGGAAGGGTCCCTTAGAACCATCTAGTCCAACCCCCTGCAATGCAGGAATCTTGAAATAGTGAATTTCTCAGTTTTAATATGCCACCATGACTACATTTTGAGATACTGAATTCCTAATGATGCATAGTATGAAGTATTTTCTTTTGCCTGTCCTGAATCTAATCAATGCAACCTGCACACAGTTATGTGACATTTCTGGGGTCCTTTGAAAAGTCTTAATCCCTTCTCATATCCTATTATTACAATAGGCATTGGATCAACTCGATTAGAAGTGAGTCTGCTTTTTCTAGTTTTACCACTGAGATTAAATCTACTCTAACATTTGTTATAAATTGATAGACAGCCAGCAGGAACTTAATTTAATAGAGATAATGGGAGTGCTAAATTAAATTGTTAGTATGATAAAAATGTTCAAAAACATTGTATATTTTTTAAACTGCTGGTTTCATTTATATTTAAATTTTTTAGGTTAATTATCTTTAACATTTGGTTGTATTGGTAGTTTTGATGTATATCTTAGGTGAATTCCTTAGAAGTTTTAATGATCAAATGGCATATAAATCTTGTTAAATAAATAATCTACACTTTGGAACACCTTGTCTAGTGAAATTAGGCAGGCACATTCAAAGTACTGTTTTTGGGGCCTGTTAACTTTTTTGTTCAAGCAAGCCAATGCAGTTACCGGTAAGTAAATTCTTATTTTAACATGCGATTTCATATATACACACACACTGATGATTTTAGTTATGTTATTAATGTTAATTTCTTTTTAAACATCTGATTTTATCAGTGATTTTAATGCTTATTTTATATAAATTGCATAGAGGTTTTGAGTATTAAGCAGCATATAATCATATTAAATAAAAAAAAAACATAAAATAAATGATAATCAAGCTAGCTTCCGAACTTTAAACTTCCGAAAGATTGTCATATTCTTTTTTTTAGTAAGTTGGCTGAAAGTTGTTAATTTGGAATGGAATAAGCCTATTCAATTACTCCCTGAACAAAAATTAGGTTTATTTTATAACACAGAGAGAGGAAATATAGTTGGAGTTAAGGAGATGAAAAGCAAACATTTCTTTTAATTTAATGCTTGCTTAAATTGCATATGCAGGCACATATAATTTCCATGATTACACAAGAACCATAGCAAGGAGCAGTTGTTTCTGTGGTTACAGCACAAGCTCCATCTCTCTTTTCTTGATAAGGAGGGATTGCATAGAATTCACTGATCACAGCTTTTGCTTAGGACCCCTTAACAAGAGACTGTTGAGGGGAAACATATAGGAAAACTTGGCTATGACCTAACCCTAAAAACTACCACAATCACCACCCCCCAGATGTTCAAAATGATAGATAATACAAACATGTAGGGACAACAAGATGACCTGACCTGCCCTTCACCATAAGCCACCAAATTTTGATTTAAAGGCCTGAACAGAGTACCTCTGTACATATTGTACACACACAGGATCTGTTCAGATTTTCAGATCAATGCATGGATATCACGAATGGGGACGATGGCCATGATCTCTCCATCATCTATATTTTTCATTATTCACTGTTTTTCAGCTTCTGAAAATGGTTTGGGGTGAAAGTAGCAGCCATGTAGAGTAATAGATTACAGTAAGCGTCACATTGCAGGAATGGTATTGCCAGTATTCTGGAAATAGCTTGCCATCACTTCAGATTATCAGAAACTGGCAAACAGAGCAATGTATATCCAGGAAAAAATGCTAGTGTCTGGTGAATTCCCTGGTCTGTTAGGAATAGAAGCATCTTGGCTCAGAGTATAACAGAGAATTATTTTTAACTCAAGATAGTATATTCCTAACTTTATACAACTTTGTAAACTACAACTAATCCAGAATGCGGCAGCTAGACTGGTGACTGGGAGCGGCCGCCGAGACCACATAACACCGATCTTGAAAGATCTACATTGGCTTCCAGTACGTTTCTGAGAACAATTTAAAGTGTTGGTGCTGACCTTTAAAGCCCTAAATGGCCTCGGCCTAGTATACCTGAAGGAGCGTCTCCATCCCCATCATTCTGCCCGGACACTGAGGTCCAGTACCAAGGGCCTTCTGGTGGTTCCCTCGCTGTGAGAAGCCAAGTTGCAGGAAACCGGGCAGAGGGCCTTCTCAGTAGTGGCACCTGCCCTGTGGAACGCCCTCCCATCAGATGTCAAAGAGAAAAACAGCTACCAGATTTTTAGAAGACATCTGAAGGCAGCCCTGTTTAGGGAGGCTTTTAATGTTTAATCAATTATTTTATTTTATTTTTCTGTTGGAAGCCGCCCAGAGTGGCTGGGGAAACCCAGCCAGATGGGCGGGGTATAAATAATTTATTATTATTATTATTATTATTATTATTATTATTATTATTATTATTATTAAAAAGCTCCATCAAATACCCTCAATCCTGGAGCCTTTTCTTGGCGTTAGCTCCACGTTGTTGTTTTTTACTGGGAGAAACATTAATTTGTGATTAAAACTTTATTCATAGAACCAATCAATTGATCAAGCTTGGTGCCCTGTCCAAATGATATAAAGATGGAAGCAACATAGCTCTAGCAGGATCCAGAAATTAATATCTCCTAAAGGTGTAATTAATAAAGGCACTGTCGCTTTCCTTTCTCATCAGTTTGCAGTGCTACTAAATAAATGTACTTTGAAGAGCAGCTTTGAGGGTGACAAAACCTGAATTGGAGCTTAAGGAGAATAAAGATCAGCTAAGCAGGAGATGCTGCAACCATGAAGGACCTTGAGGTTAAGAGCATATCTTTTACCTCATTTCTTGACTTTATGGGAAATCAGTGTAATGACTCAACAGAAGGAGGTGAAATATGATAAGGCTTTGTGTTTGCGAGTAACCTTTATTCATCAGTGTGCTCTATCTGTATTTATTTTTTTCTAGGATCAGTTGAGAACGCCACTGGCTACAAGTGATAATCAGTAAACAAGATGGCAAAGGCACAGAGAAGCAATGTCAGCAGGGGGATGAAAGGTATTCATTCTATCAGGTTATATGTTTCAGGTAGCAAAAGGATTGTTTTATCATCTTAACTCAAAAACAGTAAGGGATAAAAGTGGCACTGAATCTTTAGATATTGAAGCTATAACTGGACAGTAGGAGAATGTTATCCAGGTAGGAGAATATCTTGGAGCAGCTCTATAATGCAACTTGTTGTGGACTCAGTGCTGCACAAAATGCTTTTTTGTTTTTGTTTCTTTTGCAGCATCCATGAGATGTTGTCCTCATTAAAATGCCATGCTATATCCAATCTTCCCCTTTAATCCAGATGAACTGTTCCTTTGCTTTAAAAACAGATTTAATGGTTTTTCTATGGAAATGGTAAATCCATATTGAGGATAGATATGGTAGACTCTGCTTTGCTAATGATATTATCGAGCTATGAGGGTATGCAGTGGTAACCATAAGTGAAGGATGTTGTGACTGAAGTCTGGAGCTGCTGCTCAGCCAAATGACCAGGAGCGTCCCTCAAGGCTTCTAACGGTTTGAAGGAGGTGAATTAATGCTCATCACTATCTGAAGCAGGCATGCCCATTTTGGGGGCCTAATCCGGCTTGCCGGTCGGTTTAATCCGGCCCCTGTGGCAGTTTATTTCCTAGGTAAAACCCTAAGAAAAGCTCAACAATTCCAATCCTAAAAAAAGGTCAACAACTTTGGTCGGCCTTCACGGCCCTTCACTTCATCAAATTTGGCCCTTTTGGGGAAAAGTTTGGACACCACAAGAAAGGTGCTCCTTGAGTCTAAATATACCTAACTGTACCTCTGAGGATATATATGAGCAGCAGAAGCTGCAACTTGAGTGACGTTCAAGAACCACTTTTCAAACTTTTGAGAAACACTTATGCTTTGGGAGAACTTTCCAACTTTTCTCAACATTCCCTGAATTCAGTTGTTTATATGTTTGTTTACATCACGCTTTCTTCTCTCTCAAGAAAAAGAAAGCTCAAATGAGCAGATTCTGGGCTGGAGGTGTCTGCTGGAAACTTCTTCTGTTAGATATTTCTGCGTCTCCTGCCTCTTTGCTCACTTGTTCCCATTTCAGCACCTGAGGCCTAAGATGCAGACAGCCACCTGCTGAGCAGGAGGATGTTTGCCTGAGGAAGAGCATCCCTTTGATTCGGTAGACTTCTTCAGCTCATGATTGACTAGACAAGGCAGCTGATCAAGGGGTAACACCCCCCCCACACACCTTTTTGAGCAGATGGCTTACTGCAGGAAGGCCCCAGGAGATATGGTTGAGTGTGGCAGATGAGGCAGTAGGTGGAGAATGTGTAAAGAAGCTAAAGCAACTATCGTGCTTATCTCACCATATGTATAGAATCTTCTAGCTTTGTTTCGTAAACTTATCCTTTTCACCCTGTGTAACAGTTAAGCCTAACAATAAGCTTTCTTTAAAAAAAATGCCATTCTTACACTGATGTACTGTACCATTATTGAATAGAGTAGAATAGATTCTGGTTTGCTCTCATAACTGAAAGATTAATGAGCCCCTGAAAAAAATATCATGTGGAAATGTTCCTAGGAAAACAATCCTTCCACTTAAAGTTAATTATATTAGCTATTAGAATGGATACCAACATTCCCACCGGCCTTTGGAAGTTCTCTTTCTCCTTCCTGTATTTATCCTCATGTTTTCTAACTGCTGCGTCTCTCTCTCTCTCTCTGTTTGATATGTATTTAAGTAATGTGGATCTTGGGAAGAGTCTGAGGGGGAAGATGCCATTGATGATGACGCCTTGTCTGTTTACGTGAAAAGAGAAAAATGCACTGGTGAATACTTACCATTGATGTTGGACATAAACTCTCATCAACATTGCTGTTTTATGTGCCAGCTGTAAAGATAATAACAGCTAAAAAGGAATATACATGACATGATGCAAATCCATGTGGAACAGTCAGCAAATTCCTTTGGTGAAGATTGTTCTCCTTGTGATTATTTTTTATGCCAACAAATTAAAAGTCCACTTTTAATTCAGATGTAGTGTGTAATAGGTAACGAGCCTCTTGAAGTAAATGTTACATTTGCAATGAATAATATAAGCAACTAATTATGAATGAATTAGTGAGTGCTGTGTTCTCTGTCTGGCGTAGCATCACAAGAGAAGAAGAGAGAGTGCATTTGAATTCTTGTTGCTGTTCATTTTTTCCATAACATGAGGCAATATGAAATAAAGTTCTACTCAGATCAGTCAGGACAAAGCCCCCCCCCCTTTAGCTTTACCAGAGCTATCATAGAATCATAGAACTGTAGAGTTGGAAGAGACCCCAAGGGTCTTCTAGTTCAACCCCCTGCCATGCAGGAATCTCAACCACATTATCCATGACAGATGGCCACCCAACCTCTGCTTAAAAACCTCCCGAGGGAGTCCATTCCACTGTTGAACAACAGTTCTTCCTCATGTTTAGTAAGAATCTCTTTTCTTTTAACTTGTACCCATTTGTACAGGTGCTACCCTCCAGAGAAAGAGAAAACAAACTTGCTCCATCTTCCATGTGATGATAGCCCTTGAGATATTTGGAGATGGAGATCATACCTCCTCCTAGTCCCCTCTTTTCCAGGCTAAACATACCCAGCTCTCTCAACCATTCCTCATAAAGCTTGGTTCCCAGACCCACGTTCCAGCTTGCCAGAAACCTAATTGAGATGGTTAATCGATGGTGGGTGGGGTTGAAAGAAGAGAGGAGCAGGAGAAAGATGGCAAGTTTGAGATAGTAATGAAACATTTGAGAAGAAATAGAGAGGAATTTGGAGATGTGTGATTGGACGGAGAGGGGAATTGATGAGGTAGAAAGTTTCTGCATATAAGCAATACTTTGAAATTTTCCCGATATATATGGAGAGAGAGAGAGAGAGAGAGAGAGAGAGAGATTTACAGTATTTTGCACTCTTGCACTCTGTTCTACAGCATTGTTCTGGTGCCCAGCATAGCTGCCAAGTACCCCGTTTTCCCCGGGAAACCCCCGTATTTTCTTACCGTTTCCCGCAGGTGTCCTGAATAGCAAAATACCCCGTATTCCCCCGGATTACAGAGCTGCTGCTGGCGCCCATGTTCTTCTGGTGCTGCGCTGGCACCGGAAGTCGCTTCTACGGACTTCCGGACATGCGTAGAAGCGACTTCCGATGCCGCTGTGCCCATTTCCAAAATTTCCGCAGCACCAGAAGTTGCTTCTACACATGTCCGGAAGTGTGTAGAAGCGACTTCCGGTGCCGCGGCTCTGCTGATCCCAGATTTTTCAATCCGGAACTTGGCACCTATGGTGCCCAGTGTGGCTGAACTGGTTGTGCGATCCTAAAACTGCCTCTATCCAATGAGGTCACCAGCATGCAAAAAAAGAAAGAATAGAAGAGATTAAGTAGGTTTGGGACTTTATAAAATTCCAAAATGTAAATGCAAATTTGACACTCTTAAAAGGCATGAACAGTGATGCCTAAATACTAAATACTATTTATCACTCCGTTCTGTAAATATTGGGTGGTTTTTTTTTATTATAAAAGACCCTTTTTCTGCAAGAACTGCAGTTTTATGAACGGACCTCAAGAATAATTTGCCTGAAATGTATAAATCAAAGCTAAGTGAGTGAATTTGACATGCACCAGTTATTGCCTAATATAGCTAGATATAGCAAATAATGATGCAGAGAAGAGTATAAGGTCATTTGGGTTTGGAACACACCATATGGCAGTGCAGTCTGTTTGCCATCAGGCTTTCTGAGTTTCAGGTGTCGATAGGAAGGAGGAATATTAGCTCCTAGGTTTATATGCCTGCAGTTAAAATTCTAATAAGGGATGCCTTGCTATCTAAATAGAATTATTTTGGGTAAGGCTTGTGGTAAATAAAGAATGGAAAACAAACTTTGAATAATACTCCTTTTATGTTGCCTCCAGCTACAGTGGTATATTTTATACATTTGAACAGTTATGGTCCCTGTAGTATGATTGTTTCAATTCTAATGAGCAACTGTTGAGAATTGCTCACATACAACGCATATGGGTGTATTTAATTACAGCCTCTTTAAGCATCAGTTCAGGTAGCTGATTTTATTTTTTTAAAAAAATTAGTTGTGATTTTTAGTTATATACATTTCAATAGTTTTACAGTCATTTTAACATTTCTAAACTCGACTTCCTTCCTCCTCTTTCTGCAGTTTCTTAAATTTATATTTATCATTTCCTGCATATTCTAAATTAACTTATCTTTCATTCATCTACCTTCATTTTTTACTCTTATGAAACTGCGTGTTATTACAATAATCCAATGTCCTTTTCTGTTTACAATTTATTTGCACATATTCAATAAGCCATTTCCATTCTTTTATAGAAAGTTTGTGGTCTTGATTTCTTATTTTCCCGGCAAGTTTCGCCACAGCTGATTTTAAAGCGGCAAGAATCTGGACATTCATGCCCCCCACCAACCTTGTACAGTATCTCACAGTGCAGATGATTTGACTTCCTCAAATCTGGTATCATGTAGCCTCTCCATATTCAAAATATTGTAAATACATATCTGAAACATTTCAAAGCCTCAAGAAATATACATGGCGGGCTTTCAAGTTACGCGCATTTCAGATGTTTGTTCATGGGATGTGCTGCGTATGATCTTACAAAATTTTAGAAGGGGAGCATCCACAGGTCTGGCTATCGGCGTGGTATAGGGTTGCCAGACTCAATAGAGGACAGGACTTCTGTGCCTTTAATTGCCCTGCTCTCTTTTGAGTCTGGAAACCTTAAAGAGAAACCAGCAGACCCTTTGCTTGGAAATTAAACAAAGGGTCTGCTGGTTTCTCTTTAAGATTTCCAGACTCAAAAGCAGGGCAATTAAAGGCACAGAAGTCCTGTCTTCTATTGAGTCTGGCAACCCTAATGTGGTGCTTTGGGTATGACCTGGAAGGTGGTAGTTTTGAGGTGTGGGAGCTCTTGTAAACTTGCTGAAACCAGCATACAGTTGTCTGTATCTTTCTCCCCTGGAAGGAAAAGGAATTGGGGGTGGAGATAATGCTTTTAAGCAGAAAAGGTGGATCCCTGTGTAAAATGGCATTGAAAGAAAAGGATGAAAGAGAAGCAACTTCCCCTTCCTCTGCTGTTGCTGGTCATCAGGACAACCTGTGGCATTAACCTTTGATTAAATAAATAAAGGTAAGGGAAAGATACTTGCTAATGTGTTTCCATGCGTGGTTGTAGCCATGCTTTGCATGTTTCCCAGGCATGCGTTCCACTGTACTCAGTGGGTCTATTCCCAAAGTATGTGTGATTAGGATTAGAGAGGAATTACCCAAGAGAGATATCACCTTTTTTCTGTATGCCACAACAGCAGCTAGAATTGTATTAGCAAGGAATTGGAAAAATGAAGATATACCCACGGTGGACGACTGGCAGATGAAGCTGATAGAATTCATGGAACCGTCCGAGCTGACTTGGAGACTCCGGGACCGGGGGAAGAATCTGTGGAAGAAGATTGGAAGAAATTTAAAGTTTATTTAGAAAAGAACTGTAAGATTAGTAGTTCTTAGCAGAAGATTTGGAAGTAAAAAGAGGTTGTAGAAGAGCGTTAGTTAAGTTTATTATGTATTAAGATTTAGTTAAGTGTTATAATTGTATTGAATTTTAAGATTTAACTAGAATAGAATTGTCTTTTGAGATTTATAGTATTGATAAGTCATTAAGAGTATTAATAGGTTTAGATAATTATTAAAAAGATGGGAATCAAGATGTGGAAAGTACCAAGGAAGTAATATAAAGAAACGTAGTTGGGAGGGAATGGAGGAAGTTGATAAAGATTTATGCTAGAAGATTGATATGTTATCTTTTTTATTGTAGTGTTTCTATTTTGTTTTGTTCTGCAATTTGTGTGTTGTATGTTTCATTTTATAAAACAAACAAACAAACAAACAAACAAACAAATAAATAATAGGATTAGTGCTTAATCAGAAGCAAACCTCATTGACACCAATGGGACTGACTCCCAAGTAAGTAAGATTGCAGCCCAAGACACCTTTAAAGCATGTAATTCCCCACCTCAAGGCTCAAGTACAAAACAGGGAAAGCAAGTAGGGACACATGTTTGCAGTAAAGGTTGCCTTCATAGAGTAACTGACACTTGAGGAAATATAAAGTATAAGCTATGGCTTCTTTTTTTAAAACTGGAAAAATTCCTGATGGAGGTTTAGAAAGAAGAGAAAATCTGTGCTTGTGGCTTCGAGTAGTTGGATATAATATTCTATGTCATTTTGATGTCCAGATCACATTCATATTTACTTTGCTGAGTGAAGTGGAAGATGTATTAATTAATTCACAACTCATTGCAATAAGGAGTTCTATTCTCCAGAGTCTTATACCTGTAGTAGTAACGAGCATGCCAAGTGCCTAATTAAGATGTAGTGACTGAAACGATACTTCAAGACTTTGTTTTTTGGTCAGATTTATTCAATTATACAGTAATTATATTATTTGTTATGGTCAATGACTTTTTTTCTAAAAGCTTTTATTTCCCTTTTTCTTTGCCTGCTGTTTTAGAAAATCTCAGCATTTTTGAAGGGCTCAAACTTCCGGTAAATTGAGAATTAGGTACTCCCAGGATATATGTTTCAACCGTAGCCAAATAAAATGCTTGTTAGCAGAACAAAACATAGATAATTATCATAATAAGAATCATTGTATAAACCGCCACCAACTCAATCTCCTGCATCCATGGGAAGTCTTATAATGGCTACATTTGAAAACTTTATAATTTATGCAACTCTTGCTGTAAACAAACAGATGGCAAACAAACAAAATATTCTATACATAGTGTCATCAAAGAATGTTGATCCCTTATTTTGGCTGCCAGCGGAAGGCAACAGTAGCATAAATATGTCATTTATAATTTGTCAGTTTGCCCTACTAATGACAGAAACTGTGACTATCAAAAACAATTAAAAATATTTTCTAAATAATCTGTCCAGTAAGCAGTTTTTGAAGGAAGTGTTTGACACTATATAATGTTGGCATAATGTGTGTGTGTGTGTGTGTGTGTGTGTGCGTGTGTGTGCATTTAAGCATCTATGCATCAAAATTTATCCAAGGTATGTTAAATGGTCTACTGAGAAATGTAGTCTGTTTAGTTGAGAACTCTCTCCAGATTTTTCACCTCTTTTATCATTGGAATGAGGCTTAGGCTTTTGAAAACACTGAGAACATAATAGTTTCTGGTTTTAATTTTATATTTTTCCTTCCTAAATGCTAAATCAAACACTTGGGAGAAGAGAAATACTCTAGAATTTAGTCGTGTTTTTTAAAAAACATATATACAAAAAAATTCAACCCAGATGCTTGGTGACCATTTAAAAACAAATATTCCAGACTTTCCAATTTGGCTTTTCACTGTCAAGTGAAATGAAATATCATGGAACGGGCAAAGAATGAGACATTGTAGTACCAGATCCCATCTGGTATAACTCAGTTTGATTCATTGTGGCTCGCACTCTGTGAAATGTTTGAAAGCCGCAAAGTCAGTCAATAGTACCTACTGTCAAGCTAAAGTTCTGAAAGCTTTGTTTCATCAGAGAAAGAAAAACTTATTTATAAATAGTGCATGTGATATAAACTACCTGGGAGTAAGTTGTCAGGACTGCAGGGGCCACTAAATCAAGTGGCTGAACGTTCTGTTCACGGCTCTAAAATCATGTACAGTGGTACCTCGGTTTAAGTACATAATTGGTTCCGGAAGTCTGTGCTTAGCCTGAAGCGTACTTAACCTGGAGTGAACTTTCCCATTGAAAGCAATAGAAAGTGGATTAATCCGTTCCAGATGGGTCTGCAGAGTACTCAACCTGAAGCGTACTTAACCCGAGGTATGAGTGTAATTGGTTACGGAAGTCCGTACTTAACCTGAAGCGAATTTTCCCATTGAAAGTAATGAAAAGTGGATTAATCCATTCCAGACAGGTCCGTGGAGTACTTAAACTGAAAATACTCAAACCGAGGCGTACTTAAACCGAGGTATTGGCCCCCTCATTCACATAACTTCCTTAAGAAACTTAGATGTATAAAATGGCAACATCAGCACCAGCACCATTTTCCTGCTCGAGGCAAAGGGCTATGCATAAAAGATGACTGGCCTAGTAGCTGAACTTTCCTTCAAGACTGGCAATGAAACTGTATCTACCGTTGGATCTTAGGACTACAGGCAAGTTTAGAGGGCATACAGCTCTGCTCTGTACACCTTGTCATAGATCCCTTCCACCCCTACATCTCTTGTCATAGGCAGGTTCCTCACCCCAGCCCTGAGAAAAACGAGTGCAGAGCTGTCTGCAGCCCAGAAGAGAACCTTTTGCAATGATGGCGGTTCCATATATTCATGCGAACTCTTGTGTGTGCAAATAGTCATTGACTCAGATCCAGAGATTTCATGAGCTGAATTCTGCTCACAGAATCCCCTGCTGCTGGACATGGGCAAGGAAAATCTAGATTTTCCATGTGCCCTTGAACATCTAGTCTGGAGGCTTGAAAAGACCCTCTGGAACAATGTGGTGATTGGTGCAGGAAGATGCAAAACATGTCTCCACTTCCTCTTCTGTGAGTGGGATCCTCTGCTAGACCACCAAAGGAACTTTGGGAGCTTCCTTGCATTAGGTCACACCATCTTTCCAGAGTTTCAGACAGGAGATTCAGACTTACCTGGAGATTCCAGGGATTGAAGCTGGGGACTTCTGCATGAAAAGCAGATGAACTCCACAGAGCTGTGGCCCTTTCCACAAACTGAAGAAGCCATTCTGCAGAACAGCTACTCTGGATTCAACCCACTGAGATGGGGCAAAGATAATCACAAGACAATTGGGAATGAGCTAGTAGTAGTAGTAATAATAATAATAATTAAAAAAACCAACCTTTGTTTTAAGTGATGGATCTGCTGTAGAAGCTCTGCCGGGACCAAGTAACACTGGAACCCAACTTATTTATGATAAGTCAAATTGTAAATTTAACAGCTGAAAGCTGAACTAAAAATAACTTATAGGGAGCGCCCAGACTGCACATAAATGCACTTAGCACAATGAGGCTTATCAGGAACATCACGCTGAAATATTGCTGCAATGCCACTTTGGAAAGGAAGTTTGTCTTATTCAACTTTATTTAATGATTAGGTTTTATTGACTGCAGTATTATATTCTGACAGTTCTATGGGTAAACTGTTGTTCTCATAGTGCTCAGGACTGTGGGGTGGTGCTAAAGTCTCAGACAGCAGCATGATGGAAATTGTAGGTTGAAGTCTGTTACTTTTCTTCAGGGTTAGGGTATTAGGTCTGTTTTCACACACACAAAAAGGCAGCTGATATAAGAAGTTAATCATAATAAGTTGTAATGCCGATATCAAAGATAAAAGATGGCTGAAACTCAACATTTGGTGTCAATGGCCACACACGGGAAACACACAGATAATAGAACATTAGTTACAAAGTCACACTAGTAATTCTCCCTTAGAAATTAATTGCTAAAAATGATGAGTAATGAAAAAGAAATACAAATAGACTTTTAGATGACATCTGAAGGCAGCCCTGTTTAGGGAAGCTTTTAATGTTTAATAGGTTATTTTATTTCATTTTTCTGTTGTAAGCCGCCCAGAGTGGCTGGGGAAACCCAGCCAGATGGGCGGAGTATAAATAGTAAATTATTATTATTATTATTATTATTATTATTATTATTATTATTATTATTATTAAATAGCATCAGTAGTGTAATACTGCTAATATGGACATGTTCCACTAATATGAAAAAATGGGGGGAAAGGAAGAAAGCCAGCTTTTCACTGTAATTTAGAGGTGAATTATTATAGATAGGCTAGAGTTCATTTCTAAGAGTCGAGCAGAATTCTCTTGGGTTGTTGGGACAAACCAAGGTCAGGAGCCCCTTACTTGAATGAAGTGAAAATCAATCATGTCCCCAAACTTTGGGACCCCCTTATCCTTCAGAACTCTTGAACGACCGGTGTGCTTCATCTCTCTTCTAAATTTCTCTTGGGTACACGCAGTGCTCCAGGTGAATCAAGCATCTCACTAACACAGCTGAAGGATTTACTTTGTAAGGCTGTTATACTGATGGCCTGTGGGGCAGGACCAGGGAGTGGATTTGTATCTGCAAATTACTGGCACATTACAGAGATGACCAATGTTCCCTACAGGTTAACCCACAAAATCAATTGGGCATTTTGTGGTTCCAGTTGTAAACTGACTGGAAAGGATAAAAAGTTGAACTGATTGGAAAATCCATCTTGTCCCCCTCCAAACTTTATCTTGGAAAAGGGGAAGAGGGTGAAAAGTGACAGGTTTCCTTCCACACAGGAGATGTTCCATAACTAGAATTGGTATTTTCCTTTGGAAAATACCAATGTTGAGCTTATCTGCACATTTCCTCCCCTAATTCCCGTCTTGCACTTTAATTGTGTGGGAAAGTGTTTATCTTCCACCAGCTCCTCTAAACATGTGAACAATTCATTCATATTATATGAATTATTATCCATTGTGCATACATATAATACTATACACATATGTATAGACATTCCAGATTTCCCATAGCACATGAGCAGATGCATACAACTGTACAAATATATGCCTATAACTCTGCAAATACCGGTATACAAAATTAATACAAAATTCAGGAGAAATATAGTATAACTTGGGACTTGACTCTTTTTTTTACATGCTATAAAATATGTTGCATATAATTGGTCAGGCTAAAAAAATATACAGTACGGTAAATGTCTCCAACCTAAGCGGGTGCTCAATCCAATGCAAGCAAAACTCGAATCATGCCAGAAGCACCAAATTCCATGTCTAAATCTGTTTAAAATAGATTCCTCCTCCATCTCTTTCTGCATTGCATCTCCTTGCCTGCAAACAATGTAGAGCATCATTTCTTGCCAGTCTTGTAGCTGGCAATTGGTCTGACTCATCATGGTGATTTATGTCCTAATTATTAAACAGGAAGGTAGCAGTAGAGACAAGCCATGAATCTTGGAAATTTAGGAAGAAATCAGAATACCAACCTAAGGCCCTGTGCAAGGAGCTGAAAAGCACCCCTACATTTCTACAAAGTAAAAGTATAAAGGACCAAAATATTACCTCTATATGTGTTCTGATCTTTGAAAAACATGTTTTCATTTTTGAACAAAAGGGGGAATGTTTGGAATGGCTTTTCTGATTTGATGGCCCCAATTTTAGAATCTCTCCGGAGTGCACTACAAAAAGAAAACAGCTGAAAGTTTCCGACTAAGATAAGCTTCTAAACAGACTATCAATACTTATAAGTCAAACAGATGTTAGTAATTTCTGTCTCTGTAAGATAGAGATTGTAATCATAGGCTCAGTTGTGATATCTTCCATACCAACAGACTGCAGGACAGGATATATTGCTCAGGGGCTCCCCAAATGAAGACCCACGGAGAGTTTTGCTTTGTAAGTCAGTCAAATGTGAAGAACAGAAATAAAAAATGTGGCTGAAAGTCTAAAATACTTCAGATACTTCCGGATTATCCAATGCTTCCACAGAAGGCATGTGGTTCAGAGTTCATCTACCCAATTTTGAAGTACATCTTGAGGCCTACGTTTCCCAGTGAATCACAGGGTGGGAAAGAAGTGCAAAATCATGTAAGAATGAGAATTTAAGATCTGTTCACAAGAATTGTGTCTACTTTGCAGGGAACTTTCTACAAGGGAGATTTACAATCAGCTGCAAGCACTTTATCTTGACAGAAATGCTGTATCCAATGACTACTAAGAACATATTTACATGAGATGGCACACTCCATTGTCTCTTGAGACAGACAAATGTCAACATGTCACTGCTGAGAAATTTGGGAGGGAATATCTGGAATTATTATTATTACTCTGCTTTTTAGTTTAAAAACACTGGCATACAAAGATCCTGCTCTCATACTTACAATCTAAAAGACATGAAATAAAAGAAAAAAGGATTGGGAGGGAGGAGCAAAAAAGGAAACTTAGGCACTACTTTTTAGTTACAAAGTTCTGATAAGGACCATGTTAGATCGTCTCAGATACATTGGCTGAACTTCTCCCTGATTGGCTGGTCTGCAGAAGGCAGGATCCAGCTCAGTATCTTCTGATGTCTCCCTCATCCTAAGGGGTGGATGAAAATCCCAACACCATGAGGCAGACTGAGAGTATCTGTAGCCGATCGTACAAATTTATATTAATTTTCCAGAAGTATTTGAGAAAACACTTTTGGTGGGATTGCAGGAATACTTTCATCGTCTGCTTAAGTTTTCATATTTATTTATAGGTGTACGGACTTAGCATTTCAGAGCGAACCAGCTAATTCAAGGATTTTGTAATATTACTAAGCCTTCTTATTTTCCAGTATACAAATGTATAAATTTCCAGTATACAAATGTTTAAATTCTGTTTAAAAATGAAACTTTTCTTTTAGTTTCATATTCCATCATAGTATTGGCAGAGTAGTATAATGTGGGGCAAGTATACATCTTAACTGGCAACGAAGGAGAAATGTCTGCAGTTGTAGAGTTAAATAAAGTAGCTGCAGATCAATTAATATGCAGAACTTTCTGTGTTTCACTATGAAGATGGTCTGGATAGAGAGCTCCATAGATGCTATGTGGCAGCTAGCAGTTTTATTGGCCAGCATGTGCGCCAATCAATTCCCTTTTGTCTGTAAGACCTAGTGGCGCCTACTGAAACAGGATAGAACTTTCCAATGGCTTATTCTTTCTACAGTTGTCTGGATATGTGGTGTTACTGCTCCAGCAGTTGCTAGAGGCATGGCAGAATGGTAATTATATCTAATTAGGAAAGAGTAAAATGTTACGAGACAGAAAAATAATGAAACTTGATTGCGTTTTATGGTAGGCCCATAAAACCCCTAACTTTCATTTTATACTTGAAATTAGCTTACCAGCTGATAAACAACTCAATGATACTTTGGGATTTTCAGTGCAGCACTTGTCTTGCTAATAAACACCCATTCATGCTTATTCTTAAGTCTAGAATTTGTTCCCAAAGATATGTCCAGTTCCATTTTATAGCCTTCATTTACTTTTTCCATATATAGTTTATGACTTGCCTTTTTGAAGTAATATGTGTTAAATGGACTGTGCTAAGGTGAAGGATGAGCATTATAAGATAGTTTTGATAAATTAAAATATAATCTTTTTTTCTTAATTGTACACACCAGTGGCATTTCTTTTAAATATGGAGTTCTTTTTCATTTTTATGATCTTTACTATCAAGCAACAAGAATTTAATGGAAATATGCTTGTGATTCATCACAGAGTAAGTTCTTTCAGATCATTGTTTCAGCATAAATGTTAATTTCACTTACTTACAGGCTTGTTCTCAAGGATGCTGGCTGTGCGCTGGAACACAAGCAGTTTTACAGCAGCGCCAAAAAAGAACTTGGATGCAAATCGGTTTGTTCGGCAAACATGTAGAGACATCAAAATTGCCCAGATGTACAGAATGCAGAGCCGACTGCCCATTAAAAATACATCTGATGCTGAAAAGTTTTGAACACATGGGGAATGTCAACAAGGAGAAAAATTGTAAGGATCTAGGAAAACTATATCCCAAAGGCTGAAGCTTTTAAGCTGTCCAGTCACATGGTGGTGATATGTTCAGTACCCTAGATATGCCAAGAAAACTGTCTTTGTTGTCAGTCTAAAACTTAGAAATGAGCCCTAGTAGAATATTTTTGGATCTTGAAAGCTGGCACTGCATTGTAAAATCAGGAGATGCTAAATGAATGATTTGGGTAATTAGGGCATGCAAAGTTTGCACTTTTGATTGATATATGCAAATGCCACACTCGTTGCACCAGATTAGTAGAATGGAATTAGTATACCTGTTCTGCATACTCACTTTGGGCTCAGCTTCTCCTGGTGTAGGTTGGAGTATGCCAGCTATCTCTTATTAGTAATGACAGGCAAACTCCCCTAGGCTCTATTCAGATTAGGACTGGCAATCAGGAATGAAAGTGGAGTTGGCTGGGAGAAAGTTGTATTTTCCTGGAGGGTTATAGTCTGTGAGCCCTCTCTTACCTGCTTGCTGTGACATCCGGTGGCAGTCTCTTCATCATTCCGCTTTTCATCAGCGATTCCCCTCCTCCTCTCACACTCCCTCTCACAACCAGAGGACAGAGGGAAGAAGGACCACTGCAGCCAATTAAGGGGCTGAGTGGCGGGAGAAGTTTTTTTATCTGGCTCGGATTATAATCTTAGCTGAGGAAGAAATTCTCAGAAGTTCTTTTCTGGCAGTGCATCTGTCCTTTCCTGAATTTCTAACTAAAGCAACCTATGTGTCACACGTTCTCGAGATGACCTGTTGGCTGGGCAGAAATCTCAGAGTAGCAAGTGGTGAATTTTTAACAGTGTGCTAAAGATCAGTGCGATTCTCCTGGCCTGACAGCATTGATGTCATTGGATGACACTTTTCTACAATAATGAAATAGTTTCACAGTTGTTGTTTTTTCTCATGTAGAATTGGGCAAGATGCTTGAGAAGGTGGTGGTGGTGATGATTACTTGGAGCCATTCTAGTCTGGTTGTGGCACTGAAACTGTCACCCTTTTTGATGAAATTTATCAGGAGAAGAGATGAGGGAAGTGTGAGCCTGCTCATTCTCATTCTTCTTAATCTCTTAGTGGCTTGACCACAGTATTCTGAGGTTTCTTAGGGAGGTGGGGATTGGGGACCACTGTACTTCAGTGGTTCTGTGTCTAGTTCCAGGGCAGCTTCCAGAAAGTAGCCATGGGAAGCTACTGTTCAGCACCATGGGAATTGTCCTGTGGTGTCCCAAAGGGTTCCATCTTGTTCCCCATGGTATTCAACATCTGTATGAAGCCTTTAGAAGCTGTCATTGGGAGATTTGGAGAGACCATCTCGGCTTTGAGTCTTGGAAGACCTGCTCCCTGCCTTGCAAATCTTTCCCTACCTGACTTGGGAGAGCAAGGCCCTGACTGACTCCAGCTACAAAAGCTGAGACTGGTGAACAGACTTATTGGGTTGGGGTATTGTTTAAAGGGAGGATGACGGGGGGTTGTTGCTGTTATTGATATTGTTCTGTTTTTAGATCGTACGATGATTTATGTGGAATTTGTATGTACTGTATTGCAATGCACTTTACATGGGGTGGCCCTTGCTTTGCTTCTTCTTCTGATAAGGATCAGCCCCAATATGGCTCTAACATACGATACACTTTACTTGCATTAAAAGTTCAGTCTGAACTGTTTCAATGCACTGTTGCAATGCTTAAAGGTAAAGGTAAAGGGACCCCTGACCATTAGGTCCAGTCGTGACCGACTCTGGGGTTGTGGCGCTCATCTCGCATTATTGGCCGAGGGAGCCGGCGTATAGCTTCCAGGTCATGTGGCCAGCATGACAAAGCCACTTCTGGCGAACCAGAGCAGCACATGGAAACGCCGTTTACCTTCCCGCTGTAGCGGTTCCTATTTATCTACTTGCATTTTGACGTGCTTTCGAACTGCTAGGTTGGCAGGAGCTGGGACCGAGCAACGGGAGCTCACCCCGTCACAGGGATTCGAACCGCTGATCTTCTGATCAGTAAGCCCTAGGCTCAGTGGTTTAACCACAGCGCCACCTGGGTCCCTTGTTGCAGTGCTTACTGGATGGATATTCTGTAGCATCCATTATATATACTGTAGCACAGTTATAATTTCCTTATAGTTCAAGATATTAGCATCACATTGCCATAGCTGCCAAGTTTTCCCTTTTCTCGCGAGGAAGCCTATTCAGCATAAGGGAAAATCCCTTAAAAAAAGGGATAACTTGGCAGCTATGCACATTGCTAGAAATTTACATGATCACGTGTAAATATCTTATTTATACATTCAAAGCATTTCTATACAGTTCTTTATCAAATCAGGTTGATTCCAGGATAAAAATATTGTTCAACCCAATGCAGTATAAGAAAACACTAGCATTAGCAAACACCAGATTAAAAATTGCAGGGGCGGCTGAAGGATTATACAAATTAAAGTTTGTAAAATAGGGACCAAACATACCTTCTTAGGGAGGGCATCCCAAACCTGTGGCATTCTGTTTTGGAATTACGTACAATATGCATTCCTGCAGCACCAAAAAACCTGGTGTTATTATGCTTCTTAAAAACATATTACCTTCGGGAGCCAATAATATTTTAAACTAAGTATTAAACAGTCTTTGTTTGGGGTTTTATGTGGCTAATACCACTGAATTGTAGCCATAGAATACAGCTCCAGAAGATTATGGAACCATATCCAAAGAATTAGAGACACTTAGATAATGTAAGGTTATGTGATTTATCCACTATTTGGCTGCCTGTCACCATCAACATGGTTTATAAGGTGAAACATGATATTAAAGGCACACTGTTATCGAAGGGGTAATGATGTACAGTTTATTGCTCTCAACTGGCTTGGTCTTCTGTATTCTCCGAACTGGAACCAATTATGAGTTCATGGTCCTTGAACCATCAAGGCACTGTGGCCGTCTTTAAGTTTTCTTAATGGGATAGAGAGGAACTAAAAGGTGAATGAAAACATCTGAAAAATGTCCAAGTTTGGCTATTACTTGTCTAATACCATTACTCTCTCCCCCTTCTCCATATATATACACATACACACAAATTTAGTTGCTGTCCCTCAAAATGTAAAGTAGCTGATAAGAAAAGACAGAACTTTTAATGGACTATTACTGAGAATTTCTCAAATCAAAGTCCTGCAAAATGCACAAGATTGACCATCAGTGGGTGCCTTGGAGATTTAAAATTAAAAAGAAAGAAAGAAATGTAATAAACATAGGCCTAGCCCAATTGGCTGAGTCAAAGTTTTCAGTGAAGTTACCCTCACAACATCATCTTTGTTGTTTAAATGTTCATCAAAATGGCCTGTACCTTGACTCTGAAGGAAGTGAATCAGTACTCTAAGGATTACGTTGAAATGAAGTGGAAATCTTATGCTGTTCTAAAGACTGTTTCAAACTATGAAATGGAATGAAAAATTTCCCTGCTGTTCTAGAATAGTTTCCTCAGACATTACATTCTTGCAGAAAAGCATCATCCTGTACAGCCTTATTATAATCCCTTAATGGATTTCTTTCTCTTGCCATCTGGTTTCTTCAGCAATTTAAGGAAATTCAAAAATCAATCCCTTCTTAGCATACAATTTGATTCATATTTAGTGGTACTAATCCTCAAATTGTACTCTAATAATAAAATAAATTGAACAGTGTTGCCCCTGGCCCATCTTAGATTAAAGACCCCTGTTTACATTGGTCAGTTTCCTAGGGAGCTTTTTGGAATAGCGTTATGTAAGGACAAGTGAGTTATTTTTAAACAGAAAATGCTTCTAAGGACATAGACATGAAGTGCCAATGGATTATAAATCTGTTTTGATTCCCCCCCTAATTTTTTTTCCAAAGCTTGAATTCATTCTTATCCGAAGAAAGCCTGGTATGCTACTGAAAGCACACAGATCATGACAATAGATAATTAATATAACATTTTAAAGTATTGTTAATTTTGGCAAATGTTTTCATTAAAATAAAACACAGAAAGCTGCTGGGAATTTTGTGGAAATGACATAAAAAGAGATGATGGATAAATAAGGGATGTTACCTACATAACAAATCAAACCATCTCATTATGGGGCCATATCTAGGAAACGGGGAGGGGGGAGAGTTGGATTGGACAGACCCAAGGTTTTCCCTGTATTAGAATAAATCAATGAAAAGAACACTGACAGGTGAATCTGAAGTCCATAAATCCCTTATGTGTCTGATCATTTTCTTCTTCAAATTACTAGTTTTTCAAGGAAGACAGATTGTGAAGGCAGAATTGAAGCTGACCCAATGCTATTTGGGGAGGTCTCGTTTGGATTTCTCCTAAGTTTTCAACACAAAAAGCTTCGAAAGGTGTCTCCTCCTTGGAAAATGAATGGGAAATAAGGTGATAGCAGTGTCTATCACATTTGAAGGTCAAGACCCTGGGTCAGGGATGGGGAAACCTGTGCACCCCCAAGATGTGGGACTACATCAGCCCCAGCCAACATGGTCAATGGTCATGCCCTGGGTCAAGGTGAATCTAGCCAATTCCATTTATCTTCTACCCCTGAGTTAGAGCTAAGCAAACACCTTGCACTGAGTTGCATTTCCTATGCCCTCATTTACAGCTTCCCTGCTAAATGGGCGGCAGAAGCTTTTCAGTAAAACTGATAGAATCCTGAACACTGGATCATTGACTGCCCAGGAACACACAGCTTTAGCATTAAACTTTGTGTGTACTTTGCTGTAATAATACCAGGTCTTTTTCCCCAGAGCCAAACAGAAACAGAGCACACTAAATAATTTGACGGCAATTGTTTTCTTCTATCTGGACACAAGAGCATAAGGTGAGCCTGCTGGATCAGGACAATGGCTCAAGTAGTTGGGCATCTTGTTCCCACACTAGCCAAGCACATGGCTGTGGGAAACCTGTGACCCAGGCATGAAAGCAACAGCACTCTGCCCATTTGTGATTTCTAGCAACTGCTTTTCGGAAGCTTCTTCTTCTTCTTTGGCGATCATTCGTAGCCAAGTAAGATTGTCTTCCATAAACACGGTTTTAACAATGAGTGACTGTGGAGGCCAATTCTGGATCCACACGCCCTTCCACAGTGGGGACATTGGTTTCCGGGTGGGAGTTGATCACGGTGTGGATTTGCCAAGCGTGCCTTCCTCTTAGCATGTTTCTCCCTTTCATCCTGAGTTCGAGTGTCTTCAAAGCCCATGACACCTTTGGTAAAGGCTGTTCTCCAACTGGAGCATTCGCAGGCCAGTGTTTCCCAGTTGTCGGTGTTTATACTACTTTTTTTTTTTAGATTTGCCTTGAGACAGTCTTTAAACCTCTTTTGTTGGCCACCAGCATTACGCTTTCCATTTTAAAGTTCGGAATAGAGTAGTTGCTTTGGAAGACAATCATCAGGCATCCGCACAACATGACCAGTCCAATGAAGTTGATGCCTCTGACAGTGGAGGTAGAGCCATTATTTTTTATATATTTTTAAAAACCTACTGATTTTATAATTAGATGCTTTTATCCTATACTTTCAGGAAAGAGTTCAAAGCAATGTACATACCTGTAGTTTTCTCACCCCCTTTATCCTTTGAGGTCAGAGTTTGACAGCTAGAGCTTGACATGCCCATGCAAACTTCATGGCTGAATGAGAATTTGAGCTCAAGTCTCCTTGCTCCTAGAACAACAACAACAACAACAACAACAACTTATTCATACCCCACCCATCTGACTGGGTTTCCCCAGCCACTCTGGGCAGCTTCCAACAAAAGATTAAAAATACATTAAAACAGCAGTCATTAAAAACTTCCCTAAATAGGGCTGCCTTCAGATGTCTTCTAAATGTCAGATAGTTGTTTATTTCCTTGACACCTGAAGGGAGAGTGTTCCACAAGGCAGGTACCACTACCGAGAAGGCCCTCTGCCTGGTTTCCTGTAACCTCACTTCTCACAGTGACGGAACCGCCAGAAGGCCCTCAGCGCTGGACCTCAGTGTCTGGGCTGAATGATGAGGGTGGGGAAGCTCTTTCAGGTATACTGGGCCAAGGCCATTTAGGGTTTTAAAGGTCAGCACCAACACTTTGAATTGTGCTCGGAAACGTACTGGAAGCCAGTGTAGATCTTTCAAGACCAGTGTTATGTGGTCTCGGCAGCCACACTCAACAGATCTTTCAATAGAACAGAATGCATTTGTATTATTTCAATAAAAAACCACCATTGTCTTTGTTTCTGCTGATTTCTTCCCCTAAGTATTGCTCCAGTCAAAGTTTATGGTCCCATTGATTTCAGTGGAAGAGTTAAGGTCGGGCTTAAAACACTTTCATTGAAATCAATAGGTCTCAAGTGCTCGAGATCCCTGCTTTAATATATACGACCTAACTAGTATTCTAGTTCGGTCAGCCAGCTAACAGATACATATGGTTGATGTAGTGTTTGGGTGTTTTCTATAGTTGTGTAATTGTACATTCTACAGAATATAACTTTCTAATAAAAACTAAATTAGAGCAGAAAAATGTGACCTCTGAAGCACCGCACTCCCAAGAGCATTGCTTGAGTGATCCACAAGCCTAGTTAAATCAAGAAATCAAACATTTATACTAAATTATTTAACAAGCTAGCTTTCAGATCAAATTATCTGTTCCAGTCCTTACCCTGCCACTCTTCTTCTTCTTGCATAGACACAGACTAAAATTCTTAGAAGTAATTGATTCAAATGTAGCCATGTAGGTCACTAGCTCTTACGGTGATCTGGGTCAATGTAAGATTTATGAATAATTTGCCCTATATTCTGCTCTACAACAACAGAAGTGCGAGACTGGAGATCTGGAATACAGACAATGGAAACAGTTGGCAGGTATCCCTCTTCCAACTCAATCGCAGCCAATTCACACAAACTTTACTTGGGTTTAGTTCCGGCCCAGTTGCTTTCTTTCTTTCTTTCACAGCCAGGGTTGAATCAGCAGGTCATGTTATAATTGGCTTGGTCCATATGCTCCATATGCGTAGGGGCCAGAAATATTTGAGACTGGTTGTTTCACTGTTGTGTGAACAGCTGTTCCTAAACTTGGGCCAGAGTGAAGCGCGATAATAAGCACACAACTGGATGCCACACAATGCTTCAAAGTAGAAAGACGAAAAGGCCAACGTGTTTTAAATAGGATTATTCAGATTAGCCCATATCTGGACTTCTCGAAGTTAGTGAATACCTGAAATTCATATCATTATTTGAACAAGCCCTTAGGGTATATTTTAAGGGTGTGCGCCAGCTCCATGGGGGGCTAGAGTAACAAGGTGAATTAGAGTAATGGGGTGGGGGTGGGGTCTCCTCTCCCTAGTCAGAATGCAATGTCAAAAACTCCCCATGAGTTGGATTAGGGCCCACAGAGTGCTGTGTTCACTGCATACTAACCCTGATGGATATGTTCCTTGTCCACTGAATGCTACTGAATAGTAGCTGGAAACTGCAGGACATAGAGTGCTGTTGCATTCACATTCTGCTTGTGGGCTTCTCATAAGCATCTGATTGGCCATGAGAAAAGGATGGTGGACTAGATAGGCTGCTGGCCTGATCCAGGAGGCTTGTCTTAGATTACTGTATTTTTCTGTACCAGCACAGCTCTTTGTTTTCCTTTAGAATGCACCTATGTTTCTTTAGGTCCATGGGCTTTAAAAGAAATGAAGCTTTCCAAAATATTTCCCACAGAGCACTGGAGAACTCTGGATTGCTTGTAGGTGGGTTAAAGCACAGGGATGGAGTGGAGCATTGTCACTTACCGCTGCCACGCTTTCCCCACTCCTAAGAGATTCTGGAAGAAAGTGAATCTTTTTACTTACCCCACAGAAAAGCCCTTGTGTCTATTTGTCTGCAAGGTGGCAGGCTTCATACACCTTGGAGGAGATCACATGCCTGCAACATAGCTGCCAAGTTATCCCTTTTTTTAAGGGATTTTCCCTTATGCTGAATAGGCTTCCTCGCGAGAAAAGGGAAAACTTGGCAGCTATGGCCTGCAAATTTCAACCACTCTTGCCCAAGAGGAAGAAGATTAAAGCCGGGTTTTTTTTTTACTTTCCCCATTATAGTGAATGGGAAAATACAGAGCTTCATTTTGAAGACAGCAGCTCAGGAACTGAATTGAGTGGAGTACGCACAGATTGAAATTTTCAAAATTGCACAGATACTAGGCACATCTTGGATGTGTCCTTAGTATAAGAAGAAAAAAAGCTTATGTTTTTGTGTTGTAAGAGCACTAGTCACTAAAGAAAAACACAGTAATGCTAAGGGCTGATACTTGCTGTCATAGGGACATGGTGGATAATTCTTCAATGAGGCAGCCATTCACCACATGGCTTGTTAGCCATCCTGAGCACTATAGCCATTGTGGAAGGGTGGGCTACACATTTCCTTAAATTAGTTAGCTACAGCCAATGTTCGAATTGGCACTTATTTTTCTGGGAAGGTAAGATACAGCCATTACCTGACTGTGCCTGGGAAGAAGAGGAGATAAGGATATGCTCCATTGAAACAGAAGCTTATTTCTGACCTTGGTTGAGAGACGGTCTTTCATCAGCTTCTTCACCAACAGAAGATGATCGTGGGACCTAGGGTAGCTAAATATGGACCTAGTCTTCAGTAGGGAATCAGAACATCACAGTGATGAGAGAAGAATAGAAAGTTGTTGGGGTTAAGTTCTTAAGATTCAGAATTCAGTTACAGAACAGTTTTATTGTAGGCCACTAGCAGCAGTAGGGATGGAACACAGCATGTTCTGTGGAATTACAGAAGACTGTTATTTTTAAGAAGCTATACAATTGTTTGAGAGAGATCTGTCTGTCTGTCTGTCTGTCTGTCTGTCTGTCTGTCTATCGTTCATTTGTTCATAGTGTCAAACAGGGGAAAATGCAACAGTAGTTCAAATATAAGTATATTGAGATTTTTAAAAAGCCTTGAGGTGTTCTGGCTGTTCTCGGCTCTTTTGAGTCAGAAACTGAGATGCTGGTATTTTTTCTTGTGAAATTATCCAGAACTAAAATCAATGGGAGATTTAATAACAGACCACCTTCCAGGTAGGGCAATACATAGCAGATATAGGGACATGGCCACCTGGGAAGTGTTGCTGAGCTGCATGCCATTTCCCACAAGACAGAGAAACCAGTAGGAGAACACTTCAATCTCCCAGGGCATTCTATACAAGATCTCAAAGTAGCTGTCTTATTACAGAAAAATTTCAGAAACAGACTGGAAAGAGAAGTTGCTGAATTGCAACTCATTACCAAGCTTAAAACCATAGAGAGACCTGGTCTGAATAAGGACATTGGATTCTTATCTCATTATACATGATAAAGCTTTCTTTAGCCATCTCACCCCTTGCTTTTTCCTGCAAGTCGTCAACAGGTTTACCATTCCTATCAGCCAATCACTCATTCCCACCACCCTTCTGAGTAATACCCCTCCCCACCCTCTGACTATACATAAGGGTCTGGTGACTTCTGTTTCAGTGTATCTGAAGAAGTGTGCATGCACACGAAAGCTCATACCTATGGCAAACTTAGTTGGTCTCTAAGGTGCTACTGGAAGGAATTTTTTTATTTTTTGTCTTGAATAAAGAGTTAACTTTACTGACAATGGACTCTGCCTCTTTGATCTGACTCCTGCCTTGACAGGACACTGCCTTGACACTTATATAGGACTGGTGTTCTCATTCCTATCCCTCTCTCACAAAGACACACCAGTCCAGTTGTGTCTCATTTCAGCATGGACTGGACTTAAATCTGCCCTGTCCCATTTCAATGCAGATGTTTCATGAAAAATCTGCAGAGAAAAAGCCAAACCATTAAATGACTTAACGAGTCGGTCCAAGGGCTCCCTCTGAGTCTGTCTTGCAACTGCTTCAGAACACAATTCTAGTTGCCTGGAGGAACATGGTGCTTCTGTGTTGAAGGTGGAAAACTCTGTTATCATGTAAGAACATTCGTGTGAAAAGAGCACAGGGAGCCAGTTTTGCTTTTCCTTTTTGCAATGCCAATATACTACTTTTAGGCAGCAAAGAGGAGAAAACTACAAATCACAAACGCAAGGACAATCCTGTTTTAAGTTACCCCTGTGCCCCCACTTGCAGTTTAGCATGCTTTTAAATAAGAAAATGCACTAGAGCAATTTAAAATGGCTAAATAATTGCTCCTTGAGAAACAAACCAAGGCAAATATTATTATATAATCTGATTCAGATTCTCTTGGCAACAAAGACTTTGAGGGCTCAGATAATCACAAATTTGCTTACATTACAAAATTCACGTTTACAACCTAGTTATATTGCCAGTGGATATAAAGCAGCCGTGTAAATTTAACATTTTCTGACATTCTATATCAGTATTTCATGGAAAAAAGTATCCAAATAAGCATCTGTGAGTATTGAACTGAAGTCTTGAAGAACATAAAGGTTTTATTGTCTGCTAAAAGCCCCTTACTTATTTTTTTACTACACATTGATGCAAACATTAAAAGGAAGTTGGCTGTTATTAGTCTGTTGTTGAATTGTAATGGAGAAAATATTAGGAAAACATTTTACTGAAGTTAAATAGAACAAAGCCAGCAATTTTCTTGGGTCATATGTTGAATTTCATCTCATGTTTTTTTATTTTATTTTTAAAGACACATTATTACAAACAGCAGGTATTGAAGCCATATGCCTGTGACCTGCTATTTATAAAGAGATTTTCCCAGACAAACTCAATTACTCCTTTAATGGAATTACCAGATAAATGGTAAAGATAAAGTTGGGTGATTGAGTAGATCAAATAGACCTGGAATTTAGAATAGTATTTGATGAAGTGAGATGAAACAATCCAAACGTATTCAGAGTGTATGGTTACACAAGTTCAATAACTTGGGTTATAGGTTCTGAGCAACTTGTAATCAACTCTGTAGTGGTAGTGAACTGGCTACGTATTGTAGTCTGCCAGATATCTGATAATTTATTTGCTGTTGCAAGAACACATGGCATTGGACCCCACCTTCCTGCGAATGGAACTCTGCTCATAGGATGTGCCTCCTACAGGAAGAGGGAGGTAGTTTTCATGATTCGCCATTTCCCTGAAGCCCTCTGTGCCACTTGAGAAGACGCTTTGGAGAGTCAGGAGATCATTTGGAAGAACTTGGGAGGTGGTGGCTTTGTGAAAATGACCTCCACCCATTTAACTTCCATTGGGAAGTCTCCACTGAATTTTAGTTCCTTCTGTGGATGGAAGGAGCCCTTCCATTCATGGAAAAGCTGGTATGGAACCAACTTTGAAAGCTGGTTTGACCTCAGGGAGGTGACCATACTAGCAGTTTGAAAGCACGTCAAAGTGCAAGTAGGTACTGCTCCAGCGGGAAGGTGAACGGTGTTTCCATGCGCTGCTCTGGTTTCACCAGAAGCGGCTTAGTCATGCTGGCCACATCACATCACAAATGTCTGCTCCCTTGGCCAGTAAAGCGAGATGAGCGCTGCAACCCCAGAGTCGTCCGTGACTGGACTTAACTGTCAGGGGTCCTTTACCTTAGGTGACCATACATGGCTGGTAGATTGGCTTTGTGGGTCACAAATAATACAGATTGATTGATTGATTGATTGATTAATAAGGCAGGGGGATTTTATTTGGAAGCCCAATTTGCTAACACATTGACATTGTTCCTCTACAATTCTTTGGATAGTATAACCTGGACCTCAAGATTTTGACCATTGACAGATTTTTCTTCACTGTGAAGTGGCTCAGCTAATAAATCCTTTGCTTTTACACTTTAAAGTACAATGCACAGAAAACACGTACTCCATTCATAAACCTCTCAGAATTACCATTTGTTTCCATGGAATGTCATTCAAAGTAAGTATCCTGAGTTACTGAAATATTTTTCCCCTTAAAAAGTTGCTTCTTCTAGTGAGTTATGGATGGGTGCTCTTTTATTTATTTATTCTAGTCATTTTAAAATATGGACTCAGATCTTTAGACTCAAGTTGGATGATCAAGGAAGCTTAAAAGCAGACTGTACCCTTTAGAAATTGTTGTTGTTTAGTCGTTTAGTTGTGTCTGACTCTTCGTGACCCCATGGACCAGAGCATGCCAGGCACTCCTGTCTTGCACTGCCTCCCGCAGTTTGGTCAGACTCATGTTGGTGGCTTCGAGAACACTGTCCAACCATCTTGTCCTCTGTCGTCCCTTTCTCCTTGTGCCCTCAATCTTTCCCAACATCAGGGTCTTTCCCAGGGAGTCTTCTCTTCTCATGATGTGGCCAAAGTATTGGAGCCTCAGCTTCAGGATCTGTCCTCCCAGTGAGCACTCAGGGCTGATTTCCTGCAGAATGGATAGGTTTGATCTTCCGGGGTGGCTTACAGAATATATAAAACATAATAAAGCATCAAACATTTAAAACAGAGCACTGTAGCCATGTGAGAGGGGCCTCATAGCTGACGGGGGTTTGAAGCCAGGTCTCTCTGTCTGATCCTCTGTCCGTTTCACCACACCATTTCTCCACCAGAGGTTTTGACCCAGGGTGGATGATAAACAGCATGCAAAATACATCTTCTGTAAAGAAAGGCAGGGAAATCCTTCCCTCATTGGATCTGGGTCCAACTGCACAAGGCATCCAGGATCACCATTTGAACAGACTTCTGAAGGTGACTCGTTTATATTATAGGGATGATTCATGTTCTTATGTAGCTATGCCTTCTGGATGTCCCATGATCATATTCTAAAGTAGTTGTAAAGTAAAAGGTGAAGGACCCCTGGACAGTTAAGTCCAGTCAAAGGTGACTATGGGGTTGCGGTGCTCGTCTTGCTTTCAGGCTGAGGGAGCCAGCGTTTGTCCACAGACAGCTTTCCAGGTCATGTGGCCAGCATGACTAAACCGCTTCTGGCACAACAGAACACCATGATGGAAACCAGAGCGCACAGAAACGCCATTTACCTTCCCGTCACACCAGTACCTATTTATCTATTTGCACTGGCATGCTTTTGAACTGCTGCTCGGTTAGCCATGGGAGCTCACTCTGTCGTGCGGATTCGAACCGCCAACCTTCTGATTAGCAAACCCACGAACCTCAGTGATTTAGACCACAGCGCCACCCACGTCCCTATAAGTAGCTGTATGCTATGTTATAAATCAAGCACTGCTAGGAGTTGTTTCTATTTGCTTTCCAATGTTTATTCTGAAAGCATGTCTCAGAGAGAAAAGTTTGAGAACCACTGAGTTAAAGGTGGCTTTTCTTTGTTAATTAAGTGCCAAGGTAAAGGTAAAGGTAAAGGGACCCCTGACCATTAGGTCCAGTCGTGACCGACTCTGGGGTTGCGCGCTCATCTCGCATTATTGGCCGAGGGAGCCGGCGTATAGCTTCCAGGTCATGTGGCCAGCATGACAAAGCTGCTCCTGGCAAACCAGAGCAGCACATGGAAACGCCGTTTACCTTCCCGCTATAGCGGTTCCTATTTATCTACTTGCATTTTGATGTGCTTCCGAACTGCTAGGTTGGCAGGAGCTGGGACCAAGCAACGGGAGCTCACCCCGTTGCGGGGATTCGAACCGCCGACCTTCTGATCAGCAAGCCCTAGGCTCAGTGGTTTAACCCGCAGCGCCACCTGGGTCCCTAAGTGCCAAGAGCAACATATAAAAAGTATCATCTTATTATTTTATTCTATTGTATTATATTATGGTTTGATTCTCAGGAGCAGGATCTGGAAAGTTATCCCAGGTACTGGTGTCCAATCTCTAAGCCAAGGAGATGACACTTGGAGCAATCTCCAGTGTTGGAACAATCACAGTTCTGAAGCATAATAGCCACGTGATGATAACAGGTCAACTTGCCATGTTTACAAGTCACATGTCAGTAGATACTACTAGCTCTTTAACTGAAATGTAAATCAAACCTTGGATGGTGTGGAAGAAATGCAGATGGGAAATTTGTCAGCTTTGGCCAATGTACACACTGATCCGGTAATGGTGCAAATGTGGGAAAGATGAGGGTTTTTTTTTTAAAAAAAAATGTAGCTGGAATATTATAACATATAGTTGCCATGCTTGGACTTGTTCAGTCAAAGCTGAGGAATCAGCTGGGAATTGAGAAAAGCAGGAACACATGTATTTGCTCACAAATTTATTGACAGCCGCACGAGTGATTATAGCTAGGAAGTGGAAGGGGCGAGGTGAATATAAAATGGAAGAATGGTATAAAGAGGTGTGGGATATCACTATTAATGATGAATTAACATGTGCTATTACATGGAATATGTAGGAGAAATGATTCTGAGGAGATATGGAAGATATTTGTAGAATTTGTACTGTTAAAACGAAAGGGGGCAAACCATTGCAAGAGGTGTTGAAACTTTGGGAGGTTGGATAGTTACAATGGAATAGTCTTCGGGGTGGGGTGTGCATTTTTATTTTTATTTATTTACTATTATTACTTTGTTAAAAGGGGGAAAAAACCACGCACTTGTATTTCTTACCGTCTAGAAATAAAAATGAAAACAGAGGGTGGGCGGGAGGATGTAGCCCAGGGAATTCAGGAGAATGCTCTAATTGTAAAAATAACATGCGGGTTCCAATCCTGTATACTTACTTAGGAGCACCTGCCAATGAGATGAATAGGATTTACTTAAGATTGCAATAAGACATGAGATCAGTATGCTTTATAATAGAAAATGCAGAGGTTTGCACTGCTAAGATTGCTTAGCTCAATTATATGTGTTATATCCTTCCCATCATTGTGGAAAAAAAACACCCCATTTTCCTATTTGTTCTATTTGGTGTGTGTGATTTACTTTGAGTTACCATTCTGAATACACTGCACCTTGACATATATATTGAGCGAAGTTATCCATTAAATTAGGAGCATTTTAAAATTAATTTTAAAAATATCATGATGGTTCATGCATGTGTGTTCATGTATATGCATGTTTAAACACATACGTGCTTAGAACATGTAAATGCTCTGTTTTTGTTGTAAATGAATATGCTTTTGTGGTTAGGTTAACAAATTGGTATTCATAACTTCGTATATGAATGGAAAAGCCATTTTTATTGTTAAAATCTTCTGAATCTAAATCCATCCAACCTGTTCCATTCACTTTATTCTTAAGTACAGAGTTACAGAAACACATTCCTGAATACATTTTGGTCTTCCCTGTTTAAACATTTGGCTACTCTGGTGATTTACAAGCAAAGCAATTCCTTGGGGGAAAAAATGTCTTTTATGTTTCGGATGTATTGGATTCATTATTTTCAATCAGTTGAACAATTCAATATGCTGTTTAAGGTTATTCAAATACAACATAGTCAGCATCAAGGATGATGGGGATTTTATGACTCTCTTGCACGTTAAACGGCTTTTGCAGCAATTCTAGTCTGTGACCTCTGCCAGAAATATTGGTAAAAAGCTGATTGCTTGCTGCTCCATTTCAGGTACTCTGCCTACTAAGTAGCAAGAGAGGTCCGTCAAGAATAGGGTGAAATTATATAGTCTTTGCTTTTCAGATTCTTGGAAAAGCTTGCAGATTAGACATACAGCAGGCATGTCCAAAGTCCAGCCCGCCAATCGGTTTAATCCACCCCCTATTGGCAGTTTATTTTCTGGGGTGAAATCCTAAAAGAAGCTCAGCAACTTCAATCCCCCAAAAAGCTCAACAACTTCAATCCTTAAAAAAGATCAACAACTTTTTTCGGTCCTCATGCATGTTCAATTCATCATATCTGGCCCTCTGAAAAAAGTTTGGACACCCCGATACAGGAATGATGCAGGTTCCTAGGTAAGGCTGCAATTTTAGCACCAATTATCTGGGGATAAGCTCCATTGAATTAAATAGAAAATACTTCTAAGTAGACATGGTTAGGATCGTGCTGTAAATCGGCAATCCTAGTCTCTCCTCCAAACTGGGAGTAAGCACATTTGATTGAACTCAGTGATGCCTACTTCTAATAAGATTGTGCTCTGAAGACTTCAGTCTCATGCATACAGTGGTACCCCACAAGACGAACGCCTCGCGCAACGAAAAAATCGCAAAACGAAAGCGCTTTGCGTTTTTTTTTAAGACTAGCATAACGAAGCCGTCTATGGCTGTGCTTCGCAAGACGAAGCAGCCCCGCGACGGGAAGGGAAGCCGCTGCCGCCGCCACCACTTACCTTTAGGACTCCGCCAATGACGTTCACGGCCACCACTTCTGCCTCCTGCGGTGGTGCGGCACTCATGGCGGCCTCTGCGGCTCCGGCCTTGCCCTCCTCGTCGGCCATGGTGGCCTCCGCGGCTCCTCCCCCGATCCGACAGGAGCAGCCGCGGGGCTCGCCAGGCGGCCCTTGGCGGGAACAGCAGCAGCACCTGAAGGAGCAGAGGCTGTGGTGGGAAGAGACCCCTGGCCCTCCTCCTGCTTCCCCCTCCCCAGAGCCTTAAAGATTTCCGGCGGGTGAGTCGGTGCCTTTTTGGGGGGGTACTTCTCCCCCCCCTAGGAATGCATGAATTAAATTTCAATGCATTCCTATGGGAAACCGTGCTTCGCAATACGAAATTATCACAACACGAAACGACTCGTGGAACGAATTAATTTCGTCTTGCGAGGTACCACTGTATTTTAACTTATTTCAACTAGAAATAAGTCTCAGAATGTTAACGGCTTACTCTAAGAAAATTGTACATAGGATTACTGCCTAAATGTGAGTTTATTTTTTTAAAATGTTCTTTCTGTTCCCTGTAATTTTCCACCATTTAAATTTATGTTATAAATGTATTTCCCAGTATGTCAGGTTCCATTGCAGTTTTAGAAAAGTTTTACATTCAAAAATCTTGGTGCTTTTTATCAGCATCAGACTCTTTCAGTCTACCTGCTCTGTAAATTTCTAAAACTGAAGAGTGCTGTTCTTTGCAACAAACTTTGCTACTGTTAAGTAACTAATATAACGCCTTTGCAGCATGATGTTCTTGTCAAAATATAATTCACATACTTGCATGAAGATGTGCTGTGTTAAATTCAAAATAGAAGTGATGCGTAAAAGAGGTTTGGGCAAGTTCATGGAGGACAAATTGTTCAATGACCAGTAGACAAGACAGAGGTTACGCTCTACCTCCACAGATGCTGACCCTTCAAGTGTCCCTATTTTCCAGGGACAGTCCTGGATTTGCAGAAGCTGTCACAGTTTCTGATCTGATCCTAGGATGTCCCATTTTTTCTTACGATGTCCCTATTTTCATTGGAGGAGTGGCCCTCTTTTCATTGGAGAAATGTTGGAGGTTATGGAGTTATGCGACCCCCGAGCCAAGGAGTTAAGCAACTCTACAACCTTTAGAAGACATCTGAAGGCAGCCCTGTATAGGGAAGGTTTTTTTTAAAAAAGTTTATTTTTTATTGTGTTTTTATATATGTTGGAAACTGTCCAGATGGACTGGGACAACCTAGTCAGATGGGTGGGGTATAAATAATAAAATGATCAAGATGGTGACGATGGAATAGGACATCCCTATTTTCTTTTTTTAAAAAAATAATATTTATTAAATTTTCCAACTTTAGATTACAAATCATTATACCTTCACATCGACTTTATATCATAAAACAGAAATACAACAAAGAAAAAAGAAAAAAGAAAAAGGCACAAAAAGGAGAAACAATAAAAAATAAAAAGCAAAAAAAAAAATTAAAGTACACTTCTAATATATATAACCTTGTGCTAACTTTGACTTCCCCGTTCCATCCTTCCCAAGTTTTATTATATCCCACTTTGGCAATTTTCCTGTTCATATACATAATTCCAAATATATCAAATACTTCTTATAATATCAACTTAGATAAAATCCCATCAATCATATTCCCCACACTTTGATTCTATGATGTTCCCCTTTAGCCTCATAATTTCCCTAAAAATCTCTTCAATTCTCTATTTCTAACACTTTTTTAAAAAAGAAAAAAACAACTATTATTTTAAATCAATACAGAAATCACCCTCCTTCACCCGGGTGGCCCTTCTCTGGATGACCCGACCAGCATCTTTAAACAGTCCATTTCAAAGCCTTTTTATCTGTCCCATGGTTGTAATGTCCTCTGGCAATCAGCCTACTCCGTCTCTCGCCCACTCCAGCCCAGTCCCTTCTTTCCAGCAACCCTTCTGTCGCCCCCATACTTCTTGTCCTCCTCCCAGATCCGTCCTCCCCTCTCTCACTGAGGAGGTTCGAATCCAAGCCACAGCTTGATCTTTTTTTCCTGAAATCAGCTCTCCTCCTCTCACTAGGAGAGACATTGGAGCTCTTTGGTCATAACAAGGACATCCCTATTTTCATTGGATAAGTGTTGGAGGGTATGTAGTATACTTGTGAAGACCAGTTACTGGAAACTACAGAAAGGGAGAGTGCTCTTGTGCTCAGTGCCTGCTTACAAGTTTCTCACAAGCATCTGGTTGGTCATTAGACTAGATGAACCACTGGCCTGATCCAGCAGGCTCTTCTTATCTTCTTATGTTCCTAAGGATGCTAACGTTAGAAACTTGTCTTAAAAATAACATTTAGGCTTCAAAATTAAAACTAAACTAGAACTTCTACTTCTTTCAGAAAGGAAAAAACAAATCCAACCAGACAAGTCAAAAAAACGCAGTAAGGAACAACAAAAATGATTTTTCCCCCTCTTAGCATTTTTCTTCTTAAATTTCAATTTGCATTGCATGTGTATATCTCTGTTTCTTTTTGTGTTTTAATTTCACCCTAATGTAATTGGGAACCCAAAGCTTTCTTTCCTGAATTAATTTGTACTGGCCTGCTCTCTCTCTTCACCTTATTGAATGCTGACAGTGTAACTCAAATATCCTTGACATGCTGATAAAAAAAATAGGGATGCCACTGTGGGGGAGGGGGGGAAACCTCTGAAAAAGCAGACTTTCAGGATTGCAGGCTAATAAGAGAACTCCAAAGGAAGGAAAAAACATTTTGTTCTGTAATTGCTTGCCATGACCCCCAAATATAAAAGAAGAAATCAAAGGTTAGGCCAACCAGTGAGATGTTGGTGCTTGTTGGATGATATAACTTGTTACACAGCTTTGAAGCTAGAATGCCAGAGCTATTAAATCTGATATATAATTTCTTCTTACTTCCCCATTCCCTTTTATTCGATTTTATCTTGATTGGTACACATAGCAGGTATCATATGCAAAGTCTCAAATGTAAGACTTTGCAAGAGTCAAGATATTTCTAATCTCTATATGCCGTGAATGTATATTTAATTGAAAAAAAATGGAACTAGTTCTAATTCATCGTGTTCGCAAAGGAACTATTTCCGGTTTGTGTCTACCTGTTGCATAATGAACTAGTTCAGTTAAAGTCCCTCCATATGAACTTTTTAGTTCATAAAATGAACTTTTTAGTTCATAAAAAGTTCATTCTCAGTATTCCCTCTCCTCAGCATAGGGTTCAGATCAGAGACCATACACAAGTAATAAGATGACTGGCATACAAAATATCAGTAAGCAAATCTTTCCCCATAATTGTATTTCCATATTGGAAAAAGCTGTTTGATTTGTGTCATCCACACAGCTGTAAAAGGGACAAGGCATCATTTGCTTTGTTCTTGTGTTTATTCTCAACATTCCAAGGTTTTAGTCTTCCTTTTTCCATTAACTGGGTCATATCGAGGTATGAAAGGCTAATACCAGTAGCTGCACTATAAGGAAGCTTTCATCAAGATTTGGGAAGACCCTTGTGAGATCCCCCTTTGTCAAACATCATGACAGAATCAATCTGTTCTAAATAATGAGGAAATAGTTGCATTTTTTTATAAAGCAACCAGGGATCTCATAGCACATTAGAAACATTTAAATATTTAAGCTTTATGACACCCCCGGAGAGGTAGATAAGCATTAATTTAGCTGCTGACAGGTAGTTAGATAGGTATAGGGAGGGATTAGTAAGACGGTATTACATTGCTGCAAATCTACTTATGGCAGTTTATAGTCCCTCAGTGGAGCTTCATCTCGTCATGAATGCGGGGTCCCTTAGTACGGCAATCAGGCAATTTCTGTTTCAGGGTGGTCAACTGTCTGGCTTTAAAATGGCATGGCTGCCTTTCCACGGAGTTAATGAGCTAAGGAGAGATGAAGTGCTCTTTCATTTGCAGATGAGAAACGCTTCTTGGCTTAATCAGTCTATGGTGTACTTATGTTTCTTGCCTCGCTCTTGGAGAAATGTGCACAGGCTTACGACTGGAAAGGCATTTGCATATTTCTATATTAGAATTGTAATGCTTGCATAACAACTGTAATTGTGGCCTAAAGGGGCTTGTACTGCTCATGCTATAGCTGATCTTCTGAAGTTGTTTTGCTTTTTTTTTTTTTAAAAAAAGAAAATTATATTCATATCCCGCTCGTTCCTTTCTCATCTCACTTTTAAATAAAGAAACCATCACACCCAGAGGCAAACACTACTGACTAATATTTTGTGTGTTTACTGGAGTAAGAAAATTGGTAGTCAGTAAACCAATCAATTAGTGTCTAAGCTGTATATGCAGAGGAGAACAGATGAAACCCGCTTTTAGGGGAATAAGATATGAGCCAGTTCTCCCAGATATCTCTCTCTCTCTCTCTCTCTCTCTCTCTCTCTCTCTCTCTCTCTCTCTCTCTCTCTCAACAAGCAGTTCATGCCTTTCACAACCTGCTGCTCATCCCTCATGCTAGGCTGCTCGTCTTAGAACTTATCCACATTCCCTCTGGTCCTGCTGCTTTTCCCTGGGGAAAATCTGCTCTTTGGCACTTAGTCGAAGCAAACAGCACTTCAGGTTTTCCCTGGGTTGACGTTTGTTCCGATCTATCATTAAATGGACGCGGGTGGCGGTGTGGTTAAACCATTGAGCCTAGGGCTTGCCGATCAGAAGGTCGGCGGTTCGAATCCCCATGACAGGGTGAGCTCCCTTTGCTCGGTCCCAGCTCCTGCCAACCTAGCAGTTCGAAAGCACATCAAAGTGCAAGTAGATAAATAGGGACCGCTATAGCGGGAAGGTAAGCGGGGCTTCCGTGTGCTGCTCTGGTTTGCCAGAAGCGGCTTTGCCATGCTGGCCACATGACCTGGAAGCTGTACGCCGGCTCCCTCGGCCAATAACGCAAGATGAGCGCCACAACCCCAGAGTCAGTCACAACTGGACCTAATGGTCAGGGGTCCCTTTACCCTTTTATCATTAAAAAGCGGGTTTTCCATTGGAAAGGAGTGGGGACAAGAGGAAAACCGCTCGGACCCGACCCATGCCTAGAGAGGGCGGGTCAAGTGGAAAACATCTTAGACCCATGATTTCTAGGTACAAATGGAAGAATGAACAAGCCCTTAGATACAATGGAGGACACTGCCCTGTCACCAGCCTAGCAGTTGGCTAGCGGGCTTCCAAGAATCTGCCATTTCGTTGTGCACCTCAGGCAAGGAAGTGTCTTGGCCAAGCCCTAAGAAGAGAATCCCGAGTACTTTGCAGAGAGATCGTTTCCCCGCATTGGTTTGGAGCTTAAAGGATTGTGACTTGGATCCTACTCAGCTCTTCAGCTGGCAACAATGTTGATTTTTTGTTTTGTGGCCAGCTTATGAATCTTGGGAGAAGTAGAAATTAAATAAATGAAGCAACAATATTCTGCATTTTGTATTGTGAAGGTATTTTTCTTATGATTAATTTGAAGACCTGTGTGTACCACGACTAATCATAATAATTTCGGCTTCAAAACCACTTTAGCCTTGATTTATAGCTTCCGAGGCACTCTGCAGTTTGAACAACAATGCCATCATTTACTTAAATGGCTGTTTCTACTGCTATATTTCAGCATTTGAAACTGATCATTACAGAACCGACTAGCCATATGATTATTAATTAAATTTTTATAAGGGTAAACATTTATCATGCAATTGACTGTCTTCTCAATTAAGAATAAAATGCATTGTGATTCTGTGAGAAAACAATGCACTTTGGTAGAAATAAAACTGCTCTTGATTTGAATTCTGCTTTGCGTTTGGCCAAATTTGCCGTGAGAGCTCCAGTTATTGTTTTTCTCTGAGTAAAAAAAATATGAAAAGCCCATTTGGAATGAATGTACATTGTGGTACCTAACCTGCATAGATGTGATTCTTCAAAGGAATGTACTGTAGTAGTTCATCAAATAGTGCTTTGAAGACCATTGCTGAGTTTTAGGGAGCAGAAAATTCAGAGCCATCATTCAGTGACTTGGCATTTGCCTTGTATGCCAAAAGTCCCAGGTTCAATCCTTGCGTCATGCCAGGAGCTTGGACCCCAGAAACCACCTAAGGGAGCCAGAATTAAAACTGGGCCCTAGAAGAAATTAAAATGAGCCTGACAAAGACAATATTAGGCTTGAATAGTTACCCTTGACCTGCTTGAATAAGTGCATACAGACCAGGTGGACCATATTATATGCCTTTCCTGAATGTGTCGATTCATTCACAATAACTGCTCATCAGCTCCCAAACTCCATGTGGAAAAGTATTTCCCAGCTTTCCTGGGAAGCTTAAAATTGCAGAAAAGTGCCCCCCCAACACCTTTTATGAAAACAGCCACAGGCAAGCAGATATAACTAGATTCTGTCCTGTAGCCACGGGATGGTGAGGGAGGGAAATTGAAAAATCCCAAGGAGTGTCTGGAAATCTCAATTACTGCCAAGTGAGCTGTGAAAGGACTCCGTGGCCTTTGTTTTTTGGAAAAAAATTATTGATCATAACAACATAATATATCTATACAGTACACCAAAAAGCAAACAAGCAAAAATTCCAAATCTTACATACTAAAACACACAACTTTTTATCGAGAAAGAGAGGGGGGAAAGGAAAAAGGAAAAGGAAAAAAAGAAAAGAGGAAAAAGACTAACACATGTCAACACCATATTCATCATTTCATAACCATCATTTCATATGAAGATATTGATACTAGGGTAAGGTTACCAGGCGTCCCCGTTTCCCCAGGGACAAACCAGTCCCCATACAAAATCCATTGAAGTTGAAAAGTGTCCCCGGATTCATTCAAAAAAATCTGGTAACCTTATACTAGGATAAAGACCACCCAAAGATCAAGCTGATTCCTTTTCTTCCACACGCAAGGTTTACACTTGAGGGAGCCCATCGACTTCATCTGAAAACACTTGCATTAATTCAGTACTAACGAAGACATAACCAACAGGATCACATTTACATGAGTGTAACAGGACTGGGGGCGGGGAACAGAGCACATTGTTTATCCCACAAGGAGAAGCCATTTCTGTGTGGCTCTCCTACAAAGCATTTTGAAAGTTGTTGCTTTCTTTTACTCTTCTAAGCATGGTGGCAGCAGGAGATAACTTTGAAGTTGCTGTTATTCGGCAGGCGAGATTCCCTACTTAATCTTTGCACTGGATTAGTGAGGGTAATTAGGTGATGAGTCAATTTGTTGCCAGCAAATAGTGTCTAGGCAATGTGCATTAAGTGGAGCAGGAATGGAACATTAAGACGCAGATTTCAAATGAAATGAATCATCCTCTGATATACTGTAACCAATATGGTGCTCGGCATTTAATTAATATTATAGATATTGTAGCAGCCAGCATCAAGCTGAGGTTTTAAGGATATATTGACACAATGCAAATATAATGGAACCGAGACCTCAAATGAGGTTGCCTCACTTTGTTGATCGTATTCACATCGAACACCAAAGCAGCGCATTTTTCAGGGGCTGGATTTTACCTCGATTAAGGGATCTTTGTTGCATCCGCCTTCAAAAGCCCTATGGACCATTGGGTGATATAATTTCATTTTGGTATAATGCTGTGCAGAAATGCCTCAGCCTATAAGTCTAAAAGAAGGTTGTATTGAACTCAAACAGACAGGCAGTTGTATTCTGTAAGGTGATTAGCCTGTCTTAAAGGGTTCCACATTCTTATTAATAATTTTATTATTTATACCCCCCCCCCTCCAATCTGGCTTAGTTGCCCCAGCCATGTTCATTTCAATGCATTTCATAATATCACAGGGTAGCTCTCTTTGTTGGTGTTCTATATCAACAATATTCAGTATTTTTGGAGATAAGTCCCACCCTCAGCAGTCCTGCAAAACAGGGGCCTTTTCACTGTACATGCATATCTTTTTTGTTTTCTCTCTCTCTTTATTTAACCATAACATGTTTCTAATAAATCACATATGATTACCTCTTCACTTTGCCATGTTACATAGACATTAGTTTAAATTTATTATTCCTTAAAAACTAATTATACTTTTAATATTGTTATTAGTCACTTTTTACAACTTTTGCATGACTTGAATTTCCGAACTATTCAAACGTTCTTTCTGAATTACTCACTGTTTCCCCCTGGAATTGAATATTTTGTGTCTGGTTGCACATTAATAACAAAAACAAAGAAGAAGGCCACCATGTGGACTTTTATAACCCACAAATTCACATGCCTCTGTATGATCACACACACACACACACACACACACACACACACAGAGAGAGAGAGAGAGAGAGAGAGAGAGAGAGAGAGAGAGAGAGAGAGAGAGAGCTAAATACTTCACCTGTCTTGATCACATTTCTTATCCAGCCCAGATGTTACGACAATCAGGGGCTGTCACAGACCATCCTTTTATCTTGTGTTACCTATTAACTGAAGCTAACCTACAGCAAAGCAGAATGGACAGCAAGGTAAAATCTGGATAATGTTCAGGCAGTCAACACACAGATGGGGATAAAGATGACACTGAACCAGGAAGGACATGGGTGGTCAGTGGAAGGATGGGAACAAACAGGAATCAGATACTTCTTCAAACTCTGGAATAAAATAACGTGACTTTCAAGACATATGCATTTATTGACCGTGCAAGGGTTCAGTGGCTTTTGCAGCAGAGTGGAAGAAAGGGCTGATAATAGTGTTTTAGTGATTAAATGGGAGATTAATTGGGTAGATGGCATATTTGTAGGTGTGTGCAAGGTTTGGAAGTAAAATGGGATGAGAGTTATTGGATGAGTAGCAAATATTGTATGATTTGTATAGATGCAAGACAGAATATGGGTGTAATGGTACTGTATATGTTAGTGGCTGACAGCTACATACTTTGAGTCAGAATGTGCCGTGACAAGAGGGATGGGGAAGAAAGAAGGGATTCCTGACTCTTAGATGTTTTCAAAATGTGCTTCTGTGTTTTTTGTTTGGGGGGGAATTTTATTGTTTCATATTGTATTGCAGTTTGTATTATACTGAAATGCCATTTTTGTTGGTTTTTGGTTAAAAGGAAAATATAAATATATATAAAAAGAAAATTCCCTGGGTTCCTAGATCTAGGTATGGGGTAAGTAGTCTTTGGTGAGATAACCGCTGCAGAGATTTAAAATACCACAATATGCATCAAAATAAATTTTGGAAATATAGACTCTTAGACCTTTAAAATATTGCCTTCTGGGTTGCTTCCCCCATTCACTTAGCATAGAAAGAGACCACACATTTGGTAAGTTAAAAATTGGTTTACTTACAAACTTTTCAAAAGTCAGATTCATGTGCATTTCTGTACAGCAGTCAGAAAAGAAACACCGTAAAACTTAGGTTTAAAAATGGTAAATGTTTCTAAATTATTTGTATAGAAGCACAAATGTGGCTTGCTTAAGCCATGTGGTCTGAGCTCGGAGCATCCAGCTTAGATGTCCTGACACATGTTCACATGGTAGAAGCTGAAAGAACAAAGTGTTGATAACTCTTTATTGCAAGGTGAGGGATGTGACCTAGCTAAGTCTGGCAGAACAACTTACTCTATTGTCTTAATCACTTCTTGCATTAATTAGACTTAAGCTTATCCCACAAATTTTCAGTTTACACACACACACACACACACACACACACACACACACACACACATTCCGTACACACACACACATTCCGTACACACACACACACACATGTGCACATCCCATTTGTAATTTTTGTAAGCCACTTAGATTATTTTAGTTTTAGGCAGTATATGAATTTATGAAATAAATAATGCAGTGATGTTGGGGAAACAGGAAAGGACATACCAGCGAGGCTTTTTGTCTTTATACTTCCCTTCTTAGTCAACCTGGATGCCTCTTACCATCTGTCCATCAATGGGTTTGAATGAAATTCCTTATCTCTTACTGATCTTCAAGTACAGAGCAGATGTTGTTCTGTTCACCTCGATTTTATCCCAGTTTCCTTGGTGTGGACGGGAAGATGAGTACAATGTAAATTCTATTTTGAAAGACTTTGGATGTTTTTCAGTAGCTTGGTTGAAGAATGACTTGTAAATATATAAGTCAGCTGCATACACATGCATATGATCTATATTATGTTCACATATTATCTCTGTGCAGAATCATAGCTGGCCCAATTCACATGAAAACCCTCTGAGGCTGACAATATCTAAATGGAAAAAATTAAGTGATATTATGATAATGTCACCACAGGTATTTCCATCTTGCTAACTTAAAGTGTATTTGTAGACATATATTTCTAGGAGGAATGCTGTTTCTTATTAATAGGGTACATAAAACTCATAGGACACTCTACTGATTGCTCCTTTGTCAGTAAAAAAAGAAGTTAGGTCAGAAGAAGAAGGAAAAAAAACCCCAAAATTCAATTACATTTACAGCAGCAGCTGAAGGGGAACAAAATCAATGAAAGGAGCATACTTATTAGAGACCTGCAGTTGCAATAAAAGTGAAACTAAATCACATTGACAGCATCTGAACTTCAGGTAAATTGCTTTGAATTCAGAATGGGAGCCTGGAGAAATAATGGAAATGATATTGGAGTTGTTGGGGGGAAAAGGAATATAACTTTTATATATCTGTTGCTGCTTTGGATTGTATGGCTAGCTATTATAGGCACGTAACACTAATGTGTTGTCTGTATTTTGTTATATAGGGACCTCTGTTGTTTCGTGAACAGCTAAAAATACCATTGTCAATTGAGTCAGACCCCAATGTGAAGAGAATTATACTTTTTGAGGCAAAAGGCTGACTGGTAACCAGCAATGTGGGTTCTCTATCATAGAGAGCACGATTTGCGGTGGGGGCTTAGCAAACCACTCCTGAGTCTGAAGGTGGGGGCATGAGTGGCCACTGTCTGATTGGTCCTGGGCTGTTGTTGGGCAAAGTCGTATGTTGCAAGTTGTAGGTCCAACCCCTGGGTTATAAAAGCCTAAACACATGGTTTCTCTTTCTTTTTGGCTGCGTTTCAGATCCCCACCCTCCCTCCGCTGTTTTTAGGCCTCTGTTTTGACATGGCTGTGCCTCTCATGGGGTCACCTGTATTCAGGGGCCTGGTAGGAATTTTTTTTTCCATTTGGCAGATTGGCTGGTGCCATCTGGTTTTTTGCCTAAAGGTAAAGGTAAAGGGACCCCTGACCATTAGGTCCAGTCGTGACCGACTCTGGGGTTGCGCGCTCATCTCGCATTATTGGCCGAGGGAGCCGGCGTACAGCTTCCAGATCATGTGGCCAGCATGACAAAGCCGCTTCTGGTAAACCAGAGCAGCACATGGAAACGCCGTTTACCTTCCCGCTGTAGCGGTTCCTATTTATCTACTTGCATTTTGACGTGCTTTCGAACTGCTAGGTTGGCAGGAGCTGGGACCGAGCAATGGGAGCTCACCCCGTCACAGGGATTCGAACCGCCGACCTTCTGATCAGCAAGCCCTAGGCTCAGTGGTTTAACCACAGCGCCACCAGTCACAACTTGTAAGGTCGGTGGTTAGACATTGGTTAATTTGGTTGTATTAATGGGTCTTGTTGATTGTGTTGGCCCCAAGTTAATGCCTGCGTGGTGGGGGGAAATTCCGGTCAGGAATACAGGGGCTCTATGCAGTGTCCGTAACCCCAGGTCGGGGGCCAGGACCACATATTGAGCCCCTGGGAGCCTGAAGGGAGAGGGGAGAGTTCATGCACCCGGGTCCCTGTCTCTCCCTATAGGATTTCCCCTTGTTGACAAGGCAAGTTATTATTTCTGTCCTTAGGTGACAGTTGAGAACCAATGCCTACGCAACCACTCACATATTTTGTATTTAATAAAAGTTGTGGCCAAATTCATGCCAAAAACCATTAAGCAAAAAATTCTGTCTATGCTGTGAGTTATTTAAGGGGTGGTTTGGGGACCTTCACATGCAAACTAACCCTCATCTGAGCACCAGGCTTATTAAGCAGTGGGAGAAGTTGGAGAGTTGTTGGTGAAACCAATTCTTTTGCACCAAAGAATTTGCCAGGACTCAATCTCAATCTCTGTTGACTTTATTAACCACAAGGTGAAGCATACATTCACTCCACCACATGCAACCAAGTTCTCCAGCTGTATGGTGCATGTTTCATGGGTTGTTTCCATTGTCTTTTGCCATGCTTTGGGAATACAATGTGTGAAGCAGCTGGGAAAATAATGAGCTTCAGTTCTAATTCCAGTAACTCAGAATCTGAAGGAGATGTTCTCTGAGGGATGGAGGACATTTCTCCCAGGTTCTGAGAATTAGATGACATGATTATGATTCTATTAGTAAGGGCCTGTATACTGCATGGAGCCCTGGGTTCATCTAATGCATGGGTGTCAAACACAAGGCCCGGGGGCCAAATCCGGCCCGCCAGACCTCATCATGTGGCCCGCCGAGCACCCCAGCCAGTGGGACCTTGCTGCTGAAGCGCTGCGCTGACAAAGCGCCGACAAACAGCTGGGGCCGGGGGGGGGTCCCTTCGCACTCTTTTCTGGCGCTGAATCAAGGCGGCGACCCCCCCCTTCCCTTTCTTTCTTCCTCTCTCTCGTTCTTATTCTTTCTTTCCCTCTCCTTCCTTCCTTCTTTATCTCTGTCTTCTCTCCCTCTTTCTTTTTCTTTCCTTCTTTATTCCTTCTTTCCTACTCTTCTTTCTCTCACCTCTTTCCTTCCTCTCTCCCTCCTGCTCCCTCTTTTCTTCCTTCCTTCCTTCCTTTCTTCCTTCCTTCCTTCCTTCCTTCCTTCCTTCCTTCCTTCCTTCCTTCCTTCCTTCCGTCCTTCCCATCTTTCTTCCTCTCCCTCATTCTTATTCTTTCTTTCCCTCTACTTCCTTCCTTCTTTCTCCCTTTCCGTCTTCTCTCCCTCTTTCTTTTTCTTTCCTTCTTTATTCCCTTCCTTATTTCCTACTCTTCTTTCTCTCCCCTCTTTCCTTCCTTCCTCTCTCCCTCCCACTCCCTCTTTTCTTCCTCCCTTCCTCCCCTCCCCTCCCCTCCCTCTCCCTCTCCTCAGAAACATAGGATGCTGCTTTATACTTCTGGCCCTTAAACCCTGGAACCAGGAGAGCAGCTCCAGTGAGTCAACCTCAGCCAGTCCCTTTGGTGAAGGGTGGTGGCTCACTGGCAGAACATCTGTTCTGCATGCAGAAGGACCCCAGCATCTCCAGGTACTAGTAGCTCTGCAAAGGTCCTGCATGAAACCCTAGCGAGCCTCCACCACCCAGTGCAGTTACCAAAAATCATTTTTCAATAAATTGTACAATAATTGTACATTTGAATATCTACTTGCCATTATTCTGACTATGTTTCTGCTTTCAGAGCTAGTTATTACTTGCATTATTACAAAAAACAGTAATAATTGAATGCAGTGACAATAATTTATGATAATAAAGAGTGGACACATAGTCCTACAGATACAACCGGCCCTTTGAGGGTGACCAAACTGCTGATGCGGCCCCCGATGAATTTGAGTTTGACACCCCTGATCTAATGGCTAGTTGTTCTCGGGGCTGGCCCAAAATATTTCACTAACTAAGGCAAAGGATAATATGACATCACTCACAATTCTGTGTACAGAATCTGAACAGACTGTAGATCAGGCATCCCCAAACTTCAGCCCTCCAGATGTTTTGGACTACAATCCCCATCATCCCTGACCACTGGTCCTGTTAGCTATGAATCATGGGAGTTGTAGGCCAAAACATCTGGAGGGACGCAGTTTGGGGATGCCTGCTGTAGATAAATCTTATTCTAAAATCTTAGCATTTCACTCCTCCATTGCTGGTGTGTGATTGTTACATCACATGTCTGTGTTTATTTTCTAGGCTTGGAAAGCCTGAGAATGGAAGCTAGCCTTATCTCTTCCACTCTGTTGTGGTTTTTGTACTTTTTACTTTCTGTTCTCTCTTGGAGCTGAAGTGAGAGGAAACCATGATCACTTTGTCCTGCTTAATAAAAGCTTAGAATGAGCACACCAATCTCCACTTCGTTTCTGCTACTCTCTGCTGAGTGTGCATGCACATAGGCATCTGCTATGTGTCACTGGAGCACCCCAGGACTGATGATTTATGGATGACCCGGAGCTATGCAACACCAGGAAGACACCTGGAGAGGTTTGTCTCATCCCAGGGGCTGCGTGGGCCCCCAGAGGTGTATTCCAACATGGTGATGGGATTGTTAGGAACTCTTACACACAAGTAGGACCCTGGCAGAGACACATGCCCGACTGGCATGTTCTCTCCCTCCTGGTCGATCATTCAGGAGCTTTACAAGCTTTCTCCAGCCCAAACATCACAGCGACTGATGCCAACTGACACCAGCACACTTACGGATCAGCAGAGTTTGTGCAATTGCATAACAGAACTCAGTAGCACAGCATTTTGGCTAATCTACTTCATTTACATATAAACACACACGGAGCACTGCAACATGGCTCCCTCTCTCTCTAGCATCAGGCAGCATAAAGAATGAACAAAGGACAATAGTCCCACTTAAGGAAACACAGTAACACAAACATCCTGTCTTCGTCACTTCCCACTCTGTGGAATGTAAACATACACTGTCATGTGATAGACAACAATCCCATGACTGCAGACACGGGGAATGAATCATCAACAGGGATATCATCTTCCACCACACGTGAGGTGGCAGGCTTGATTAAAGGGCCCAGGAAAGGCCTTGTGGCAATAGAATACCATGCTTGGGGGCTCCGAAGGAACAGCCAAACGCTGCTGCTGCCCCTGAGCAAAAGGTAAAGATCCCCTGGATGGTTAAGTCCAGTCAAACAACTATGGGGTGCAGTGGTCATCTTGCTTTAGGTTGTGGGAGCCAGTGTTTGTCCACAGAAAGCGTTCCAGGTCATGTGGTCAGTATGACTAAACCATTTCTGGTGCAGTGGGACACCATGATGAGTGCCAGAGCACATGGAAACACTGTTTACTTCCTGCTGCAGTGGTACCTATTTATCTACTTGCGCTGCTGTGCTTTCGAACTGTTAGGTTGGCAGGAGCTGGGACAAAGCAATGGGAGCTCACCCCGTCGTGCAGATCGGCAAGCCCAAGAGGCTCAGTGGTTTTGACCAGAGCACCACCTGCTCCCTGCTTGCCCCTTAGCATTAGCTGCCTGAGACTGTTGCCTCACCCTGCCTATTGGTAGGGCCGGCTCTGGCTGCTTTGCTGATCAACTGTTTGAAGACAGTACTGAAAGGACTGCTTGGGCTTCCATTATAGAGTAAGTATCTGTGTAGCAGGTCTATGATGTGGCTAACCATTTGTTTAAATATGCTCTTAATGTGAGATAGTTTGTTCCACACTACTGCAAAATCAAACTTATAAGAGCTTGTATTAGCATTTCTAGACAATTGGCTCAGATCAGCTCAGATAGATATGCATTGGTATTTGGCCTGATGAGTCAGCTTCTGGTTAGAGCATTTAAAAAATAAACAACCACCCTGAACATTAATTTTTATTTTATTTTAAAATTAAGCTGATCTGTGTAAGCAAAAGTCATATTTTAAATGCAACAATGCTATAGTACTTACAGATAAGCAAAACTATAATATGAAACAAATTAGATAAGAGAATATGAGCCACTAATAATGCACTTGAAAATATTTTTTATTTGTTATATAAAGTACCAATGTGAAAACGGTGGATTTCCAGTTGTGAAGTCTGCCTCTCCGTGTGAAATGCCACAACTACTAAATTCATATCAGGCAATCAAGCAATCAAGCAGTCTTGCAAAATATGGGGATGAAATTTGCAATGTTGTAACCTACAATGTAAGTTCAATGAGCAGTGGGTTAATATGTTCAAATGGGAAATTGATAAAAGAGTTTTCTAGAGAACTGTATGACATTTTAATGAATGAGGGAGATTGCTTGTTTGAAAAACACCCGTGCCAAACCCATTGCACATTAAAAAGTTATGAAGCAAAGAATTTTTTTCAGGTTTCCTCTTCTCTATAGACATTTGACCCAATTAATGTCTACTAAAATTCTCAATTTGGCTAGTCCCATGGCTACAGTTGGATGGAGAAAGCAACTGATGAGTTGACTGGACCATAAAACTCCCAATGTTGCTGCAAATGAACACGAGAAATAAAACATGAGGTATCTCTCTCTCCATCTCTCTTTCTCTTTCTCCACACACACACACACACACACACACACACACCCTCAAACACTTTGTATTACAGTACTACTAATATTACTATTACTAATATTCTCTCACTGCCAAGAACTTGTGTGGTCCAATTGTGTGGCTCACATGTTGTTTCCTCTCTGCAGCTATGGCTGCAGAATGACTATAATTTAGGAGAAAGGGTAAAGTCCCCACCGCCCCCCCCCCCGGTGCATCATAGTCCCACTTCAGTTCAGGGACACTTTGTATTACTAATTGTTTTAAACAGGACTTTTTTCAGCCAGAACTCACCAGAACTCAGTTCTGGCACCTCTCAGGTGGGCTCCATTGCCATTCTAAGAGGACAAGGGAGGTGTTCATGGTGAGTTTGTGCACCTTTTTAAAAAAAGAAAAAAACAGTATTGGTTTTAAATCCTATAAAGTACCAGGCCCAGCTCTAGGGGTAGGCTGGGTGATGCGGGGGCACCAGGGCGCTGGGCCAGCAGGTGGGCGCCGCACGGCGCGCAGTGCCTGCCCACCTGCCGCAGCAAGAAACGGGGTGGGGCGGGGGTGCCGGAGCGATCTCCGCACCACGGCGCCAGGGTGCCCGATATGCTTGAGAAGGCCCTGTAAAGTACTGAAATGCCTCCATACATTTCACACATCATTTATCATGGACCCCATGGTCTGGATCTGTCTTCAACAGTAATAGCATTTATTAGATTTGTTCATCAGATTTGGCCAAATCTGAATGGAATTGGGCATCGGTAGGGGCTACCATGCCACCATGTGAATAATAAAAAAAAGGTATGTCTGTTTTAATTCGAGAACATGTTACATTTAAAGGTGTCTAGCATGAAAACCCACAACTTTACGCATTGGATATTTGGCAGAGTTAATCACCTCTACAGAGACTACCAAGTCTCCAAATTTCAAGCATCTGTTGTGGTGAAAGAACAGGAAAGTGTTGACCATTTTGTTTTGCGATGCAAGTCAATGGGATTACTGGAGAGCTGTGCCTTCCAGATCATGATCGGGATTTGAACCCAAGGGAAGTTGGATCAGATCTGGATTTGTCCTGACCAAATCAGGTCTAATCTGGATTTAAATCAGGTCCAGTCTGAATTTCCAAATCAGGGCCACAAATTGGATCAAGGGCTCTGTGCAAAGTCCTAGCATTTAGTAAAACACAGCACCTTTTAATATTAAAAAATGGTCCAAATTTCACAGCATTAGGGCCGGAAGCATTTCAAGAAGTTTCCCCTGAAGGACAGTCAATAAGTTACAGCCCTCTGTATTTGTTCAACGCAAGCATGATATATAATAACAAAAAGTATAACAACAAATTGCATCTACCTTGGTTATCTGTAAACAGTGGCAAGCATTTGATAGATACTTGTTTTATTGTGCTCTTTTTAGTTAAGTTTTCATAGAGCAATCTATTTCTGCCAAACTTAAAGGAACAGAGAAAAAAGATGCTCTCTAGAAATTGCAGGCCCTCCAGGCAGAAAGCAAGAGGCAGACGAAGCTCTTGCACTTTTCCTTGATCTCTGTAGTCAAACTCTTAGGGCTGAGGTGTTCTTTAAGAACCAAATAATTGGATTTGATGGAGAGCCCTTGAGGAATGCGCAGAGGAACTGCTTTTCTGTTGTTTAGCGATCACTTGCCATCTCTATGTGAGCCACACATGCTTTGAATATACGTATAATTCATATTTGCTCGTCTGCTGTCAGAATAACCTGCCATGTTCCAGACATACTTATTTACCTGGCACAGAGCAGGTTGGAAATTTCTCTGGGTATTCAAAATATATGTCTTTCTTTCAGTGTGTGGCTTAGAGCCATCAGCAACACGATGTTATGGGGAAACAACACTGGAAAAATAATGTGAAGCTGTAACTCAATTTTCTCTCAGCAGCGAGTGAGTCTCATTGAACTCAATGGGATTGACTTATGAGTGGACATGTATAGGATTGTCCTCTAGGTCACTAAATGCCGGTTCAGATAAAAACTGGTAATAGAGGAGATTCAGGGCCAACATATGTGGTGCAAAATATGCTGCATTGTGTGTGTGAGAGAGGGTGGGGTGGGGGGAGAAATAAACAACTGGGAAGGCCCTTGAACTAACTTTTGCATTAGGGATGAAGAAAATGTAGGGGCCCCCCTCCACAATTAATCAATATTGGGACCTGTGCTTTTGAACTTGTTCAGATTCATTCAAACAGAAAAGGATTGTTAACTGCTCCTAAAGGACCCGTTCAAACTGAGTGAATGGGCAATAAATTCACACATACCCTAATTTCACGTATACCGACTATAGCTGCCAAGTACCCCGTTTTCCCCGGGAAACCCCCATTTTTACTTACCTTTTCCCGGTGGTCCCCCGTAGCACTTCGTCTCCTGTTTTTCTCCGTTATTTTCTCCTGCCGGCGGCCATTTTTTCCTTTCCGATTTGCCCTTCTATAGGCACCAAAAATGGCCGCCGCTGGCTTCAAAAGTCGCATCTATGCATGTCCGGAAGTGCATAGACGCGACTTCCTGTGTCGGCGGCGGCCATTTTTGGTGCCCATAGATGGGCGGAGCGACACCGGAAGTTGCGTCGACGCACTTCCTGACATGCGTACAAGTGACTTTCGAAGCCGGCGGTGGCCATTTTTGGTGCCCATAGAAGGGCAAAGTGACAACGGAAGTTACGTCGCCGCAACTTCTGGTGTCACACGGCTGCCGGTCCTGGATTCTGCAGTCCGGGACTTGGAAGGTAAGATACTGACCGTCATGGGATCTGAGACTGGGGCTGCCTTGGCTAGTGAAGTGTTCTTGGGGTCCTAGTGGTTAGTTCACTGGAAATGTCAACCCTGTTTGAAAAAGAGACAATTTTGATGCTAGGGATCATTAGAAAAGGAAAGTAAAACTGCTGATATCCTATTGCTGTTGTACAAATTTTTGGTGCAAAATATGTGCTGCAGGGGGGGGGGTTATTGGTTTGTTTTCATATTTTGTGTTCTCATTTTGTATTTTTATGTTGTGAACTGCCCAGTGATCTTTGGATGAAGGGTGATATACAAATCTAATAAATATTTTTTTTTGTAATAGTTTGTGTAGTTGTTGGTTGCATCACTTCAGAAAGAGTATCGGAAAGTTGGAAAAGACTTTGAAGAAGGTAACTAACATTGAATTGTTCAATATATTATAGCCAACCTTTCCTCCTGAAGGATCCAAGGGTGGCAAACTTGTCCCGTTTTTTTAAAAGTAACCAAAAACAGTAAAAACATTTTAAAAACTGTTGCATTTTAAAACATTATTTCATCCAGAGATCTCTGGGTTGCCAGAAACAGTAATTTTTTTAGCTCAAAAATGCTTTGGAAAACAAGAATGTGTTAAGTTTGCTGGTACTTAATACCAGCTAAGCACAAGTAAGTATACAACCAGATGTAGGAGAGGTATGTTTATAGTCTGTCTGACTATGTAAAAGGACCGCAATACCCTTACCTTCCAAGTCCCGGACTGCAGAATCCGGGACCGGCAGCCGTGTGACACCGGAAGTTGCGTCGACGTAACTTCCGGTGTCGCTTTGCCCTTCTATGGGCACCAAAAATGGCCACCGCCGGCTTCAAAAGTAGCTTCTACGCATGACTGGAAGTGCGTCGACGCAACTTTCGGTGTCGCCCCGCCCATCTATGGGCACCAAAATGGCCGTCGCCAACACCGGAAGTCACATCTATGCACTTCCGGTCATGCGTAGATGTGACTTTTGAAGCCGGCGGCGGCCATTTTTGGTGCCCATAGAAGGGCAAATCAGAAAGAAAAAAATGGCCACTGGCAGGAGAAAATAATGGAGAAAAACGGGAGACGAAGTGATACGGGGGACCACCGGGAAAAGGTAAGTAAAAACGGGGGTTTCCCAGGGAAAATGGCAGACTTGGCAGCTATGCGCAATACCTCAAGGACCGCCTCTTTCCATATGAACCTACCCAGACCCTGATATCACCTTCTGAGGCCCTCCTTCATGTACCTCCTCCTTGAAAGGTCCAGAGGGTGGCAACACAAGAACAGGCTTTCTCTGCAGTGGCTCCCCGTCTGTGGAATGCTCTCCCCCAGAGAAGTTCACCTGGTGCCTTCATTATACACTTTTAAGTGCCAGGCAAAAACGTTCCTTTTGAACCAGGCCTTTGGTTGACCTCCTATACCCTTTTAAAATGTGGCTCTTTGGGGCAGGGTGTTATTGGGCTATTGCTCTTATTTTGATTTTATATATTATAATATTTATATACATATTGAACCGCCCTGAGACCTCTGGGTATAGGACGGTATATAAAATCAATCAACAAATAAAATGAATAAAAAGTGAGGGTATGAAAGATTACATAGTGCCTGAATGAGCAAAAACATCACTGGATATCTTTTCTTGAAGATTCTGACGTATGCTCAAGGCATGTGACATTCCCTTACTTCTTGTGGAGAGTATTTTCTCCCCTCGCCCCCCAAACCTATGATAGTATCATTTCTGCCATTTATCCCCTTTTTGGATCATATGGCTACTTTACCCTTTCCTTCTCCCATTATTTTTTTAGTTGAGGCTGGGTTTTCCCCCTTCAGAAAGTAATACTTTGTGGGGAGAAATGGCAGGATATTACTCACAGGAGGAAGCGTTATTATTCTTAAAGGATTTTTTGACAGACCGGCTTCCAGTTTCAGAATGCTCTACTCTTGATATGCCGGGTATGATTTTTATGTTCAAATTATAAACATTTCCAACACAGTACAGCTCAATCTAACTCCCCAGGTATAGTTTATCAGAAAGCAATTTTGTTTAAATGGAAAGACAAATGAATAGGTGCTACCATCGCACACCTGTCACACAAATGCAACCTTGTGCTTGGGATTCATCACAGGCTAAGTGAGAATTTATTTTAGGGTGGAGGGAAGCGAGGGACTGTTAAAAGTATTGGCAGTGCATCACTGGTGTGCTAGATATGCCACTAAACCATTTTGAGATACGTTCCAGGGAAAGGAGAGAAATGGCCTGTCAGGATGGAAGATTGAGGATTTAACAAGGCAGATGTCTGAATGAGCCCTAAAGGTCAATCAGCTTCATCAGAAACTACTTGAAAGACTACAAATGCTGCATAATATCCTCATGGGAGGCACCCACGATGGATGTCTAATAGCTATACACTGCAGACCCTGCGATATAAAATTTGCAGGGGATTTAACTCACAAAAAGGGCTAGGACTTTATTGCTCTCAGAAGTCGTTTTTCTTCCAAGAAGGCAGCAGCATAGGGCGTTTGCTTGCATGTTTTAATACTTTTTGAGTAGGCGTATGTGAACCAAATGTGCAATTTAATCGGCCTCTGAAGTTTGCAGAGATGGAAAATGTGTTTGGATCGACGCTGTGGCTATTTACCAGTCCTGCTATACGGAAACCCGGCATGGCATGCATAAAATGAAAATAAATTAGCTGCAATACTGATAAAAACGCTTTGCCCTCCTGAAGTCAATACTATGATAATCTTCACTCCATTTTGACTGTGCTGCAGTAAAAGGAGGATGTGTAAAAATGTAACGAAATGTAAAAGGCTGAGCGTGTTTTCCCATATGCAATAGTTTGTAGGGGGCTTTGGTACAATGGAGAGAAAGAAGTAATAGAAAAGTTAAAACTGAACTATGAGATATATTGAAACAGCCACCAGCAGAAGGCTAATAACATATTATAGGAAGAAAAGGTGGAATCAAACAGGTGATCTGGAAGAAAAGGGGATGGGGTGTAACAGAGTACCTGCAATGAAGCATATTTAGCTGCTTATAAGAATTCTGTACATTTTTTAAATAAAATGAACTATACTTGATAAAGCTACTTCTACTTTCCTCCCTTTCACGCCTACAGATTTATAAAACATTACACATAAAACCATATGATCAATAGAAGAACTGTATGATAAATTATCCATCACGCCAAGCCTTCTTTGACATGCCTCAGCTATGGATGCACAAAGAAACTATAATTCATATTGCATTTCAGTTGAATTTTCTTTCAGTGTATGACTTGTCCAAGGCCCAGTTCAGTCAAACCATGAGATGAGTTCTGACCAATATAATATTTTGAAGCCATCACACTGTACATCTTCATGGCATTCTGAAAATTTTTTTTTCAAGAGATTCTCCATGGATTCTGACTTTGCACATCGTATTAGATTGGTCTGGGGCAAGTAATGAAAAGCTCTTGTTTACTTTGCTCGTATTTTTTAAATCTTTATCTTTGAAGCTTAAGAAATTGAGAAGCTGCACTGTCTGGCAAGAGGAAAGAAAAAATATGTTGATATTTACTCAGCACAAATTTAGAATGAACTTAACCAGCTGTCTCCGAAGCAATTATTAGAGTTCTGGTTGCTTATTGCATTCATTTAAGACAAAAACCAAAACCACAAGCATTCTTCTGTAGGGCTAAAAGGTAAAGGACCCCTGGATGGTTAGGTCTAGTCAAAAGCGACTATGGGGTGTGGCACTCATCTCACTTTCAGGCCAAGGGAGCTGGAGTTTCTCCAGACAGCTTTCTGGGTCATGTGGCCAGCATGACTAAACAGCTTCTGGCGCAATGGAAGACCGTGACAGAAAGCAGAGTGCATGGAAACGCCGTTTACCTTCCTGCTGCAGCAGTACCTATTTATCTACTTGCAGTGGCATGCTTTCAAATTGCTAGGTTGGCAGGAGCTGGGGTAGAGCAATGGGAGCTCACCCCGTCTCAGGGATTCGGACCACTGACTTTCCGATCGGCAATCCCAAGAGGCTCCGTGGTTTAGACCACAGCACCACCCGCTGTAGGGCAAATCTGTGATTGGTATATTATACCCTTTCAGACTCAACAGAACTGAATGATGGAGTATGCACTTTCAATTTTTATGAGAAGATTGCCAAAACTCCTCTGAACATGTGCCAAGTTAATTGTCCCCATTTGGGTCATAGGGTGGAACCCAAGTGGTGCCATTTTGCTTAGGGAAGGAGTGTTTAAGGTATCTGTTTAAGGAAGAGAAGGCTATGCAATTTTTGCTAATTCTCTCTTGTCCCTGCAGTCCCCCACACCACCTTCCACGTAGAGGTTCCACTAATCAAGTATCTGGATTTGTTTTCTCAGAGGGATGCTGAAGAGGGAAAGGGAATATGCAAAAAGCACCACCCCCTTCTTCCACTAGCAGATGATGCCAGCTGATCAAATGCTGTTCTGAGAGTACAAGGGGACCAGTTGGATTACATCCAGAACATTTAGAACATTCAAAATAATTGCCTCCATTGTGTGAAAGTCTCTAAAGTTGGATGTCAGGAACACAAAATGGAGATGATGAACATGGTAATCCAATGTAATAGCCATGCTCCATGTTGCAGGTACAATAAGGTTGAGGTACAATAAGAGGGACGTGGGTGGTGTTGTGGTCTAAACCACTGAGCCTCTTGGGATTGCCAATTGGAAGGTCAGCAGTTTTATTCAGTGCAATAGGGTGAGCTCCGTGCAATGTTGTTCTGCCTCAACTTCTGCCAACCAAGCAGTTCAAAAGCATATCGGCGCAAGTAGATGAAGAGGTACCATTGCAGCTGGAAGGTAAATGGTGTTTCCGTACGCCCGGGCACTCATCACAGTCCTCCATGCACTAGTAATGGTTTAGTCATACTGGCCACATGACCTGGAAAGCTGTCTGTGGACAAACGCCAGCTCCCTCGGCCTGAAAAGCGAGATGAGGGCCACACCCCATAGTCGCCTTTGATGGAATTTAACCACCCAGGGGTCCTTTACCTTTACCTTACATACAATAGTTTATTATTCTATGTATTTGCCACTAAATCTCCAGATTGGGGAAATTTCTTCAGTCTCAGCAACCAAATAAATATACTGCTAAACGAAATCTAAGCAAGTAAATGTGACTTTTCATAGCAAAAGCCAAGGGGCTTTTGGTTCAAGCAGAAAACCCAAGAGATTCCCAACTGGTGTCAACAATTGCAATCAAGGACAAACCATCACACAGGGCACATTTTCATTTATGCCTGAAGAGGAAGGGTCCACAGTCAACATTTCTCCCCCGCACTCTCTTTATATATAAAAAAGCATGATTTAACACTTTTCTTCTGTTTATTTCCAAAGGCAATTTTACATTTCATTAGGTACAACAATATGCCATCAGTCTTCCATATAGCTACAGTCACAGGTAATAATATTCACCCTGCAAAGGTTAACAACAAAGTGCACATTTTGAAAGGGGTACACAAAGCAAGCTAAATACCCCTTTCCACCAAGTCATTCAAGAAAAGTTTATTGTGTCAGGAGCTAAGTGGGCATATTACCCGCCAGTAGTAGTTCATACGTAAATGATTGGAGTTGACTCAAATGGGCTTTTTTTTAGTAGTCAAGGAGAAGAGAAAGTTGGAAGTTGTGATGTACTGGGAACCGAACAAAGATGTGGCATACTGTGCTATACTGAAGTTCCACAGCCTATTACATACCCAATAAGGTAACACAAGAGCGTAAGGAAAGAAATTAGCTCAGATTCTGTTAGAATTCCACCTGTCCAAATGCTCACATTTATTCAATGTAGTTTTAACAAGTGTTGGCAAATGAGGTAAGGCATTAACAGTGCAAGTCCATGCATGGCTTCTCAGAAATAAGTCTTACGAAATATGATGGGACTTACTTGGAAGTAAGTGAATCTAGAATTGCAGCCTAATCGCTCAATGACATTCTTAGCAATTCTTTTCTTCAGAGAATAAGGGTGCTGTTCTAACACTTATTATGAGAACTTTCCAACATTGCTATGAAGTGTGGAATTTACATGCAAGCCTGCAATTATCAGGTGCAATCCTGACACTCAATTCTAGGGCTATTGGACACCGAGACCTGGACACATTCCAGAGTTTGTCAACCCAAGAGTTAGCACAGACCACAGAGATAAATCAGAAGTAAATTTTATTATATTGAAAGGGAACACATGTATTGTCTCAAAAGGGAATTAGTGCATTTACTAAAATATTAAACAAAATCAATAAACAACAGACTCATACTTGTCTGAGCTTAGAAAAGTCAAAATCATTGCAATAATTATTCTTAGAAGCATTCCTAGAAAAACTGGAATGTGGTCAAGGAAAGCGTAGAATGGGGTGGGGGGAAGGAGGAGATTTGGCTGAAGAATATTTTAAAATAACTTTTTATTGGGTTTTATAAAGAAGGAGAATAGGAATAATAAGTAATACTAATAAATAGACCAAGTCTTCTAATGTCATTTGTATATCACAAAAATAGCAAAATAATTTTGCAGTAATATCTTCAACACGGCCCCTAGGAGTTGGCTCCTATGATTATTAGTGGTCAAAGTATAGGTTGTTGGTTTGTGAATTAGACCGAGCTAAAACAAAGGGGAAACAGGATTGTTGTTGTTGTTGTTTAGTCGTTTAGTCGTGTCCGACTCTTCGTGACCCCATGGACCATAGCACGCCAGGCACTCCTGTCTTGCACTGCCTCCCGTAGTTTGGTCAAACTCATGTTCGTAGCTTCGAGAACACTGTCCAACAATCTTGTCCTCTGACGTCCCCTTCTCCTAGTGCCCTCAATCTTTCCCAACATCAGGGTCTTTTCCAAGGATTCTTCTCTTCTCATGAGGTGGCCAAAGTATTGGAGCCTCAGCTTCACGATCTGTCCTTCCAGGGAGCACTCAGGGCTGATTTCCTTAAGAATGGATAGGTTGGAAACAGGATAGAACAGAATAAAACTAAATTAACAGGTAACATTCAACATCACATAGCTAAACACCCGATTCAGAGCCATTGTGGTTGTGCTTAGATTAATTACGAGCAATAGTCATTTTTCTTTTTGTGTTACAAATGAAACAATATGAGTTTTGGTATATTGATGAATATAGGAGGGGAGTTCAAAGTGAAGACTTTTTTTTTTTTGGAGGCTGACAAAAAATGGCTCATCATAAAATGTGCCCCGACTTGCTGGCATGTGCAGAATCAGAATTACAAGAATTATGGTTATGGTGTCATCTCTCTTAGTCCAGATCTATTTATTCAAATGGCTTTTGTCTTAGTTGGGCTGATTAGATTCCAGAAAAGGCTGACATGTTTTAATAATACTTTATAGACTAACTTACTTCTTCAGAATCCAATTCTGGAATCTCCTCTGACTTGTTTTTCAATTTTGAAGAGAACCATATTGAGAAATTTCCACTGTTGATTATTTTAAACCTTTTGGTCTGATTTGCTGGTATGGCTCCATAAGAATAAAATTACCGTTAGGAACTTCACATAAGGTTGATTGCCATTTATCGTTACATGGGAGAGTCATCATTATTAACAACTTTTCATCATATTGAATAGCTTTTCATTCCACAAGTGCCTCAGTGACATTTAATAGAGTCATCCTTCCATAATGAATATCTCTACTGTTCATAATGGTTCTCTAGATCTCAAGTAATCTCCATTTACTTTTTTTTAAACCGAGTTGGGGTACTTGTCCAGATAATTGAATAGAGATATTGAGTATATATTGAATATATTTCTGACCTTAAGAGGGCTTTGTAAAACCTGTCATAAAAAAAGGCCCCCCCAAAAGAAATAAAGATCTACAAGAAGTAGCTAAATGAGATGCCAATACATATATAGACCTACTGAAATAACATTAAAACCTATTGGGATAACACATAAAACAGTGTTAAAACACAGGTTGTGAGGAATAATGTCAGCCATCTTGGTTAGCAATATCACCTAGAATTATCATAGTGTACTGAAATATACTCGGAGTCAAGAGTGAATTTCATGCTCTTTATTCAGCTCATAGTCATCAAGGAGGAGAAGAGAAGACGAATGGCTCTTTTCCCCAAACCATCTGCTTATATACATTATTTACACAATGGGCCTTGCGTGATTGGCTACTTCAGGGCTACACCTGTGGGCCAATTATATTGTGGATTGACTTCTGCCTGCAGCCTGATTGGCTGCTCCTACAGGCCAATCAGGTAGCAGATTCACTTCTGCCAGCCGCCTGATTGGCTGCTCCAGCAGGCCAATCAGGTTGCGGATTCACTTCCACCTGGAGTTGGATTGGGTAGCTCCCGCTGATTCTGAATCCTATTGTTCTAGGATTCAGCTCAGTACATAACATGTACCAACAGAGAAAAGGAACATTTGGCAAAGACTTTGAGGTGATAGCAAAGTTCAGTAGCAGACAGTGTTAATTGTGAATCCGTGCAAGAGTTCTAGAGCTTTGTGTCAAGGCAAAACATGAAGTAAGTGGGGGCATAGCTTTGTGGTAGAGCATCTGATTTGCATACAGGAGGTTACCTTGCTCAGTCCCTGGCATTTCCAGGCAGGATTGGGAGAAACCCCCAGTCTGAACCCCCTGATATTTCAGTCTGCCTGTCAGTGTGGACAATATTGTGCTAGATGTGTCAATGTCTGACATGGCATAAGGCAGCTTACTTTGTTCAGTGTGCACCAAATTCTTTTTAACGCTGAAAGTGATTCGGACATTCCTAAGTCTTGAGACTAATTCAGTTGTCTTGTATAATTGACTAGAGTGAAAAAGCAACTTTTCTTGACAAGGGTTGCAAAACTAACGGCATGTGTGTGTGTGTGTGTGTGTGTGTGTGTGTGTGTGTGAGAGAGAGAGAGAGAGAGAGAGAGAGAGAGAGAGAGAGAGAGAGAGAGAGAGATGGTGGTTGATCCAATATCCTGCCCACCTTTCACTGATGGAATGGACGTATTTTGCTCCTCTACTTTGCACTATTTATCTTAAGGTTACCAGATATTTTTCAATGAATCCAGGGACACTTTCCAACTTCCTACTAAATAGATGGATTTTGTCAGGGGACTGATTTGTAAACCCAGGGGCTGTCCCTGGGAAACGGGGACGCCTGGTAACCTTAATTTATCTGCCTTTGGAAACTTCGGGAGGGAAATAACCCAGGACTACATAGGTTATGGGGGCCTGTTAGAGGAATAGGAAGGTGCTGGATACTTCAGTTCTAAGCCTCCCACTGGTCCACCCCAGCTGTGGAAGTTTTCACAGTGGAGACTGTGAAGTTGGAGCTCGCTCTCTACCCTCAGAGAGGAAGAACCAATGCTTCCTGTGCATACCTGCCAAGTTGCTGTCAGAGAAATAAGGGACCAGGCTGGAAATAGCAGACTGGAAGTAGCGCTGCAGCCATTTTGGAACTGGGCAGAGCAGCATCAAAAGTCGCTTCTGAGCATGCTCCACCCAGTTCCAAAATGGCCGTCACACCAGAATAAACCGGGGGAAAACAAAAAAATCCATTTTTCAGCTAGGAACAGCTGGAAAAACGGTGGTTTCCCAGGGAAAACGGGAGACTTGGCAGCTATGTTCCTGTGTCCCCTGAGATATCTGCCCAGGGACCATAGGACTGGAGGACCCATCTCATTTATCAGATCACCAATGCATGGAGAGAAATTATTCTGCACAAGACCTCAGGGATCACCTGGACTTCTTAGGGATGGCAGAAGAAACCCAGCATTGAGGGGACAACCGCTTACTTTGACTAAGAAGAAGATAAAGAGAACCCCAATTCTATGTTTGGATTAGATACAAGGAACTTGGTAGAATGAAGAGGCCAAGGCACTTCCCCTTAATTTCAGTGGGGAAGCCTAAACCATCCTACCTTTCGAACATGGGGTTGTCGTGGTGATCAAAAACCAACACTATTGATATCAAAGGCAAACAAGCAGAGGAATGTGCATATATCCATAATGCCACAGAATTACTACTTTTCCATTCTGCACTGTCCAAATGGCTAGAGATGAAAGGTAGTTCAGGAGAATGGTCTGGCTTGGCAAGGCGGGATATGCAGAAAGTCCAAATTCTGTTCCCCCAGCTCCTCTTGCCATAAGGTTGACTACACTGAAGGCTGAATTAGTCAGAATTCAGAAAGCCCATGCCCACAGGAGCACATAGCAGAGCATTTCTATAACTTGCCTTTGGGCTTCCTGCAAACCTCTTTTAATGTGTCAGAAAGCGGGCAGTGGAAATAAGAGCTGGCAGCTTCTTCGCCCGTTATATATATAAAAAAGACGGAAACCCGTAACGAATGAAAGCACACAAAACTGCTCTTGCCATCTGCAGAGCTCCCAAACCTCTTGTAATTTTATAGCAACAGGATGCCAATGTCTCTGAAAGCCAAAAACCCAGATTAAAAACATGCACGCTGAAAAATTAAGCTGAAATTGGGAGGATATCATAAATCATTATTACAATAATAATAAAAATTATAGAGAACTCCAACAATGACAAATAAAAATGAGAATGCCAAACAGGAAAGGAGGGTGGCAGAAGGCAGGAGAAACAGACTTAGAGGAATGATATAAAATGTTTATAATGGAAATGGTTGAGCTAAAAGGCTCCCTGAGTAGAAGCATTCCAGCTTGAGGCATCATATTAACACCTTTGAGCCAGGCACTCTGCTCACCCAGTGCTTAATCAAGGCAGATGAATTATGGCACACTTCCTCCAGCTAAAACAAACGTTGGGTTTTGGAGCTGAGCTGTAGCACTCAGAAGTTATTTCCCTAGAGATATTAATGTTTAAAGCAAAATCAAATATTAATAGCTGAACATTGGTCCTTTTAAAACCTAAACACACACACACACACACACACCCAAATCTGCATGACTAGCTAGATGATGGCATTATTGCATCTTTTTCTGGGTAAATAAATTTTTTCCACTTTATTTCCAGGTAGTATTCAGTGATACCAAAAATAAACCCCATCTCCTTGACCTAGTCTTTTGAGACGAGGAGCTACCTTAACAGCAGTTTGGGTAATTTAAAGGGAATGTTGTAGAATTTGTACTAAGCCTATGCAGGGGCAGCTTCAAAGTGTTTTCCTAACACGAAGTCGTATTTTGGTGCTGTGGTATGCCACACTTATTTCCTTTGAAGAATGATGTTGAGTTGCTTCTTTCGCATTATGAATGCCAGGTGTTTTAAATCACCCTATACACTGCCTGTTGCCGCATATAATGGTGCAGTAGGTGAGGTGATTTTTTCCCTTACCATCACAAACCTTTCTTTTTGAATGCTGTTAGTGACATACATGAGTGTATTGTTCAGGCAGGTGAAGTTTTTCGGTTCCACCAGTTATTTTGATTATCTTGGTGTTTACCTTTCTCCTTGCTGCTATGGATGGTATGAATTCTACTCCAGGTTTTCTAGATCCAGTGGCAAAGCAAGGTCAGGTGGTACCCGGTGCAGAAAATTTCTTGTCACCCCCCCCATTGAAAAAAAAAGTTTTTGCCTTCAAAAATGGTTTGACTTTATTACATATTGTTGGGGGAAAACAGAGTTGTTGAGCGGGAAGCCTGCACACGCAAAACCCACAGCGTCTCTCACAGATGTTGATTGTCGCATAGCATTTTGTCATCTCCTCGGAGGTGACCTGGGGTGGATCACACCCACCTTGCTCCGCCCCTTCTAGGTCTTGGTTATTATATGCATCTTTGCCATAGTTCTATTGTATACAGTCATACCTCTGGTTACGTTCGCTGCGGGTTGCGTACATCATGGGTTACGAACACGCCAAACCCGGAAGTGCCGGAACAGGTTACTTCTGGGTTCGGCGATTCGTTCATGTGCAGATGCGCCAAATGACATCACGCGCATGCGCAGAAGTGCCACATCGTGCGGTGAGCATGCGCAGATTCGGCGCTTCAGGTTGCGTACTGCTCTGGTTGCGAATGGGGCTCTGGAATGGATCCTGTTCGCATCCAGAGGTACCACTGTACTGCTTTTATTTTGTTTTGAGTCACCTTGGAGGACTTTGTGGCCAAAAGGTGAGGCAACAGTTTCTAAAATAAACAGGTAAAATCTCACTCTGCACACACTTTGCCCAGTGGTGCTCAGGGTTGTGAGGTGGGGTGTCATGAGCCTGTACAGCTCTTGTGGGATCTTGTGGGCCTGAGATTCTCCTGTGAGGTCTCATGAGAGGGGGAGGAGCTGCAAGGCCACAAAGGGTCAGAGCCCTTTTGCCCTGTAAGGTTCCCTCCCACCCTCACTGTTAATGCCTCACTGGGCTACTTTCGGTCTCTGGTTGTCAGGGCCAGAAATTGTTTCCTCCCCTCCTACTTCTGTTGTGCTATAGTGGAAAAGTGCCTCTGCAGATGGCAATAATGCAAAAACCTTGGGGGAAACATTTCAAAACAAATAATCAAACAGAATGAAGTGTGGATGGTCCAGTATAAATCCACTACTACGATAATGCCCAATTATTACATCAATGATATGTTGCAGAATATGCCCACAAAACAATCCCAGTCAGGAAGGGCTCCTATATTTTAATCAGTCTCCCATATCCAGTGTTAAAAAGTGTGATATGAAAGCTAGGAGCTGAATGGCACCTTAAACCAAGGTTATGGGCGCAACAACAGAATGTCTAGCCGCACTTTTTTATATAAGAAAAATACAAAGCTGAAAATGAATGAACTGCAGCTAAAATATGATGTTCATTTTTCACTTGGCCTAGTCCAGGGGTAGGCAACTTAAGGCCGGGGGCCCGGATGCAGCCCAATCACCTTCTCAATCTGGCCTGTGGATGGTCTGGGAATCAGTGTGTTTTTACGTGTGCAGAATGTGTCCTTTTATTTAAAATGCATTTCTGGGTTATTTGTGGGGCATAGGAATTCGTTTATTTTAATTTTTTCAAAATATAGTCCAGCCCCCCCAAAATGGTCTGAGGAACAGTGGACTGTCCCACGGCTGAAAAAGGTTGCTGACCCCTGGTCTAGTCCTTCCCCTGCCCACCCCCTAATGTTCTTAAGAGGGTCTCTCCTCCAGTCTTCAGAGAGTCGCTGGAAGTGGGGAGGCAGAGAAAGGTCCTCTTTTCCTTTCACTCTGCAGTTTTAATCCGAAATCTTAGGCGCAATACTGTGCCCAGAGCTCAGAAACTGCTTTTGAACACTGCCCATATCCAATCTAGTCTTCCCTGCCAAACCTTATACTGTATATGACAGTCCTCCAACCCTTAGGACATGTGGGTAGCCAAAAATCCGATCTCTTGCCTTGCAGACATGTAAATGTCTTCTTTTCACAGAAATCTGTGAAACCAGACAGAGGGCCTTCTCGGTAGTGGCACCCGCCCTGTGGAACGCCCTCCCAGCAGATGTCAAGGCAATAAACAATTATTTTACTTTCAGAAGACAACTGAAGGCGGCCCTGTTTAGGGAAGTTTTTAATGTTTGATGCTATATTGTTTTTAATATTCGGTTCGAAGCCGCCCAGAGTGGCTGGGGAAACCCAGCCAGATGGGTGGGGTATAAATAATAATAATAATAATATATTATTATTATTATTATTATTATTATTATTATTATTATATAAATCTATACATTTGCCCATAAAAGAGATGCAAAAGTCCTAGGAAGATCTGTGTCATGGGCTGCCAAAACTTAAGAGAGCTACATTTTGTGCAGAAATTACTTTGAATTTTATTGCATTCAAGTGGGAAGCTAGTTCAGAGCTTTCTATTCAGGAAAGCCAAGCTAGTATTCTTTTTTTAAAAAAAAAAGTATAAAAAAGTAGGTATACAAATTATTGTGGCATTTCTCCTAAAATCCATAGAAACAATTATGTGGTTTTCTCTAAGTGGCATGCACACATTAGCTTGAATATGTTTTCCTAGGTGAATGCCGCAGGAAAAGTGGGTTGGAAACAGTGTACAGCACAAAATGTAATTGCTGTTGGAAGCTTTGAAAAGAAAATAACATTTGAAAGGGTAAAAACGGCCACTCTGGTTGTTTCAATTAGCCATTTGGTATTTCACTTCCAAATTACGGCAGCAAAAGTTTTACAAAGCTGACATTTATTTACTCCTTTCTCTCCTTCTAGCCATCTGGTATTCCTACTAGAAATACTGATGCAGTTTTTTTCAAAAGGAAATTTATTGCACTGCTGATATTTGGGGATGATGCTTTTCTTTCAGGTAAGGCTTCCAATGGAATTATGAATGGGGCTGGTTCATATGTTTCAATGAATGAATCATTCACTCTGTTCTCAGTTTTCAGGCTATAAGAATCATTGTTTATGTAGCCAAAACAGCACTATCTGTACAAAAGAGGTTTAGGACAAGTCTGAAGTTTGCAGAAGGGTAAACCTCAAAAAATATTGAGGACTGAATGTGGAAAGCGAGGGCAGGGGAGGAGTGGGGAGGATGAATAGGACTTCTGGAATCCTGAACAGAAGCACTTCATAGGACAACATTTGGTTGTGGGTCTCACTTGTAAATATATAAAAATAGTCATTGGGCAACCACAACAGAGTCCAGAAGTAAACCAAGCTGAAATGAAATAGGGCTGGGAAGATCAGTCTGTTTTGCTTTCTCTCCATTTCTCATTTTCCCCGTCTTTCCTTATCCACATTTCTACATTGGTTTGTCTTTTTTTTTTTTTAAAAAAAAGCCGCCTCAGGAATATTCATTAGCATTTTAATGTGAATTTACCCTAATATAAGGGTGGCACTCTGTGGGTTAAACCACAGAGCCTAGGGCTTGGCGATCAGAAGGTCAGCAGTTCGAATCCCTGTGACGGGGTGAGCTCCCGTTGCTCGGTCCCTGCTCCTGCCAACCTAGCAGTTCGAAAGCACATCAAAGTGCAAGTAGATAAATAGGTACCACTCCGGCGGGAAGGTAAACAGCATTTCCGTGCGCTGCTCTGTCTGGTTCACCAGAAGCAGATTAGTCATGCTGGCCACATGACCCAGAAGCTGTCTGCGGACAAACGCCGGCTCCCTCGGCCAGTAAAGCAAGATGAGCGCCACAACCCTAGAGTTGTCGTCCGTGACTGGACCTAATGGTCAGGGGTCCCTTTACCTTTGCCTTTTACCTTTGCCTAATATATTGTTATGGGTTGTGGGTGTGGGGGTAGGCTGTATGCTGACCCCCTTTCTATCTCTTGGTATCAGCAAGGGTTAAAATCTAAGCAGGATTCAAATTGCTGGACTAGTCAGACTTGCTTCCTGGTGTGCTGATGGACCACTAAGGTAACAAAGGAAGTGGATCTGTGCTAAATGGTTGGGGCTCCCTTCCTCAACTCGCTAGTAGATAGAAAGACAAAGGCCAGAGTTGAGAGTTGAGTTATGTGAGCTGGAAGTTGGGAGCAGCAGGCTGGGAAGCCAGAGAGACAGAGTGATGTTTGATTTCTCTTTGAATCCAAGGCTGCAGCTATGGGAGAAGCAAGACCGTTTGAGAGTGTTAATGCGGCAAACCCCTCCATTGTAGGCTCAGGTTGCATATATGTGTAAACAAACCATATATCATAAAGGTACCGCAGTCTCCACTGTCCCTCATTCCAAAGGAAACATGAACCCTGGGTAACTGCCTGGAATCTTGCACTGCACAAAGATTGGGGTAGCATGCAACAATATAAATCTTTGCAAATGAGTTCTTCCTAATAACATGCATTTTGGGATGTTATTTTCACAACTATGTGCATTTTAAAGCACACTTTCCAATAGTATATGTGTTTTTGTACACGTTGCGTGTTCAGACCCAGAAACCTCCCCTCTAAATAAACACTCATTTGACTTAAATTTTAATTTTGGTTTTTGGCCGAATTTAGGCCACAACTTTATTGATTACAGAAAAGTGAGTGGTTGCATATGAAGGCAGCCCTGTTTAGGGAGGCTTTTAATGTTTAACAAATTAGTGTATTTTAATGTTTCTGTTGGAAGCCGCCCAGAGTGGCTGGGGAAACCCGGCCAGATGGCCGGGGTATAAATAATAAATTATTATTATTTATTATTATTGCATAGGCTCTGGTTCAACTAGCTCCCTTCACTGTTGCAGGTAGTGCTGACCCAGAGCTCTATCATAGGTCTGCTAAGGGTGAACACCTGAGATAGGTGAAAAGCCGGGGAACAGACTCTGTTCACCCCCAGGTGCTCCCCTGGACTCAGGCACGGGCACAACCCCCTCTTGGGGGTTGACCAAACCAGTTGAGTCCCTGGATTCCTTTAACGGAATACCCTTCACATAGGGATGGCGAGACCGTTCTCCCATCCCTATCACCTGAACCAGTGCCTATCCGCAACCTTACAAGTTTTGCTACGCAGCAGGTGAAACCCAAATGGCAAAAGCCAATCAGTCAAGTGGGAAAAATTCCTGCCGTGCCCCTGTTCCAATGACAGACGACACACGATGGCATAGCAAGGTCAAGCACAAAATACCCTAAAAGTAGGGAGAGGTGGGCGGGTGTTCTGATGCACGAGCTGAAAGAGAAAGCTCTGGGTCACGTGCATAGGTCCCTTGATTCATTTAGCCTGCACCCCATTGGCTAGAATAAACCCAGTAACGAGGGACCTACCAATCGGGTGTTGTGCCTATCCAATAGACCCACCCACAACCAGGAGGTCAGTCTCCAGGTCTCACCGGAACCCGTGCCCTCTTTTAGGGAGGACACACTTTACTTGACAGGAGAGCTGCATTGCAAAATTCAGAGAAACACGAATTTGGAAGGATGGTTATGTTTTAGTATGTATATTGTTTGCAAACTGCAAATTAATAGGTTTGCCTTTAAATTCACACTCAGTTGAATTAGTCCCCCATACCTAGTTGCAAGTGATGCACTATTACAGGCACCCCAAAACTGCGGCCCTCCAGATGTTTTGGCCTACAATTCCCATGATCCCTAGCTAACAGGACCAGTGGTCGGGGAGGATGGGAATTGTAGTACAAAACATCTGGAGGGCCAAAGTTTGGGGGTGCCTGCACTATTATCTACACATAAGCATCACCAGTGCACACCATGGGGACATTAAAAGCAAGATGAGGAAGCCGGGGAGAGTCCAAGGTTCAGGAAGCCTCAGGAGAAACTGATGAGCAGGAGATGTTGCAAATCCTGTAGTCATTTTGGCAAATATTCAGCAGTGGTCTGAGTCATAGATTTTGTTGGAAGCCACCCAGAGTGTCTGGGGCAACCCAGTCTGATGGACAGGGTACAATAAACCACCACCACCACCACCACCACCACCACCATAGCTACAGTGGGCACCAAGACCCAAATTGCTTCCTTTGTTGAAGGTATCCCCATATAATTGTGAGTCCATCATAATGGAAGAGAGTACCACATGATACTTCCCAGATGCACCACTAGCTCAGAAGTGATAATATGCTGAGTGTACTCCAAGTCACACCATATTTCCCCACATGTACCATATCTACCCATGTATCTATCTATGCTAGAAAATACCTCAGGGCTTTTGACCATCTCAGGGTGTCCCTTCTGAATGCCTGACTTGCTGTGCCCATAGCTGGTGTCATATGTATTTATTAAAACATTTAGACAACGTTGTACTTTATTTTAGTATTATATATTATCAGCACACAATATCCTCTGATATTTATGATCTTATTTACTCCATTCACCTCACAATTCTATCTTTTGAACATTACAAAAGATTGCACTGATACTGCAAATAATGTGGGCGGTTAAGGGCTTCGCTAAACTTGAAGAACCTCGGTAATGAAAGTATAGTACAGCAGACACAGTACTAAGGCTGAATTTGTAGAAAGCCTGGCTCAAAATGCTTAATCAGACTCAAAGTGTATGCCTTTTGGTTGCAGAGAAAGACAGAGTGACATTTCAGATATGATATTATTGATCCAGACGAATGTAAGAGCAGGGAGCACTCAACGACACCAAAGGTAATTGTGAAGCCTCTGCCTCATGGACTTCTGCATTGTACTGTTGTTCTCACAAAGAAAGTAAGTTGGGGATCTTGTTTATAGAGTCTGAGAAATTAAAGGCTCTTTAATATGGAAAGTTGAGACACATCAGAGGCAATGTGTAGCCATTCTTTTGAAATGCACAAGTAAGCAAATTGCATTTTTTTTAAACGAAGCAAGTGTTGTATGGAAACCATTCTTTTTTTCTTTCCTTTCTTTAAAAAGAGAATTATCACCAAAATGAAAGATGACAAAAGAGGGCTCACGTTCACATAAAGAAATGCTTTTTATATGCATATATGCAAATTTAGAGTGGGACGCGGGTGGCGCTGTGGGTTAAACCACTGAGAATTGGGCTTGCCGATCAGAAGGTCGGAAGTTTGAATCCCTGTGACAGGGTGAGCTCCCGTTGCTCAGTCCCAGCTCCTGCCCACCTAGCAGTTCAAAAGCACCTCAAAGTGCAAGTAGATAAATAGGTACCATTCCAACGGGAAGGTAAACGGCGTTTCTGTGCGCTGCTCTGGTTCGCCAGAAGCGGCTTAGTCATGCTGGCCACATGACCTGGAAGCTGTACACCAGCTCCCTTGGCCAGTAAAGTGAGATGAGCGCTGCAACCCCAGAGTCGTCCGCAACTCGACCTAACGGTGAGGGGTCCCTTTACCTTTACCTATGCAAATTTAGATATAAATACTATAATTAAAGTAGAAATCTCACTTTAATGGGGCAGACTGTGTACCTGTTCAGTCTTTTGGCAGGTGCTAACTGTTGGTGATCAACAGCAACTTCCCTTCTAATGGTTCTTTGGGTTATAGCCAACTAAATCCTATTCAAAGTACACCCGATAATTTAAATGGCTCTACCTGGAGGAAGACTAATGGATTGGGTGCAATCCATCATCTTTCGACTGGACTTGAACCTGATAGCCCTTCAAACAAAAGAGTCACTCGGATGCAGGATTGTCCTCTGTAAGGCAGTTGTCCGGGAGCTGACAAGGGGAGCAGGTCATTCGCAGATCAGAGAAAGACAGTGAACACTAGCTAACTTTCAGTTAGCTTCTTTATTAAGGAAGCAGAACAGAGAACATACAGAGACTTCTAAGGGTCGCTCCTGTCTAGATGAAGCACTTTCCCAGACTGGTTTGTAACTCTTCCTCCACCCCCTATCCCTCTGTGTCAGACCCCTTCCTCTGTCTACAGTGAGCCCCAATGGACACTCTCTGTGTCTGCCTGGCTCTCTGCTTGGCGACATGCAGCAGATACCACGTTCTTGGAGGGGAGGGGGCTTGCCGGCTATCAGTAGAGAAGCTGTCAGGCTGGCTCTGTGGTGAAGCTGCCAAGTCTGATTCCTGTCTCTGCTCTGCGCTGGGGAACCTGCCTGTTTCCCCCTCTTCTTCATCCTTCAAGCTCTCTGCCTCCAGTACTTCCCACCTCTTCCACTTCCTCTGGGGTGTGGCCAGTTTCCCACCATCAGGAGCCAAGATCTAAATCCTTTACCTGTAGGGTGGCTCTTAGTCAGGTGACTTTCACCACTCCTGCTCATCCAGCAGTAGGACACTGGGCCACTAAATTCTAGGGGACTGTATGGGCAGAATACTGTATGGGCTCAACTTGCATCTCCTCAAGAGAGTCATTTTCATGGGCGGCCATTGGTTACATTGACCTGGGTCATGCTTGCCAACAATTTACTGTATATCCTTATTCATGTATGCATGCAAAACCCAAATATTTTGTATCCAAAGAAGAGCAACATCACAGAAAATCCTGCAGGCCAAATTCCTGTGGTGTGTGGGCATATTGTTCTGGAAATGTCATTCCCTCTGTAATAGCTCTGGATTTTGTTCCTTTAAAAAATCCCACACAATTTGGAATTTTTTAATGCATTGCCCATCCATGCATTAGCTGTACATTTTCAGGCCCGGAAATACCCGCTTGCATAGATTCGTAAGCAGAAGTCCTGCAGGGTGCAGACTTCTGCAATCCATTTCAGTGGAACACTTTGCACACAAGTTATTGTATGAAATGTATTGGTAAAACATTAATGACCTCTGTTCTGCTCTAAACCAGCAGGCAGACATTGCTTTAAACAGCTCATTTTCCATCTCTGATAGAAGCTGGAACAGCATGACCACTTCTGTTAACTTTAATTTTGAACATTTTTATTTACAATTAAAGCGCCACATGGCAACTTCAGGGGAGTCACTGCATCATAATGGCACCGCTTCTCTTAAAATGGAATAGCATTAACTTAAAAATAAATAAATGTTTCTTAACCTTCATCCCACATTGGGGAAAACAACATACTGATGGTTTTGAGGTGTTTTTTCCTTCTCCAATCAGATTCCCAATGTATTGGGGGGAGCTGAGTGTAAGACCTGGATAACATTTGTGTCTGTTGTGTCGGATGAAGTGTGCTTGACAATTCCCAAACACCCAGAGCCAGAAAACACATATTCAGAGAAAGTAAAATTTCTGCAGTAAGCATACCCCCTGCCCTTGCATATTGAGTAAACAGCACCATTTCTTTTCCTTTAATAAGCCATGATTTTTATTTTCAATTACCAACAACAAAAACTATAATTTAAAGTTAAAATTTCTGAGCATATTGTAAACTGTCTAGAAAAAACAACACTTTATTACAACTGAGAAATAACATAAGCTAATGTTAAAGTTTTTTAGAGGGTGTTATTCTAACACCATCCTTTAAAAAAACCTGCAAGAAATCTGACCTTGGTTAGAGAACTGTCCCCAAACAGCACTATATGGATTATGCTAGCCTACTGATGTTTTCTTGACCTCTCACTGGCCTATGGGGTGTTTTACTTTCCCTATCCACATTGGCTATGGTATTGAACACAACCCAACTGTCAACGTATTTTTTCTGGCATTTTGCTTTCCGAAGAACAGGAAAGAAACTGGCTAAAATTTGGGGACATTGTATAGGATAGGTGACAATTGGTGACACTGTCCTAGAAGGACTACCCTGTCGGTCTACTTATGTTTAAATTTCACAATGAAAAGTATGTCTGGGGTAGGCTTTGAACTCCATAAAAATAGATGAAGGTTAAATGTGTGTCATTTCAGGAGAATGAATAGTTTTATTTTGTTCTAGTCAGACCTCATCTGAGGTACTGTGTGTCAAGTTCTGAGTGGTGCAATTTGATAAGAATAGAGAATCTGCATAGACAAAGTGGAATGGGGTCAGAGGAAGGAAATGAAGTTGGTCAGCAGTATGGAAAACAAGTCCTACAAAGATGGGTTGAAAGGTAGGTTTATCTTGAAAAGAACTGGCAAGAACAAGGTAGGAGGGTGGGGTGGAAAAGGTACAATAGCACTCTTCAAGTGCCTAAAGGGCTGTCAGAATGAAGCATAGCTGCCAAGTACCCCGTTTTCCCCGGGAAACCCCCCATTTTTACTTACCTTTTCCCGGTGATCCCCCGTATCACTTCGTCTCCCGTTTTTCTCCGTTATTTTCTCCTGCTGGCGGCCATTTTTTCTGATTTGCCCTTCTATGGGCACAAAAATGGCCGCCGCCGGCTTCAAAAGTCACATCTACGCACTTCCGGTCATGCGTAGAAGCTACTTTTGAAGCCGGCGGTGGCCATTTTTGGTGCCCATAGAAGGGCAAAGTGACATCGGAAGTTACGTCGACGCAACTTCCGGTGTCACACGGCTGCCGGTCCCGGATTCTGCAGTCTGGGACTTGGAAGGTAAGGAATGAAGGTTGCTGCATCAGAAGGAAGGATAGATCTAATGGGCTTAACTTACAGGGAGATAGAATATATTTCTAAATGGTCTGAGCAGTTTAACAATGGAAGCTCAGAGGGGTGGTGGGATCTCCCTCCCTCGATATTTTCAAGCAGAGACTAGACATCCATCTGTTGGGGATGCTGTGGCTTGGATTTCCAGCAATGACCAGGGTTCTGGTCTACAAATATTCATCCAAATCAACGATTCTATGAGTTTTATTTATTCTGAAAGAACAAGTAGAAATTTAGACCTGTGCAGGTGACTCCCATAGCCCCCCCCCGATTCCCCCACCCCCAAAGCATTGAATGACCTCTTTGGAAGAGAATGAGAGACAGAGGGAAGGGGGATTTTGTGAACATTGCCTCCCTCACCCCTCCCATGAGTGACAGTCTCCCCCAGATCATCAGGCCTCCTGCAAACCCTTTTGAAGGCAGAAGGGATACCAAAACCCAAGCCATTTATATGCTGGAGGGGTGCAGCTAATTGGCTGTTCAGAAGTATCAGTTGTACTGGCACCAACTCTATAGGGCTAAGGTGCCTTTGGCCCCCTCAATATATGCGAGGAGGGGACAGGCCCCCTCAATGTTGAGGGGGCAGAGGATGCTGAATATGGAGTCGAGTACAAAACAGAAGGAGCCACTAGCCATTGAAGTCATGCCACACTTGGCTCTACACTCAGCCTCCTCCTGTCAATTTGATGTTGTGCGTGCAACACACGGTGTACAACACATGCAGGACATCACACATCCATGACACACAATGGGGCCCCTCAGTCATGGGCACAAGTTGGCGCCTCTGATCAGTTGTGATCCAAAGACACTTGCAGCTATTTCTGTGCACCCAAGGGTGCTCTGGCTTTGTGTTTCTCAAGCATCAGCTTCCAGTACGTCACAACAACTTTGGAAATGGAGGAGACTTTCAAAAGTGGTTTGCCATATGGCAAAGAGGGATGGGGAGGTTCTGTGCTGCTCAGTGAAAAAGGACAATAACCCTGCTGGGCCTGCCAGAGTATTTAGGGATGCCTAAAGTAGCTGTTTAAATGCCAGCCGCATATGCTCTGCATAACCTTTTCGCAAGAGTGCGGCAGGTACCACAGCATCACTGTTGAGTGCATTTTGTGCAATTTGTGGTGTGAGGAAGTAGCTATTAAGATGTTTTGAAGATGATAATCAGTGAAATAAGATTGCAGTTTACCCTTGTTAAGTTTTAGCAAAGAAAATGTTTGCTGACAGATGTGCATGCGTTTAATGACAGATGTTAATTTATGGAATGATGTACCGTGTTTGCACATTTAATCTCATCACCTCTCTAGTGGGTCTTGAAGGATGTGAGATCAGAACGTACACAAACTGCTACTCTCTCCAAACTATATATAAGAAATCCGTTTTATAGGAGACCGCTGCAGATAATGGGATAATAATCTCAGTATGTTTTTGTTATTTCATTCCCGGGTCTTACACGGAAAACATTTACTACTTGCATTCCTCAATATGTTCTTTGTAACCTAGACCCTCAGGCACAACACATACCACAATATTTATGCTATATCTAGCTGCTTAAAGTATTGCAGACTAATTTTAAATGGATCAAGTTATTGTATCATGAACAATGCCAATGATTTGCAATAATGAAGGAATTACATAAAAAAATAAGTTTTTTAATTCTGTCTCATACAATGGGGACAAGAATGAACTTTTTCTTTATTGTATGAAATGGTACTAGTTATGGAAAGTGCTAGCAGAATATTAAAAATCAATAATGACACTTTTAGATTTACACAGCTTTTAGATTTGTTTTTTTTTAATGGACTCCAGAAAAATATGGTTCTCAAAGTCTGAGGAGCCAAACATTTGAAGGGCCTTTTCCATAAAAGAATTATAGTAAGGCAACCTACAGTTTATCTTGAGGAGTTTTAACCAATAGGAAGCCAAAATCACTGCTTTTGTTGAAATTTGTTTTGTGTAAAAAAAATACCAAGTCACTGCTTAAGACTGGGTGGGCTGAGAAGGTGGCCATCTTGTAAAAAGGAAACATGTGTCATCGCTATCTACAGATCACCACAAGGGCATTACAGTATATTTGAGATTTCCACCCCTTCTGACAAACCGGCAACTATATAATTGGTATAGAAGCAGGAAATGATAGCCTTTCTAATCTTGATGTGGTTACACTGTAACTGCCGGATCTGGAGGCCTGCCACTGTTCGCCTTGGCGTGAAAACTCTTCCACTACGGTCAGGCAGTAAGTAAGTGTGGTTAGAATGCTGTCAGCACATGTAAGGAATAAACATCACTTGCATTTCATATTATCCCTTAGCAAAGTATATCTGCTACATAAGCAAGAAGTTATTGAACCCCTGCTTGTACCAGCAGGATAAGCCATGCTTTCATGCTTGGCCAGACTGTGGCTTATCTACTGTGTGGACTCTATGAGTGGGTGCTTTTGTGCTTAAGTTTATTACCCAAACTGTTCATGACAACCTCGCTCAACCTTTCCATATCTCGTTCCACCACGCGTAAAGTGCAGATGGAAATGTTGGCTTGGCACCACTGACTTGGTTGCCAAGGAAGCTAAACATACAAAATGCATCAGATGGAATGTCAAATGGCTTCTCCTTGAATTGAAAGAGAAGTTTTTAAACCAGCACTTGTTAAGATGTAGGGGAGGCAAAGGTGTTACATTGTTAAAAACTGCTTGGCCCCTTTGTTGCTCATAAAGGTAAAGGTAAAGGGATCCCTGACCATTAGGTCCAGTCGTGACCGACTCTGGGGTTGCGCGCTCATCTCGCATTATTGGCCGAGGGAGCTGGCGTATAGCTTCCAGGTCATGTGGCCAGCATGACAAAGCCGCTTCTGGCAAACCAGAGCAGCACATGGAAATGCCGTTTACCATCCCGCTGTAGCGGTTCCTATTTATCTACTTGCATTTTGACGTGCTTTCGAACTGCTAGGTTGGCAGGAGCTGGGACCAAGCAACGGGAGCTCACCCCGTCACAGGGATTCGAACCGCCAATCTTCTGATCAGCAAGCCCTAGGCTCAGTGGTTTAACCACAGCACCACCTCATACCTGGGATCAAATATGACCTGGGAGCTATTTTAGGGGCACCGCATAAAACTAATGACCCATTGCCATTATGAGGCTTCTTTGCTGATCTGGCAAATTTCATGTAGAGCTCTCCTTTGGCCAAGTTCAGGACACCTAGCAGCTTGATTCTTGAAAGGGGGAGTCCAACTTATTGCACTAAAACATCCCACTTTGGTTCTCATTGTCCTTCTGGCAATCCTCAGCAAAGTCAAATCTGAATGCTACTTCTGTAACAAGTCCCCTAATTTCTAATGATAAAGTCTACTGAGACTCCTTAAACACTGTGAAGTACAGAGGATATTAGGACATGATAAACCTCTCCTTGGTATAACTATCATGGAGTCAGCAGAACAAGACGACAGAGCTTGCAGTTCATTTATTTGTTTAGATGGCAAGGATTCATATCTCACCACAGGCTATTAAATCACTTAAATCATGTTACACAGAAAAAAGACTGGTTTTATTAGAATATTAGAATAAATGTATCCCTAATAGTCTCATTTTATTTCCAGAGTGCTTGATCTAGGTGTCTATTAACCCTAATTTATTTTTAGAGTTATGCAGTGAAAAAATATCATACCCCATTGCACCTGCAACTTCATTTAAGATAATATATATACGTGTGTGTGTGTGTGTGTGTGTGTGTGTGTGTATGTGTACACACACACACACACACACACACACACACACACACACACACACACACACACACACTTCCTCTTGTGGGTAAAAGTAGTATCAAGCTTCAGTTATCCATAGAATCATAGAATCATAGAGTTGGATTGGAAGAGACCACAAGGGCCATCCAGTCCAACCCCCTGCCAAGCAGGAAACACCATCAAATCATTCTTGACATATGCCTGTCAAGCCTCTGCTTAAAGACCTCCAAAGAAGGAGACTCCACCACACTCCTTGGTAGCAAATTCCACTGCCGAACAGCTCTTACTGTCAGGAAGTTCTTCCTAATGTTTAGGTGGAATCTTCTTTCTTGAAGTTTGAATCCATTGCTCCATTGCGCTTCTCTGGAGCAGCAGAAAACAATCTTTCTCCCTCCTCCATATGACATCCTTTCATATATATTCTATGTTGAAAGTGCCCTTGCTCTCTCCTCCAAAGGGACAAAAGTGCCATACTACTCACATTGAGAACAACAGAACATGGTTTCTAGAACTGGCTTTGCTTGCCCTCATATGCTTACATAGCCAACTATGAGTGGCAACTTTGTGATGTCATCCTGTTCACTGTATGATCGCTGATAGGCTGGGAGCACACATGTAATTCATCTGGGAGGAAGCTACAGAACTGAGATGCTAATGCAGTTGCTTAGAGGCAAACCAAGGGTCACAAATAAATTTAAATAAGGCAGACATCTCCCAATTAAGGGGCTTGTGCCCTCATACATGCTGCGTGTTCATAGCAGAGCACCGCAGCCTGAATGACTGTTGGCACTGGTGTGGAAATTGCACACAAATATGGGACCATTGTGTAAAGGACTTTCGAGCATTACATCTGTCACTGCCATAACTGCTTTTCAGCAGCCTCCAAATGGGGGCTATAACCTTTAAATCAATGAAATGAAATGAGAATTGAAGCATAACTACTTAGGGCACAATCCAATCCCAATGTGGCCCCGCCACTAGCACACAGTGTATTCCCTCAAGCCTCAGTATAGCCCTTTTTCTGCTCTCGCTCTCTGATCAAGTGTGCAGGCAGCACAGCAAGTCAACGCAGGGAAATGGTATGTGTGTCTGCGAATGCAAGTTACTCAGGCTTGAGTATTACAGCCGGGGTGTTTTTGTTGATTGATAGTGGCTTTCACTTGAGTTCATGGCTAAGGCGAGAGCGTGACAAGTCCTTTCCATCTCACGGTTCATGTTCTTCATCACTCTGGTGTGTTAACTCTCCTGTCTATACATCAGAGATGGTGAATCTTTGGCTCTCTGGATGCTGTTGAAGAAGGATGAAGCTCTCAGCTAGGTCATGCTAGCTGGGGTTGATGGGCATTGGGAGTCCAAGAACATCTGGAGGGCAGGAGGTTCTCCACCCCTGATATATACAGATAGATTGGGCAATGGCATTTGAATATGTATGGGACAACTGATTGAACAGAGTCTGAGATCTTGAAGTCTGAGATCTTGAAACTCAGTGCTGCTCTAGCAGGAGTTTGGATACATTTAAGTCCCTGCTTCATGAACGAAACGTAAAATTGTCCTACTCAGTTTTTTTTTAGAACAGCTAGAAACACCAGCAGTGACACCAAAATCTAAAATAACTATTCACTAACAGGTATCCAGAGCAGATTATTGCATTCACAAATTTCATACCCTCCAACATTTCTCCAATGAAAAGAGGGATGTCCTATTCAGTAAATAATAATAGATTTTAATTATTATTTCATCTTAAATTGTTATTGTTATGATTATTTTCTTATTTATACTGGGTTGCCTTAGCTACTCTAGACAGCTTCCAACATATATAAAAACATAATGAAACATTAAAGAACTTCCCTATACAGGGCTGCCTTCAGATGTCTTCTAAAGGTTCTATAGTTACTTATCTTCTTGGCTCCGGGGTTGCATCAGGGGCGTAGGAAGATTGGGGCAGTGTGCCCCGAGCAACGCAATCCCAGGGGCGCCATCGCCGTTGCCCACCCCAACCCCAAAATGCATGCCCCGCCCCTGCTTGTGGTGCACCCCACCCCAAAATGTGCGTCACGTCACTGCGCATGACGCGTCCTGCCGCCAAACGCATGCCACGTCACTGCGCACGGCACGGCACGCCCCCAGAACGCACGCCACGTCACTGGGGGCAGCGTGCCTGCTTCCCGTCCCCGGTGGCGGAGCATGAAGCTCCGCCACTGGGTTGCATAGCTCCATACCCTCTAGCATTTCTCTGGTGAACATAGGGATGTCCTAAGGAAAAGTGGGACATTCTGGGTTCAAATCAAAAACCAGGATGGCTTCTGTAAATCCGGGACTATATGTGGAAAATAGGGACACTTGGAGGGCCTGAGGTCTGCTGACTGGGCAGCTACCTTCTGAATATGTTGGATGTTGTATTCAAATTAGCACAATTCATTGAAGTGCTCGAGGGAACTGTAAGGCAGGGGAGGGGCTCTGCATCCAGCCTGCAAGAGAAGCCCTTATCTCTCTATGGACAAACTTCAAAGGGGCTTGCTCTCCGTCCCCGCTAGCTGTTTGCCATTGAGAATGGCTCCATTGGCTGCACTAATGAGGAACTCCCTGGTGAAGCCAATCCTAGTTATGTCTAACTGGCACCTGGTTTGATGGTTTGGGGGGCGGGGAACATCACAGGCCTATTAGGGCTGTGGGCTAGAGGTACTGCAAGGCTTCCTTTGATTCAAGAACCAATTTAATACCAATAGTCACAGCTTGCTTGGCCCTCTTCTGAAAAACCATTTAGGACCTGATTATTTGAGAGACTGCCTTTGCCCTTATCAACCTGTCTGGTCACTGAGATCACCTGACGAGGTGTTTGGTGTAATAGCATCTATACAATGGAATGTACTCTCTATAGAAGTGTGGCATGCCCAATAATTTCCAGTTTCCAGCACATGTTTAAAACATCTTTCTTTAAACAAGCCTTTATAGAATGACAACATGGCCTGGTATTTGATTTTGTTGGTCTGTACATATTTGACTTTACTTTCTTTTTTGCGAAGTCCTGCACCACTTCGAAACATTTGCATTGGTGATCTATAATTTCTATAACTGAAATACATACATACATACATAGGGTTGCTAAAGGCAAGGACACACTTCTTGTTATTCCAGGTTGTTTTGCTGATGAAGAGCTCGATTTCAGCATCATAGTTTCCCTTCCCAAAGTGTTAGTAGCTTATTTCCTTGAACTTCACAGTCTAACTATTGCTATATGGTACTCAAGGGAGCAAATCTCACTGCGACATAAGGTCAATGAGGCACAAGAGTATCGTAAGTAGCAATGAGCAAGTATCCAGACGCTTGAAGCTGAATCAGATGTGGATGAACATTCAAGGTTATAGGTATCTATCAAACTGGGCTAAGGGGGGAAAACCTCCGAGGGGGGAAACAAACTTGTTGATTTTATTACATTCTATTTTTGGCAGTGTTGGAAATATAGTGAAAACCAGGTTTACTTGAAAGAGTGCATTTCTGTTACTTCCAGATACAACCGAGGAGCCCAGAATAAAGTGTATTAAAAAGGGAATCTGTTGTCTGGAATTTCCCAAAGCATTGCAACTTTTGTTCTGTGACCTGCCCTGAGACCTCCGGATATTGGGCAGTATATAAATTCAATAAATAATAATAATTTGGGGTCTGAAAAAAATACTAGCCAATCATTTGCTCTTGGACATTATTGAATCTGAAAAGAGAGCAGGCAGCACTGACTATGGCGGTCCAATTCTTCATCGTTTGCTGTTGTTGGTGATCTTCCACATTGCCAATACTAGGAGGTGAAACCAATGAACAGTTAGGCAGAAGACTCATCAACCTGCCTAGTACTAGTCCAGAGAATGACACAGCACTTAGTGACCAGCACATGTCCTAGTGAAAACACCTGTTGCTTTCACCTGTTGCAGCGAGTTCTATTTTTGTGACATCTACCTTGTTGATGGTCCATTTACCTTCCTTTTCCTCCAATCTCCTTTGAAGTACATTTGGGCAGTTGATGGCTAATATAAAGCAAGGGAAATGGGCCACTGATGCACAGAGACAGGAACTACTATTTCTTCATAACCCAAAGCAACATCCATTGTGTCTGAGTCAGAAAACTGGCAATCTTAGGGAGGAAATAATCACTCTTCCACTTAACATCTCTAAAACAAACTCTGTCTCTACACCAGCTGCTATGTTCAGCAGCGGATGACATGGTGGGAGTCACTACTCACCTGACTTTTGGCCAATCACGCCACTGCTGCTTATGGGAAGTGGGAGGGGCAAGAGCCCTCAGTCATTCTCACTGGCAGAATGACTGAGAGCTCTTACCTGAGGGCCAAACTTACGAGGGCCAAATGCAGTAAAAAGAAGAGTTAAAATACGTTTAAAGGAAAAGTTGGGATTCTCAGTACAAGGTTTTCAGCTCAGCACAGAGAGACATAAAGATTTCATGGCATTCCATTGCCTAATTCAACAAAGTGCAGCACTGTATGTAGTTGTCACTTCTAGTATTTAAAATGTTTTAATGCCCCCTAAGCAATTTCATTTGATTAATAAGAAGCCGAATGAGCAACCCACCTCCTTTAAGTATATTTCCTTCCATGAGGCCTCTGATCTATCCTATTGATTAACTTTCGGTTAGTTTCACTCTAATGTCTGCAAATAGTGTCCAATGTGCTCCAAAGTCTATACTGTGACTTACGTTATACAGAACTCCTCTGGATTAATTCTGGATTTATTGTTGCCAGTTGTGCAGTTTGAGAAATATATTTTAAAAGCATTCAATATCAGTCATTCCACATTGTATTTAGATTGGTCAAGCCATACATCTTTTCTTTTTTTTTAATCCTCAAAGTGAAGACATCCTGCTTTTTGGTGGAGTCTGGCAATAGTGACATCAACTGAATTGGCATTTGTGACTATTTTATGTTCTCCCTTACAAGTGGTATAAAACTAAATGTAATTTACTGAAAACAATTTGCAGAGCTAGATGCTTCAGACTCATTGGGATGAAGATATTGAAAGACCAGTTCGTTCCTGATATATCAACAACGGGTATCACTAATAGGTGCCATAACTTCTGTTTATGAGTCTGCAGGGCATTTTCCTTTTCAATAAGTATTTTCCAATAAGATTTGTGATGAGGAAATTACCTTAGGCCTACAACACATATGCATATGCTGTACCAACTCTTTGGCATATGCACTGAAAACATGTGTATTCTAGATGTTGTTGTTGTTTAGTCGTTTAGCCGTGTCCGACTCTTCGTGACCCCATGGACCATAGCACGCCAGGCATTCCAGTTTGGTCAAACTCATGTTTGTAGCTTCGAGAACACTGTCCAACCATCTCGTCCTCTGTCGTCCCCTTCTCCTTGTGCCCTCAATCTTTCCCAACATCAGGGTCTTTTCCAAGGATTCTTCTCTTCTCATGAGGTGGCCAAAGTATTGGAGCCTCAGCTTCAGGATCTGTCCTTCCGGTGAGCACTCAGGGCTGATTTCCTTCAGAATGGATAGGTTTGATCTTCTTGCAGTCAATGGGACTCTCAAGAGTCTCCTCCAGCACCATAATTCAAAAGCATCAATTCTTCGGCGATCAGCCTTCTTTATGGTCCAGCTCTCACTTCACTACTGGGAAAACCATAGCTTTAACTATACGGACCTTTGTAGGCAAGGTGATGTCTCTGCTTTTTAAGATGCTGTCTAGGTTGGTCATTGCTTTTCTCCCAAGAAGCAGGCGTCTTTTAATTTCGTGACTGCTGTCACCATCTGCAGTGATCAAGGAGCCCAAGAAAGTAAAATCTCTAGATGTACTCTCGATGTATTCTAGATGTACTCTCGATGTATTCTCAATTTGCCAGTAAATTTGTAGGGATTTCTTTAAAAATATATAAGGCTGAACATAATATCTCTATTATTTATTTATTTCAGGTTATTCATCACCCCATTGTGAAAAGAGTCTCGAAATGACTTACAATAATAAAAAATACACAAGAATACAACTGACTACATCCTTTAAAAGCAATTCAGCAAATACAAATGGCCACCCAAAATAATCAATTCTAGACAAAAAATAAAAACCCTCCGCCACTTCACACCTGGATGAATACTTTTCTATTATTTCCAAGTCCTGAATAAAATCATACAAAGCTTTTCTAAATTTCAGGACGCTTTCAATGAACCCACTGAGCAGTAACCATACCACATTCACATAAGGATCATTAAAAAAAGGACAAGTAGAAACAAAAGTTTTCATGAGCAAAACACATAAGCGTGGCAATAACTGTTTGCTTAGCCTCAAGACTACAAAATGCATGATTCACTGCTATAACAAGCTATGGGCTCAAAAGCAACTGGGAGATCCAGCTGAAAGCCTCTGCTATAAAGACTGCATAATACAGATTGTGTAGGAAGCTAAATTATCTTGTGTTTGTAGGAAACTAATTATCTTTTGTAAGTTGCTTTGGGACGACTTTGCCTTGAAGGCTGGCATGTAAGGGCTAAGCATGAATGAATGAAATATGTAACTGGCAATATTGGAGATAAAAGCAATTTAGGAATTAAAAAAATAGAATTTTACCAGCAGGACCTCTACATAACTGCTGTATATCCACATATTGGAACTGCTGTACATCCACATATTTCCTTGGAATGAAACCGAACCTTGGCCAAGCACAGGAAGCCCAAAAGTCTCTCACTGCTTGGAGATTTGGGTTGGGTATGCACAGCAATACACATGGATGTTGTGTATTTATTTTTTAATATCTAAAAAATGGTTTCTTAGGTGTAACTGTTATGTCTGAAGGCTGCAAATATTTTGAAAAATCAGTATTTGTATAAAAGAGTATAAAACGGATGGTTGATTGATTTTCCATAATGCAAAATCCCCTGCACTGCAGCAAAGCTAAGAATGAAAGCAAAAAGGTCTAGAAGTGCATCCCTTAAGTAAGACTTACAGCACAACCCTTTGAATGCTTATTCAGAAGGAAATCTCATGATGTTCAGTGGGGCTTACTCCCAGGTAAGAGTGCCACATGGCTCTAACCTTTGAGATTTGCTACTGCAATTTTGGAAAGTTTGCCATCTGAAGAATATGTTGTAAACCCAGTTCTCCAAGGATCAGCAGGAATTCAAATTAACAAGACTTTGACCAATGCAGGACTATAGTGCCCTGTGGTTAGATGAGGTACTCATGGACCATTCAGGATAGCACACTTTTATACTACTATAATAAGCATTTTGGTTTCCCCAAGTACATAACGATCATCTCTTGCTTTATAAAGAAGGATTTAAAGGTCATCGGTTCATTGTCCTTGAGAGCCTGAAAGCTTTTCAGAGTAATGTTTCTTCAATGGAGCGATTGTGCAGAATAGCCCAGGTTGAAATGAAACACTTAGGTTCGTTCTCTTCCCGAGCTCCACAATCTTAACATTTATTTCTCCATGTAACTTAATGCCCAAACCTAAATTAATGGTATCAGGGGAATTTGCTAATTATGTATATAGGTCAGAGCTCGTACAAGCAGGAGGTCAATTTGAAAACGTAGGTGTTTTCTTTTCTTTCCTTGTAAGCATTTCATGCAGATTTGTGGCCTTCAAATTAAAGGGAACCTCTTTATTGGCATTGAACTAGGGTTCAAGCTGGGAGCATCCATATATTAAAAACATGCTATTGAATGAAACAACACAGCAGTGGCCTCCAGGATGCCCTACCCCCCACCCCCCAAAAAAGTGGCTTGTAACATTTGAAGGGTTTGACTTTGAAGCAAACGGTTGTATCCCCAGGAAAATGAAATATTACCCTATGTGGTTCCTGTAAAGGACTTGGCACCACAGGAGGGAAGAATGTGAAATTGCCTTCTGAATTCCTCTGGAGCGATATTGGGGCATGCATAATGATGGTACCTGGCATAACATGTCCCACACACTGACTCTAGAGTAATTGCATTTTACACAGCCTGCTGCTCGCACAGCACCTTTATAAGTGAACCATAAAGGTTTGCCTTCTCCAACTTTATTAAAAGAATAAAACCAGCCAAATGATACTGCAGCATTGACCCAAAACACATGGCTAAACAATAAAACACAACAGTAAACCAGTTTGGAAATGTTTGATGCACTATACAGTCTAGAATACCTATAAAGTTTTAAGTGAATTGGGGGGGGGGGGGAAGGGTTATGCTGCTGTTTCCCAAGCGTTCTCAGACTTAAAAGTCTGACCCAAGGTTAGCTATAACTATGTTGTGACAGGCGCGACTGCAAAGTATTTGAGTGCAATAAACTTAACGTGCTTCAGGTTTTGAATCTGAACGGAATATTTAATGCCCCGTTCCATATATTTTTGAAACTAACTTACGTCAGAAAAATCATGGTTAATATTAGGATATGTGATGAATATATATGTGCGTGTTTCATACCCAATGTAAACGATATATTTGCAAAATGTACTTTATGTCAGTGTAATGTAATTCACAGCAAAGCTGCACAATAACAGATTATGCCACGGATAAACTCAGCATTACAGAATATTCAGCATCCTCGCTGTGCCATTCAGCAGAGCTTATCTGGGTAGTCTGGCGCCTCTTGTAGTCTGGCCTGAAGGAGGTGGTAGGTTGCTTAGGGCTGCCATACGTCCTGATTTTCCAGGACATGTCCTGCAATTTGCATCCAAAAATGGTGTCCTGGATTATTTTTCAGAAATCAGGCAAATGTCCTGGAAAACCAGCAACAGGGGTGAAATCGTGCCAAAAATGCCTTTAAAAAACTCCAAAACTCAAAAATTATTGTGGCTGGTGTCCTGGTTTTTACTTTTTGAAATATGGCAACCCTAAGTTCGCTATGACTTGTTTGCAAAGCATTTTGAGGACAAAACTGCTTGCATCCCCTGGGATCTTGACTCTGCTATTATAGCAGATGAATCTGAAGGGGTGTCTGGAGCACTCTTTGGTCCTCTTATGTTGGATGAGTTTCAGTTAGTAAGTCTCGGGAATGTGGACAAGCTGCTGGATCGGTCGGAGCACTTAATCACTTAATATAATGAAAATAAAAATTGGTTAAAATATAAAATCGGAATATATTATCATTATTAAGTAAAATATAATAAATATAATAAATATTTATAGAAATGTAATAATATTAATATATAAATACAAAGATGTAAAATGAAAAATATATGCTTGGTACTAAAAAATAGTATTCAGTAGGCACTGGAAGCTGAATAGGAAAGCCTGACCTCAATTGGAAGGTAGTTCCATAATATCAGGTCTATCATTGTGAATATATGGCTCCTAGTAGATACTACAGTGGTACCTTGGTTCTTGAACGGCTCCATTTTGCAACATTTCGGCTCCCAAATGCCGAAAACCCAGACATAAATATTCCAGTTTTCAAATGTATTTTGGAAGCCGAACGTCCAACGTGGCTTTCGCTTGAGTGTTGGAAGCTCCTGCAACCAATCAGAAGCCACGCCTTGGTTTTCGAACAATTTTGGGAGCCGGACGGACTCCCAGAACAGATTAAGTTTGAGAACCATGGTACCACTGTAGTTGTGCATTTGAGCCTCATGGGACCACTACCAATGACTTCCTCCAAAGACCTCAGCGATCGGACAGGGATGCAATGGACCAGGCAGCCCTTGAGCCTTCTGGGAACCAGGAATGTGAAGAGTGCTGCTGCAGGCAGGCCCTGGTTCCAGATGTTCCATAGATATCTGGTTAGCAGCCGTGAGAACAGGATGGGCTACTGACCTGAATCAGCAAGACTCTCCTTTGTCTTCCTTGTTCAAACACCAGTTCATGACAAAAACCCCTCAATTCAGAAACCAAGCCTGTTTTTTCTTTTTAGCAAAGTGGAAGCTTGGCATGCAGTAAACTGTGAACCTGGTATGTTTTAAATTGCTATCAAGTAGAACTGAAATAAATGGTGCATCTCAAAATTTATGAACCACATTCAAAGATATTTCATTTATTTGGACTACTGGTGAAATGTAATACATACTGTGCTAAATTCATTGAATTAGGCAGTCCCCCTGAGTATTCTTTTCGATTTTGCTGAAATCTCTCACAAAGAAAGGCAGCAACAGAAAGCTGGCAAACCAGGAGACTTCATCTCCGATGTTCCTCACTATGGTCACCAAGTGAACATCTTTAGTTTTCTCTTCGCTATGTCCATGAAAACAGCCTTTTCCTTTCTGTGATGTCTCTCTGGTCAGTGAATCTGTTAACCCTCTCTCTTCCAGTGTTTCTTCTCCTAGCTGTTCCCCATCCACTATTTCTCAGCTTCTGCCTTCTGAACTATGTCCCTCTGCAAACCACTGTTCCAAATCTATACTGTCCTCCTGCTCCTGGGAAGATTCAGTATCAGGGGGAGAGGGTGGCGCCCACCATTCCTCCTCAGTGCAGGCCTCCTCAGCACTTCCCTGACAAAAACAAAACAAAAAAACCAGAAGGGCATTATAGTGTTGCTAAATTTCTAGTTCTCATACAAATTAGGTTTCTCTGCCAGCTAATGTTTCAGTTTTCTGGGTTGACTTGTTGAACCTTCTGTGACACTCTGAACCCTTGGGCAATAACAGTTTCTAAATAACCCCATGTATAAACAGAAGGGCAATGTTTTACAACAATGAGCAAATACACAATGCCTGAACAAGTTCATTCCTTCACAGTATCAGCCTTTATATATGCGACTATAATTATGAGATCTTGAAATCTGTGCATTCCACCCAAGGGCATGTTTTGGTGTCTCTCTCTCTCTATGCAAATTTCTTTTTTCTTTTTAGAAAGTGACTTTCTCTTTTACATGGGATCCTTCTTCTTTTCTCCATTCCACTTGAGACCATTGTCACAGAAAGCTCCATGGTCAGTTGGTCTATTTTAATATTTTGCCTCATTACACAAACTGATAAAAGTTGCCCAGCTCCCTTGCATGCCAGATGTACTAAATTTTTATTTTGTCCCATGTTCTTTCCAGTCACTGCTCAGCCATTCACTCTTCTTATGTCAATCCCATTCATCTAGGGTTGAAGGCTGTTTAATGAAACAGCCAACCGACTTCTGTTATGACTTTCTGTACTAGAGGGTGAAACTGGTGAAGGTGATATCATGCAAAAATATTAGTGTAACCCAAAATATTTCATTAAGGCAAGCTGCCGGGGCTTCTGCTTCCCCCCAAATAGAAAGCTGAAATAGGAATGTCCAAGAGTAGAATGGGAAAAATAGACTATCTGTAACATTTATTCCAGCTACTACTACTACTACTACTACTACTACTACTACTAGAACAACCTTGTTTGGGAAGAGGTTAGATTGGAAGCCCACCTCCCTCCTTCTGAATCACTTACTTTTCATAGAGGACAGGTGACTCTCATGGATCTCTTTTATTATTATTATTATTATTATTATTATTATTATTATTATTCTGCTGCCCATCTGACTGGGTTGCCCCAGCCACTCTGGGCAGCTCCCAACAGAATATTAAAAACCCTGTAAAATATCAAACATTAAAAAAATTCCCTAAATAGGACTGCTTCTGAACTAAATTCTACCAGCCCAGTGGATAGCTCAGTTGATAGAGCAGGAGACTCTTAAACTCAGAGTTGTGGGTTTGAACCCCATGTTGGATCAATTCACACTTGTGGTCCCTTTCAACTCTACAATTATATGTCACTAGTATAGGTCCAGGGTTTTTTTTATTAAAAATGGTTAAACATCTTCCTTTCCCACCCAGTGTTCTTCAAAGGGTGGATTCACACAGCCCCCCCCCAGTACTATTGACAATATGATTGTTTGACATGTTTACCAAGCCTTAGTTCCTTTGGTCGGTGTCAACGTCCATCCTACAAGTCTCACAAGATCTGGCGATTTTGTCACATCCTCAAGATTGGTTGTCTGCTAATCCATCATTTTGTCTTCCCAGAAATGACAGAGCTGGTTGAACCTGCTCTCCCAATAATCTTAGGAGCTTTTGATTTGAAAGAGAGGCCTGCTGATTTAGGTCTGACCTAAAACCACATGCACAGTCTTAGAGGCTGTAAGAAGAAAAGATAAATTACACATTCTACGTGGCTTTCTACAATTCAGAAAACTCCACTATATAAACTTTTCTTAAGCTATATTTAGAAGTTATAGAATATAGCTTTATTGGGTGGAGAGTATGTATATGTATGTGTATATATATATATATATATATATATATATATATATATATATATGGATTGGGGAGTGGGGCATGGCAACCAGCCATGACTAGCCCTCCCAAAAGTTGTGTGAACAGTCTAACCTTGCTTACTGGCTCTGTGTATAAAGACCACTTCCCTGTAGATATTCATGTTGTTTGCATGGATGCTAGGTGGAAGAGCTAGTCTTCCCATTACTTTACACAAGAGCTGTAACTTCTGAATAGATCCATCTCCCTCCCCCTCCTCCTTTATAAGCCACCTTTCTGCAAGCATCAATGGTGGACATCATTGGGTAGCTGCAGAAGGCCAAGTTCCCAGCAGGCTGCCTGCTGACAAGCCCCACCTGGACCTATTGTAGTGAGAGATAGGCTCACTGAGATGGGGGGCATAGAGGGTGTCTTGTGACTTGTCCAAGGGCTGTACAAAACCTAGAGCTGACCCTGTGAAAAAATTATTTCCAAAACTACATCACCCCCCTCTCAATGTAGCAATTTGGCAGCTGTTCTACAGTAGGAGAGATGGGTGATCATCTGCTTTGCCTGAAAAAGATCTCAAGTTCAATCCTTAGTATCTCCAGCCACAAGAGAATGACAGATAACAGGATTGGGGAAGACCCCTGTCTGAGGACTTGGAAAGCTGCTGTCTTAGATGGACCAGAGGTTTAAGGTGGCTTCATGCATGAACATGAGTCTGACCAAACTGTGGGAGGCAGTGGAAGACAGGAGTGCCTGGCATGCTCTGGTCCATGGGGTCACGAAGAGTTGGACACGACTAAACAACAACAACATGCATTCAGCTATGGGACAATTACTGCTTTGGCTCCCAAATGCCACAAACCTGGAAGTGAGTGTTCCAGTTTGTGAATGTTCTTTGGAAGCCGAACATCTGACAGGGCTTCCGTGACTTCTGAACATTTTGGAAGTCAAATGGGCTTCCGGAATGGATTCTGTTTGACTTCCAAGGTACCACTGTAATAGGAAATATTAAGGCTTTATAAGTAATAGGGAGTATTTTGAACAGAGCCAGAAAGCTAGCCAGAACCTGGTGTGGATGAGCAACCAAAGGTCACAAGGAATGGATATGTTCATATTATGCAGAAAGGGAAGGTAGTAGGCAGAGTATAAAAAATGATATACTGTATGATTTCAGACCCTCTAAGTGTCCTTATTTTCCAGGGTCAGTCCTGGATCTGCAGAAGCTGTCCCAGTTTCTGATTTGATCCTGTAATGTCCCCATTTTCCTTAGGGTGTCTCTATTTTCATTGGAGGAGTATTGAAGAGGTGGCCCTCTTTTCATTGGAGAAATGTTGGAAGTTATGGAGGTACCGTGTTTCCCCTTTTTTAAGACACCGTCTTATTACTTTTTTTTCTCAAAAAACCACAGGGTGGCTTATTTTTGGTGGGATGTCTTACTGGTATTTTTATTATGAGTCTGAGGCAAGGGAGGTGTGTGCGTCCCTGGCCCAGCCCTCTCTCCCCAGCCCTGGGATGTTCACAAAGGGCTGCTCTCTCTCTCCTCTGATGTGGGGACTCACTTAATAGCAATCTGCTACACTGGAGCTTCTTAAATCTAAACCAGTATAATGGAATCTATCTGTGTGATACAGTCCTAGCAGTAGCCTATAGTAAAGCAAATAAGGATCTCTACTAGCCAGCTGCCCAAGACTTAAGTTCCAACAGTCTGAAGTTCCAACAATGTAACACTTTGTAGTGCTAAAATAAAAAAATTCCTTCAGTAGCACCTTAAAGACCAACTAAGTTTTTATTTTGGTATGAGCTTTCGTGTGCATGCACGAAAGCTCATACCAAAATAAAAACTTAGTTGGTCTTTAAGGTGCTACTGAAGGAATTTTTTTATTTTACTTCGACCCAGACCAACACGGCTACCTACCTGTAACCAGAACTTTGTAGTGCTATCACTGATAGCAAAGAAGCTACCTGCTGAGAACAAAGAAGCCAGCTAAACAGCAATTAAGATTGCTGACTTGGTAAATGGTAGCAATTAAGAAGCAATTGAGCTAGCGAGGTAAAATTTTGTGGGTAAAGGAAGCTAGGACCGGCAGTTTAACTTTTGTGCTCACAAACAGCAAGAAGGAAAAAGTCCTTAATTTAAAAAAAAAGTCCCCAAGGCAAGGACTGCGATCCAGACTACTTACAAATCCTTAAAGGGGCAGCTCCACAGACAAGCAAGCATAAGGTAGAAAGGAAGGCTGCAAGGAGACAACAATCAGACACAGGAGACTGCCGTCAAGAGGAAATCAACAGGCAACTCATGGGTGGACGCATAGAATGGAAGGGAAAGGTGGAGGGAAGCGAGAGGTGGGCGTTCTCTCTGTGTGTGTGTGTGTGAGAGAGAGAGAGAGAGAGAGAGAGAGAGAGAGAGAGAGAGACAGAGAGAGAGAGAGAGAGAGAGAGAGAGAGAGAGAGAGAGAGAGAGAGAGAGACGTGCACACGGAGATCTCTCCCTTAAAGGGAAAACAGCCTTTGCATTCAATCGCTCCTCTCCCGTCAAGAGGAAATCAACAGGCAACTCATGGGTGGGCGCATAGAATGGAAGGGAAAGGTGGGGGGAAGCGAGAGGTGGGCGTTCTCTCTGTGTGTGTGTGTGTGTGTGAGAGAGAGAGAGAGAGAGAGAGAGAGAGAGAGAGAGAGAGACGCGCACACGGAGATCTCTCCCTTAAAGGGAAAACAGCCTTCAATCGCCCCTCTCCCGTCAAGAGGAAATCAACAGGCAACTCATGGGTGGGCGCATAGAATGGAAGGGAAAGGTGGGGGGAAGCGAGAGGTGGGCGTTCTCTCTCTGTGTGTGTGTGAGAGAGAGAGAGAGAGAGACAGAGAGAGAGAGAGACAGAGAGAGAGAGACACGCAGGGGGGGGGGAGAGAGACAGACGCGCTCACGGAGGTCTCTCCCTAAAAGGGAAAACAGCCTTTACATTCACGAGGCAGCGTCTTCTTCCTCGTGCCTTCATCTCCTCCCCACCCCACTTTTCTCCTCTTCGCCAAGTTGAGCTTACACAGCTTGGCTAAAAAAAATATTTTTGAATCCTTTTATTTAAAAAAATGTTATCAGAAACGGGGAGGGAAAATCACGAGGCTTCGGCAGCCAGCAGCTACGGCTCTTCAGTGCATTTTTACAAGCTTTTAAAGGAAATACGTGTCTGTGGAGCGACAGCAAAATGGGGAGATATTTTTAAGGGGGGGTTGGCTGGCGGGAGGGGGGGTTATTGCTACCGGGTGTCTATCAGTATGTCTTATTTTCGGGGTATGGCTTGTATCGCGCAATTGCTTAGAAATCCTGCTATGCCTTATATAATGACTACGTCTTAAAAAAGGGGAAACACGGTATGTGACCCCTGAGCCAAGGAGTTAAGCAACTATACAACATTTAGGAGACATCTGAAGGCAGCCCTGTAGAGGGAAGTTTTTTATTTTTAAGTTTAATGTTTTATTGTGTTTTTATATACATGTTGTATGTTGGAAACTGTCCAGAGTGGCTGGGACAGCCCAGTCAGAAGGCTGGGGTACAAATAATAAAATGATGATGATGATGGAAGAGGACATCCCAATTTTCATTGGAGAAATGCTGGACGGTTTGTGATTTAAGATTGCAGATTGGTGGAAAGTGTTCTAAATCATGATCTAAAATTACTCCCCAAAGCCATGATATTAAACACCAAGATAGATTGTTGAGATCAATAGTAATTTCCATATTCATCAGCTACACCATCTTTCACTAACCTGGTGCTTCCAGATGTTTTGATCTACAAGTCCCACCAGTTCCAGCCAACTCATCAGCTGAGGTTGATGGGAATTGTAGTCCAAAACATCTGGAGGGCACCAGGTTGGGGAAGGCTAAACAGTAATATCTCCACCTAGATGTGTATGTAATAATATTATACTAATTTATTATTTCTACCCCACCGATCTGGGTGGGTTTCCCCAGCCACTCCGGGCGGCTTCCAACAAAAGATTAAAAATACATTAAAACACCAGTCATTAAAAACTTCCCTAAACAGGTCTGCCTTAAGATGTCTTCTAAAAATCAGATAGTTGTTTATCTCTTTGACATCTGATGGGAGGGCGTTCCACAGGGCAGGCGCCACTCCCGAGAAGGCCCTCTGCCTGGTTCCCTGCAACTTGGCTTCTTGCAGCAAGGGAACCGCCAGAAGGCCCTCAGCGCTGGACCTCAGTGTCTGGGCAGAATGATGGGGGTGGAGATGCTCCTTTGGGTATACTGGGTCAATGCCATTAAGGGCTTTATAGGAAATATTGTCATCAGCTGCACCATCATTTAGAGAAGCTAAATCAGGCTTCCTCAACCTCGGCCCTCCAGATGTTTTGAGACTACAATTCCCATCCTCCCTGACCACTGGTCCTGCTAGCTAGGGATCATGGGAGTTGTAGGCCAAAAACATCTGGAGGGCTGAGGTTGAGGAAGCCTGAGCTAAGTGAAAACTGTTTGCATATGTGCAAGCAGATATTTTATTCATAGTCTAGACGAAACATGGTGGGTAGCAGACTCCGAGCTGGGGGAAAACTTTGTTCTTGAGGTGTGGCCAAAAGGAACCTATGTATGTTTAGACTGAAATGCCTTATCATAGGCTAATCATTGGTGTGAAAGGATTCTTACAATTACTGCTTCGTGCATCTCTCCATCTTGACATAAACCATCACATTCTGTTCCTTGTACCATTCATCTGACTTATAATTTTGTGAAGTGGATAAGATATATGACAACTGTGTGGTTATATTTCCATACATATATATATATATTTAAAGCCACCCTGGTTTCAAAGAGTTTCTTCGTTTGGAAATGAAAAGTGGTGGAGGCTTTTTTTATTTTATTACTGCTTGGTGGCTTCCCTTCTGTGCTGACTGCTGATTTCCCGAAATCTATTTCCTGTAACTGGCATCTCATGCAGAAACTATCAATCTCTATTGGACACACATGGAAGATGGGATAGCCTTTCAATATTTTTAACTCGCTGGCAGAGAAAGGACAGGGATGGTGGAAGGGAAGCTGTAGTGTTGAATCAAAAAGCTAATTCTGCTGGGGTCTGAACAACCCCTGAGCCACAATTTTCCTGTCAATTTTGTACACTATGTGTGTACCTCTGAATAAAGCTAAGGAAACTGGAATTCTTACTCAATGACTAAGCTATATATTTTCTGATCCTGAATAGTTTGAATGAAAATATAAAAATAAAAGTATTTATACTGTACCCTGTCCCAATTGGTCCTGTTATCTTTGAAATTTCTACCCCAAATATATCAGAATCATATGCAGAAACTGTATTTAATATTTAATGGAATAGTGGAATGGCACATCTCAAAGCAGTTCTTGCAAAAGTATTGTAGCACGCCACCCCAATCTCTGAGCCATGCAAGATTCCAGAGTTTCCAGACCCTTGCCCAGGGTTCAATTTCCTCGGAATGACGGACAGTGGAGACTGTAGTGTCTTTATGAAAAATGGCTTTTTTTAATACATAAGCTGAGCACTTCAAAAGGTCTTGCTTTTCCTATAGCCGCAGACATGGCACCAGGCATAAATCAAACATGAGTCTCACTCTCTGGCTTTTGCCAGAAGCCTGCATATAGCCCAGCTCTCTTTCACAACTCTACTCTGGCTATTATCCTTCTCATTACCCACCAGGTAGTGGTGGGCGTCCACCCATTTGTCTTCTGGCACAATGCCACTTCTCTTAGGGCCCATTAACTCACCAAGAAACTTGTTCGGCGCCTTCAACAATGGAATCCCCCAAACGCGTAACAGTATCTTGCATTATCTGGCCCTTTCTTAAAAGAACTTGGGAGGTACCACCAGCACCATCTTACCCTCCCAACAACCCAATGAAATAGTTTAGATTGTTAGAAAGCGACTGGTCCCTTAGTCACTTTGTGACCTTCAAAAGGTGAACATTTGATCTAAGGCCTTCCTAACCTCAACATCACATTGACTATGGCCTATGATTCTCATATAAGGTGACAGATCCTGTCTTGTCTATATCTATCTATCTATCTATCTATCTATCTATCTATCTATCTATCTATCTATCTATCTATCATCTATTGTATATTACCCTATACCTGCAGGTCTATCGAACTCTCTAACTAGCATACCCTCAACATTTTGGGTGGGAGGGCAATTCAGGGCACCTGCCCCACCATCTCACCTACCCTGTCACTCTACCCCTCCCTGCCTCTGGCCCCTTCCTCGCCTGCCCACCCGCTTGCTCACTCGCTCTCCCCTCCCCCTCTTACCTTTGTCTTCTGTTTTCCTTCTCCTCTGCCTCAGGGGAGCACCGGGAGATGCTGTGCAGACCAGCATTGCCTGGCAGGAGGTCTCACCAGCCTGCAAAGCATCAGGAGATGCTGTAGGGACCAGCGTGGCCTAGCAGGACCTCCAGTGTTGGGATCAGAAGCCTAGGCACCTTATGTCTATCCATAATGTCCCACTTAGAATGGGACACTTGGAGGGTATGTGCTATCTACCTATCTTACCATTAGGGGGAGCCATGGGCAGAATGCAGGATATGCTTCTGCCATGATAGATACTCCAAAGGCACATTGTTCTGGTGTTGTCACCTGTCACACACAAAGGATTTTTTGAGCTGGAACTCCTCAGAACTCAGTTCCGGCACCTCTCAGGTGGGCGCCATTGCCATTCTAAGAGAATGAGGGAGGTGTTAATGGTGAGTTCCGACACCTCTTCTTCTAGAAAAAATAGCACTGGCACACAGGAGATCATTCACCCTTTAAAAAAGGTCATGCTTGGATGTTTTCCCCCTTTCCCACCTGGGCTGGGCATGCATAAGATATCTTGGCAGTGGCAGGTCTCCTGTCTTCCTCAATATAATTAGAATATAGAATTGCTCTGCCCATCTCCATTCCTCATCTTCCCTCTTTTTTGAAATGAACCAGTTCCCTTTATGGCTCAGCTCAACATATAGACAAGTAAATTAATTTTACACCTTTAATATTAAAGGAGAGGGCTGGTATGAAAAATGGTTGAGTTAAAATCAAACACAAGATGAATGATGAGAAAGAATTAATTAGATTGAAGCAGAATTACATTCTTATCCTTTCCTCCTAGTTTGTGGACCTAGCAGTGTATACTGCTTAAAGCATCATGAACTGACCACGTAATTGACACCGGGGTGCCATATTTAGACTTCTGCCTTTTCATTTCATACTGAGTTCTTTGTTCTAAAATAAAGGGACCCATGAGATATATGTTAACATAGGAAGTACTGTTGAAACCAATGCATGTTCATTTGTAAGTAATTTCCACTATGTTTAATGGGACTTACTCCCAAGTAAGTCATCACAGGATCACAGCATTAGACATAAATTAGAAATATCTTTCCATAATGAGAGATTACTGTGGATAACAGATGTACAATGTACATCATTTCTCATCAAAGATCACATACGGTTTCTTAAAATAACAATGACTGTATCCAGCAAGTCTGCCTGTGTGTGTGTGTGTGTGTGTGTGAACAGAACAGCATCACTCTTCAAGGAGAGATTGAATGTTTTTCTATTTATGTGATGGGATTTATAGAACAGCAAAATTACTTTTGCCCTGTAATCATAATAAATTACATATCTTGGTCAACAGGGAGAATCTAGGAAGTAAAATGATTTGGTATATTGTTGAGGTTTTGAAGGCAGCTGTTTTAACATATGAGAATATGCCTCCCTTATTTGCTCTTTTTAAGGGATTAGAAAGTTGACCTACATTCACCCAGTTTTGTCTGGATACTGGCTTTACTACCCAATATCTAATTGGTCTATTATCTGGCTTGGTTTCCCTCCCTCCCCCCCTCCCTCCTTCCTTCCTTCCAATGAAAAGAGATAGAAGTCAAAATGTGGAGGCAATATTCCAACCAAATTTTGGGGTGAGAAAGAATCCTGTTGCCAGTCTCTATTGTATTCAATGCAGGAATCTACAACTAGGATTTCCGCCTGACTTCTGCTGTGCACTGGGCTCAGCTGAGACTATCTGCTCTTTAGCTCATCTTTTACTGATACTTTCACTTCTTGGCTACCATTGCATCTGACTGCTGGCAAGGGAAATATGAGACAGGATGGCCCACCTGGCCTCTCTCCATTAACCCTGTCTGTTTAGTAGCCATTTCACCTGAGCTCTATTTCAAAGTGGAGGGAGGGAAACAGCAGGGCTACACTCACTGGCCCAGGGGCGCCAACTATAGGGGTTGGAAGGGGCTTTGGCCCTCTCAGAATTTGTGGGCAGGGGGCTGATCCCCCTAATATTGAGTGGACCACCATCCCCAGCTGCTGCTGGGTGAGCACTTGTGCACTGGGTGAGAGTGGGACATGTCATGTGACTCCCCCCCCCCAAATTGCCACCCCTACACTGGCCTCTTCCCTGCATTCATGGGAGCTCTGCCCCCATGCTGTCCATTCACTGGTGAGCATGTCCATAGAGAGGAACCTGCTATGCACACATAGGCTCCCCCCATGATTTAGAACCAGACATATTCAGGGTTCCAAGTCACAAGGGGAGTCTACCTCCACACACAGAGAATGTCTCCACAGAGCCATAAAGAACTTTGCAGCAGGGGTGGGGTCAGTTCATATGATCTTGCTGTTTCCATCCACACAACTATGATTACACGAAGGGGGCTCAAACTGGGCTCTGGTCAATATCTAACTGGTTACAATTTGCTTGCTCTTCTCTTTTTGTGTTGTTATAACCAAAATGCCATGTCAGAGCTATGAACAATGGGTGCTATAGAGAATTTTAGATGCACACACATATCAGGGAAGAGCCCCCAAAAGACTCAAACATGAGCCACTGTCTGAAGCAAATTCTTGGTTTGTTTGCAAGCTGCTGAACTCACAAAACTTGGGTTCTTTGCACGGTTTAGGATTGGCATTGAGAAAGAGCAGGGCTCATGTGCCTTGAAGAGCTGTGTGGCAGGCATCAATTCAACAGGTTAACCCTTTTCTAGTATCGGAATACAGTTATGGGCTTTCTGTCTGTTTGACGTCTTCTTACATGCGTATGTCCCCTCATTTGTTTTTGGTCAATCCACATAAGAGAACACAAATTTCTTTTAGTCAATGTGCACAGAAATGCTATGGAAATTTGTGTCTTCTTTTGCAGGTGGAGCAGAGGAGGCAATCCACATGCAGTGCACTGTTCCCAGTAGACCCCTGTGACTAGGCAGCAGCATGCCCCCTCACCCAAAAGGGGGGGGGGTTGTGACAGGTTTGAAATATAGGCTTCTGCTTAATATTGTGCGTTTGATGTGGGGCCGAGACTGGTTAAAATTTACACTGAAAAAAATCCCTCACAGAACAGCCCGAGCCTATGGTCAGTCTTGTTCCATTCTCTCTCTCAATGTCCCCCACCCAGCTCAAATTCAGCGTTCAGCTGCAATCTGAATCCTTGTGTTCCATTGACTTGCATGCAGACAAGTCACTTATGAAAATGCTCAGAGAATATATTACAAAAGGAAGAAGAAGAAGAAGAAGAAGAAGAAGAAGAAGAAGAAGAAGAAGAAGAAGAAGAAGAAGAAGAATAGTTTGGATTTGATATGTCGCTTTATCACTAAATTAGTGCAAAATAGTGAAATTACCAGTGAGCAATTTGCACCTTATGCAAATTAGGTTATTCAGACTTGGGAGACTGGAGAATGGCATCCCTCCATAACACACAAAATTAGCCCGGGAGGAGGTTGTACGAAATGAATATGCAATTTGTGCAGATAGCAAAAGTAAGGAAAGCTAGCCTCCAAATCATCAACACATGACCAAGATCGCTACTGAATTGCTGGAGAGAATGCCATCATTTGTCAACCATGCAATCAAACCTTGGCTCTTGACTATAGTTTTGCAGATCATAAAACTGGCATCAGGAGTCCTGTGATCCACAACTTCAGATTCATGAAGTGTGAAAGTTTCCTTCAGTCAAGCTTTCATTAATATCGCAAGAAGGATATTAATAAATGGAAGAAAGAAACTTCTGGGGAAAGAAGTATTCTGCGTAAGCTTCTTCATTGCTACCATTTAAATTACATGCTGTCTCTGCCACTTAATAAAACCCATTGCCCCCATTTACAGAAAGTGAAAATTAATTTGGTGTTCTCAACCTGAAACTACCCTCATCTGTTCATTTCTGAAGATTATGCACTTTGTGGTCTTTCAGAGGCATAAGATCGAGATGGTCCTTGTTGTCAGGACTGCCATGTATTACAGATAACGTTTATGGGGGAGCTTAACAGCCACCCATAAAACAGCCCTCCGTAAAAGAGCCGTCCCCCAACCTGCTGCCCCCCAGTCATTTTGGACTACAACTCCCAGCAGCCCCAGCAGCTGAGCTGTGCTACATGGAGCTGATGGGAGTTGTAGTTCAGAACACCTGGAGGGCACTAGGTTGGGGAAGGCTGCCTGAAGGACACAACACTTCTTCTGAGAGAGTGTGACGAGCTTACCACTGTCATGACAAATACAGTTTATAGTATATAGTTGCCTCTGCTATAGGTGATTGTCTTATTGAACTAGATGCCCCTGCTGAAACTCAAACCTTTGATTATCTATTTGCCCAGTACAGGTGGCAACCATTTTAGGCGCAGCCAATTGACATGTGAGCACTGACATGTTGGTCCTTTTGGACCAAGAAGAGGGCAGAATGTGGGTGGAACGAGGGAAGGGCATAATTGGGGTGCAACGTGCTTATGCACACTTCACAGATGCATGGGGAGGGGCAGGAATGGAATCCTCTGGGCAAAATGGTAGCTTCCTGAACAACACAACTCTTTTAATTGGTACAATAAATCAACATTTTAATGTTGGAGCAGATATCAATTTTTTATTTATTTTTATTTTAAAAAGCAGGATATAAAAAAGAAAGTGAAGCCATTTTGGAGAGTGGGATGTTGGGGCTCAATAGTTAGAGTCAGATATCCTATGATCTTCCACCTGAGAAAAAAAAAGGATTCTATAAGCCAATCTTTTCCAACTGTGTGCCCTCCAGAATTGGTTAGGAACCCCCCCCCCAACTCCCACCAGCCCCACTTGGCCAGTGACCAAGGAAAATGGAAGTTATAATCCAAAACATTTGAAGGGTACCATGTTGAGGACGGCTGGTAGAAACAAATGAGATGGACCACGGTGACTTGGACACACGCAAAAAGCCCTAGACATTCAATTTCCAGTTTGTTTTTAAATTTCACATAGCAAAACTTGGAAACGTTTTTCCTACAACCTTTTGAGGCACTGGCACTATTTGACTGGCTAGAGAATTTTGGTTTATGACTATACAGCCCTAGAGTTATTTTATTTTATTTCTCCTTGAAGGGAAATAATTTCATGGCTGGCATTATGTGTATCAGCTGAAATCCATGTACTGTATTAGAAACAGTTGCCCATTCTGCCATTCACAATCCACACAAATGGTCGTCCCATGTTGTGGGAGAAGGCTCATCAAATTATTCCAGAGGGATGGGAAGGTGTTACCAAAATGTTTAAGGCATGTTTAAGATTAGCCTTGTGAAGACAATGTTTATAAGAGGTAAAAGGTCCTTTGAATGAAAAGCAAAGTACTTATGGAAAATATCACATTAAGGGCTGACGTGTTGTTTTGTTTCACGCTAGATGAAACAAAAATGAGCGGATCTTCCAGAGTGGTGACTGTTTCTTGCCTGTTGTATAATCAGCTGCACAAAATACAGACAACCCCCCCCCCCCGAGCCATGTGGAAGCTGCTTTTCTGCAATGTGTTTTCATGTTACTGAGAGCTACAGGTAAATGATGTAATTATGTGGTTGAAGTCAATTGCACAAATCTTTCCCATTGCACACCTTGAATCATGCAGCAGGATCTCCTACATGGCAGGGAAGGGCACTCATAAGAAGGCATAATGGGTAGCAGAAACATCAAGCTGGTGGCTCAGTGTCCATCATCCAAATCTTTGCTAGAAGATGGAATCTCACTCAAAGCAGGGTTTGTCAAAGGACCAAGCATGCTCCTTCATTTCCACTGAGGCATGCTTAGAGGAAGGCTGATGGTTTACGACTAAATAATAATGATTTAAGAAGCATAAAAAAGGTAAAGGGACCCCTGACCATTAGGTCCAGTCATGACCGACTCTGGGGTTGCGCGCTCATCTCGCATTATTGGCTGAGGGAGCCGGCGTATAGCTTCCAGGTCATGTGACCAGCATGACAAAGCCACTTCTGGCGAACCAGAGCAGCACACGGAAACACCGTTTACCTTCCCGCTGTAGCGCTTCCTATTTAATCTACTTGCACTTTGACGTGCTTTCGAACTGCTAGGTTGGCAGGAGCTGGGACCGAGCAACGGGAGCTCACCCCGTCGCAGGGATTCGAACCGCCGACCTTCTGATCAGCAAGCCCTAGGCTCAGTGGTTTAACCCACAGCGCCACCTGGGTCCCTAAACATAAACAGCATAAACAGAAACAATTGAAATCTAGAAGGAAGCATTATGTGCCTCCTCTAAGGGGATATAAAATAGGTTCTAAATTTTTTAATCTTTGCCTCATCTGTGTGTGCTCCATCTAATATGCATGCCTAGATGTGATGAATATAAATTGTATCTAAAATAAACTAATAAATTGGATCCTTGATTAGCCAAAACAGTCTCATTTGTTGAAAAGTCAAATGCAAATTCTTCAGGGTCGTTGTCTCAACAAGAATACAAGTGAGGTTCAGACCTTTTTCTTGAGAACACATTATTCCCTTTTTCTTAAGAATATATAAAGTGAATGGCTAAAGGATTCTTTTTAAAAAAAACCACACAAAACCAAGATGGACTGAGTTTTCTCCTTACTTGCACTTCTCAACAAATAAGACTGCTTTGACTAATCAAGGATCTGATTTATTATATAAAGAGCCATCCTCTCCCAATAACAACAAGCAGATTCATTTATTTGTTGCATCTGTATGCGTGTCTTGTGCCTTTTGCTCCCATTGGCGTAGCACCCACAGAAAAGCTGACCCTCTTTGGCAAATGTAAGAGGTCGTAAAACCTAGTTCCAAGGTCTATGTGAAATCAAACCCATTTATATACAAGGTAGCACTCCATGTGTTTCCAAGCAACACATTGAAAATCTTAAACTGTTTTACAATGAGTCCAGATAGCCCAGTTTTGTCTAATCTGAATCTTCTGAGTTTTAGGCAAGGCATTTTGTACAACAAGAGCTCCCCTTAACTGGAGATGTCATTGATTCTACCTTGCTTCTTCTCAAATCAATAAGAATGTTGAAAATGTAGTTCTTACAATTCTTATGCCCCCTGTTTCCTGTAATTTTGTATGTGCACTTGCATGCAACCACCCAAGAGTGAGGGGGAAGGTTCCATGGAAATATCTACATGCACACAGGTCTCTTCAAACTCACAAGTCTATGATTTCTAGATGACGACTGATAATTTTTTCAATTGTCAGAACCACAGAAATGGCTGCAACTACCTGAGTGTAGCCTCCTGGTTCGCAGCAGCCTTTTCTGCATGGGGTCATGTATCCAATATATGACTGCGTGGATTAAAAACGGCCAGTTGCATGCATGAACTGTTTCTCATTGTGTAATTGCCTTGTCTTCCTAGGCTCTGAATAGTGAATTGTTTTATGCCTGATGTTTAGTCAGGTAAACAGTGTATCTGTAAGGAGCAGGTTGTTGCTGACCAATCAGGCACTAATGTCTTTCATGGGTTTTGGCAATGCAGCATTTGGGGGGTGGGGAGGAGGAAGTAAGCTCACATATTCAGCAAAGTGCTTTCTGGAAGGCTGATCCTAGTCTGCAAAGCATTGGTCCTGCCTTCTGTCCTCACACAACTCCATTGTCATGTTTCATTTGGCAGTCCCTACCCTGCTCCAATCCCCACAACTATGATTTATATCTATTGTAGGTAGCAAGCCTAATAAGAAAGACTTGCACCATCAACTGTAACTTGGAATAGATGGATCAGCCTATTTCCATAGCTGCCAAGTTATCCCTTTTTTTCAGGGATTTTCCATTATGCTGAATAGGCTTCCTCGCGAGAAAAGGGAAAACTTGGCAGCTATGGCCTATTTCTATTCTTTGTCAGTTTTACATGAGTTTAGTTATGTCTCTTCTGGCCAGATTTTGGAATATTTTTTTAAATGCACAAAAGGTTCACATGTATATTGTATGCATTTTTGCATGCAAATTTCCCTAAAAATGTACTTGTTTCTGCTCTAGTTATCTCTCGCTTGGACTACTGCAATGCGCTCTACTTCTCAGTAGTGGCGCCCACCCTGTGGAACGCCCTCCCACCAGATGTCAAAAAGAAAAATAACTACCAGACTTTTAGAGGACATCTGAAGGCAGCCCTGTTTAGGGAGGCTTTTAATGTTTATTGTGTTTTATTTTTCTGTTGGAAGCCGCCCAGAGTGGCGGGGTATAAATAATAAATTATTATTATTATTATTATTATTATTATTATTATTATTATTATTACTCATGAATTATTCAATTTTATACACTAAAAAAACAAAAACACCTGCATTGCAATCTTCAAGGACACGCAAACTCAAACTGTTCACTGTGTTTTGATCTGCTTATATGCCCGAAAATGATGAATAAGGTCTGTTAACTTTAAAATGCAGACCAAACAAAATCATCACTAATTGCACCATGTTCAGTACAATGTTAGCCCTCAAACCCTTTTGGCCCACCCTGAAGAGATGCTTCCAGTCAGTGCATATAATAGTGAGGACTTTACTTGCTATAAGGCAGCTTCCTCCTAGGAAAGCTAAGAAAACGCTTCAGTGAGAAGCTAGAAACCATGCTGTGCAAGCACATTGCATTATTTCAATTTGCTATTTTAAGCCAAATAAATGAATTGTTTTTTTTTTAAAAAAAATGCTAATACGTTTCTTTTTTGCTTTACTGTAATGCAGAAGGATATTTCCAATAATTGTGTCCCAGATAATTTGCAGATTATTGTAATGGGCACGATGTCCTCAGACCCTCAGCAATGGCTGTGGCTTTCAGATTTCAATACAAAAGAGACATGCTGTACCACGTCTCCATGTGGCAGAGAAGGAGGATCATAAAACCCACTTCTTTCTCATTATTGAAATTAACATTCATTGATTGCATGTGCCCAACGCAGCACTCAGGCATTCAGTGCACATCAGAAACAAATTTGAAAATTAATGATATCACTTCTAAGGCATGAATCCCAATAAAGGCAATTGGAAAAAGGAAAAACGAAAAAGCAAAAATTTGTGTATTCTCTGGTATCTCTCCAACAGAGAGGGAGGGGGAGGGAGAGAGAGAGAAGAGAAGAGAAGAGAAGAGAAGAGAAGAGAAGAGAAGAGCACATGAAATATTGACAACAACATCACCAGCCAGAAGGACTTATTCTTTGTTCTAAGGTACATTACCAGTCCTTTCATGTTAAATGCTGGGGAAAGTCTAATAGAATCAGACTGACATTTGAGAGCAGGCTGCACTAAAATAAGTAGTGAAGGATAACAGAACAGAAAGGTAAAAGGGTTTTGACTCCACAATATTACTTCAAACGGGGAGCACCAAGGATGCAATCATAAACACACTTATTGGGGAGTAAGTCCCACTGAATATAGTGTGACTTACTTCTAAGTAAACATGTGTAGATTGTGCTACATGCCAGGTCCAATCTGCGCATGTAGATGGTGCTAAACATCTGGTCCAGTGTACTTATGGATTCTTTGGTTTGTCCAATCACGTTATTAAAATGCAGAGCTTTCTTTACTGTGCAATTGCAGAATGTTCTAGAGGCAGACACTTTCTTAACCCACTCTTCTAACAGCTAGTTAAGCTAAATAATCAGGGTGGGGTTTTTTGGGTGGTGGTGGTGATGGTGATGGTTTGGGCTAGGTTGCCCTCATACAATCACTTACAGCATATATGAAAGTAAAAGCAAAAGAATAGAATGCACACTTAAAGTATCAGATGATACTCAGATGTTTTAGCCTGTGTACAAAAAATGCCTGCAAGCAAAATATTTTCAAGCTTGAGCTACGTCAAGCCCCCTGGGACAATATTTTGGGGACGGATAATACCTTGCATGCAAAATGCCTTGCGGATTTTCCCCACTTGACAGATTGGCACCAGCCACTTGGTTTTCGCCTACCACGTAGCAAATCGTCACAACTTTGTAAGGTTTGGCGGTTACGCATTGGGAAAGCTTGGTCAATGGGAGGGGAGGTTGTGGCCATCACCTGCCCCTCCCCTTTAAGGGTATTCTGTTAAAGGGATCCGGGGGTCATGGTTCCTGTCTGAAGCCCGGGTAGAGGCTAGGGCCAAGGCACGACCTTTCTGGTGACCCTGAGGGGAGCTCCGAGTTGATGTACATCAGGCATCCCCAAATGTTAGCCCTCCATATGTTTTGGACTACAATTCCCATCTTCCCCGACCACAGGTCCTGTTAGCTAGGGATCATGGGAGTTGTAGGCCAAAACATCTGGAGGGCCGCAGTTTGGGGAGGCCTGATGTACATCGACAGGGCTCCCCCTATTGGTGGTTAACCCTTGTGAGACTTCCTGCATGGTGGGCAGGAGTCACATATAGTCAGTTCGGGTTCAATGCCGAAGCCAATACCACTCAAATTCTGTAACCAATAAAGTTGTGACCTTTATTAGCCCATTAACCTAAAATACTGGTGTCTATGTGTCTTATTCATCAAATGTGTGTGTGGGGGGGGGGGTGAGGCGCCGTGACACGCAATACCTAGCTAGGAGGACCAATTGTCCGACTAGGTATAAGGCAGCTTCCAATTGTCCCACAGCTGTAGAGCAGCCACTGAGAAGGCCATTGCAACTGTAGAGATACAGTTATCAACAGAATGTAGAGTCAGTATGTCAAATCTTTCACACAAGATAAAATTGAAAGCCGTGGAGAGATCTCATAGGATCAGTAGCAAATCAAGATCAACAGAATCAAAAGCTGCAGAAAGAGCATACAATAGGATCAGCTGGGTAAAATGTCATCTCTCGTTCTAAGGTTGAAAACATGAACCAAAGCCATCATAGTCTCAGCGCTAAACCCAGGTCAGAAGCCAAAACTATCTTCAGGAGTATCTAAAGCTGCACAAGCTCTCTGTGTGTGTGTCACACACACAGAGAGAGAGACACACAGAGAGACAAAGACACAGAGAGAAAAAGCGACAGAGAAATGGAGTGTTGCATGTCTAAGGTTGCCAACCTAAACACATTTATTGGACATTATCCCCACTGAACACAGTGAGGTATTATTCCGAGTAAACAGGCAGAATAGCAAGTAGCAAGTCAATTTCTCTTTCCCAAGCATATGTTTAGTTACAGCAGATTTAAGGCTTGCTTGATCTGCTCTCTCCCTTGCCCTCCATGAGGCATTGGCAAATCCAGCCAATATATCTCAGCTGATTTTCATGAATCAAAATGGACCTAGGTCCAGGTTATAACGATCAGTTTTGCTTCAATACAGTGGGCAACACTGTATTGAAGCAAATGGAAATGGAAATGGAATTCTTTTTTTAAAAAAATGTATCTCTTCCACCCATAAACATAGAAATATGGGATTTCCAGTTTAGGAAAAAAGTTTAGGAAAGTGGTGACTTGATAGAGGTTCACTTTGCTCCCTCAAAAAATAAATATTGTGGAAGCCCCATTTTTGCTTCCCCATAACCTTGGGTATTAGGCTAAAATATGATAAATGGACCAATGTCAACCAGTAGGATTCATGGCTATGTTGGGATTTCAGCTGGTTTATTTATCCCTGGTTTACGTCCACCTGCCTTATTTATATTATAGCACACTGGCTCTAAATGAACAATCGGTTCCTTTCCTGTGCTTCCTACATAGTTAAGAAATAGGACAGTTTTGGATTATACAATGTACTCTCATGGTCCTTTCTTTCATATAGTAACCATTGATGTAAAAACATGCGTTTGTTTTGCGGTGACAGAATAATGGCCTTGTCAGTCGATAAATGAATGAACATCCATATTGAGTTTTGAAAGAGAGTCCTCCAGGATTGCTGTTTTCAACATGCTTCTGAGAACCAAACACCAAACAAAATGTCACAAATGTGCTTGTGGTTGATAGAAACCAAATTCAATTTACAAAGCAACCCTATGCATATCTACTCAGAAGCCTTACTGAGTTTAGTGGGGCTTACCCCATGCAAGCTGGTATAGGATTGCAGGCTTTGAGTAGTAGCCTCAGTCATTTGGAGAGCATAGGACAAGATCCTGCCAAATAATAGCCCTTTAACTCCCTTTTGTGCATGTACATGAAATCATGGTGTCTTAAAACTGCTCTGCTTCGGCTAGATCATGACCAATATTATTAGAGTGGAATGGAAGATTATTTTAAATGGTACCCACATAATAATCTTTCCTTGTGTCATTTCTTATTTTTAATTCATATCCCTGAAAGTCAGGGGTGAGGCGTAAATTCCCAAGAATAGATTTATAGAACAAGATAATTAGCTAGAGGTGACATACTTGAGTTTATTATGCCGGAGACCAGAGATTCTTTGTGCCACACAGTGCAGGTGACTTTTCCAAGGTTGCGCTACTAGTGAGTGATTGCATAATGAGTGAAATGAGCTGTCGTCCCTCCTTTCCATAATTTGCAAAGCCCTGGTGTTCACAGAGTTCTGAGAACACAAAGCAATGAATGAGATATTAAACCATCTAATCCTTTCCTCCCTAATCCCTCCCCCCATCCAGTGCTTGCTTGAAAACAATGGTAATGAAGGGTAGGGATTTTGTGGTTTGATGCAGGCTCCCTGTGGTATTTCTTTGAAATGCTGAGACGCTGGAGCTTGCTCTTCCTTTCTTGTTTAGCCCAGTTTAGCAAAAAGAAAACAAAACAAAAAAACCCTTCTTGCTCATCATAACAACAAGACTCCAAGGAGAAACACGAAGCGGTGTAGCTTTAAAGGTCTCATTAATTTCCTTTGTACTCCAAACCTGGAACATTAGAAATTGTGATAGTGCAGATTCTATTCCAAAGTCAAAAATTCACTCCAATTATCCCGCTATTTACATCAAAGAGAGCCTGAAAGGGATGCACACGAGAATTACATTCTTGTGCTGAAAAATTAATACATCGTTGACACTGACCCATTTTCCTGGCTTATGAATTTTTCAAGCTTTTTTGACTTGTAAGACAGATCCATGCTTAAACTTGTTTCGGGATATTGTCCCTTGAAAGATTAAAGAGCAAGGCCCGTTGTTCCTTTGGAGGACTGATAAGTCATAAAATAAAATATATTTTTAAAATGATCTTTTGCAATGCCAGTGTCTAGACTATTCAAATCTCAAGCACTTGTTTCAACAAGGAGGCAGATTATGTACAAATGCACATATGAGTTCAGTTACACAAAACAGCATTTACATCATGATAGTGTTCTATAAGACAAAGGCTGAATCTACACTTAGAGATCTGTAACATCTCAGTCTGAATCCTTATGACACAATAATCAACTCAATGCATTCCCACGAGTCCTACCTCATTAATCCAATATTCTCCTGACCCAATTTGTGAGCTCCACCACCCCTCCCGTCACTTGCGCCTAATGTAGGTAAGTGACACATGATTCTTATGATGGGAGTGGATTATATCTACTGTTTCATGAAGGCTTTCCTCAAACACACATTTGACTCTGTTTTAGGAATGCGTAAATATGTCAGTTTCAGTTTCTCTTTCTGATTTTTTCCAAAGTTAATATTGGTTATCCACATTTCCCCATAGCTTGAGATATTTTTAAAAAAGTTTTCGTGAAAATTCACTAGCATTTTAATGCAAATTTCAGTTAGTATACATTTTTAGTGCAATTTCCCCTAATATACTCATATTTCGCAAGCAATTTCTCCAATAAAATGCATTTCTGTACTTTGTGTTCACCTATATATGCATGTTGGGATGCGGGTGGTGCTGTGGGTTAAACCACAGAGCCTAGGGCTTGCCAATCACATTTTGGTTTGCTAATTGTGTCAGGCAGTTTGAATTAAGTAAGTTCACCTTTTAATGCAAACTGAATCAGATTTCTCCCACATCCTTCTACTCTTTTTGTCTCTCATTTGACACCTGTGCAACCTTCATGCTTGGCTATCTGGACCAGGCATCCCCAGACTGCGGCCCTCCAGATGTTTTGGCCTACAACTCCCATGATCACTAGCTAACAGGCCCAGTGGTCGGGAGAGATGGGAACTGTAGTCCAAAACATCTGGAGGGCCGAAGTTTGGGGATGCCTGATCTGGACCATGAATTTGGGGGATTCTGTATTATTTATAAGCCACTATTCATTTTTTTTATTAAAAAAATCAGAGCCATTTGCAACAATTGGACATGAAACTGTACAATAGAAACCATACAAAAAAGCTGGAAATTAGTATTGTAGGAAGATGTCTTATTATTAATTGCCAGCATATGCCTGATCTGAGTACAGTACATAAGTTTTCAGCAGGCATTTGAAAGTTGGAACAGAAGGCATCTACTGAATTTCTACTGGCAGAGCTTTTCATGAGACTGGACCGATGAATCTAAAGAATCGGGTTCTTGTTGCTGTCAAATGAGCCTGGCCAATCCTGTGAATGATCAATGGAGCTCCTGCAGATGATTTCAGCAATTGAACTGGGATATAAGGGTTCAGGGAATCCCTTAGGTATATTGGACCTAAGTTGTCCAGGGTTTCATTGTTGTTGTTGTTTAGTCGTTTAGTCGTGACCGACTCTTCGTGTCCCCATGGACCATAGCACGCCAGGCACTCCTGTCTTCCACTGCCTCCCGCAGTTTGGTCAAACTCATGTTCGTAGCTTCGCGAACACTGTCCAACCATCTCGTTCTCTGTCGTCCCCTTCTCCTAGTGCCCTCCATCTTTCCCAACATCAAGGTCTTTTCCAGGGAGTCTTCTCTTCTCATGAGGTGGCCAAAGTATTGGAGCCTCAGCTTCACGATCTGTCCTTCCAGTGAGCACTCAGGGCTGATTTCCTTCAGAATTGATAGGTTAGATCTTCCCAGGGTTTCATAAAGTAATATAATGACCTTGAACCTGGATCAGTAGTATATGGACAGCCTCAAAGTTACCAACACATAGACTACAGTGCTCAGGTGTCAGGGACTGGCTGGACACTGAGGAGTGGCTGCTGGATACTGAGTGGACACTGGGAGAGAGGGGGTTGGAGACCAACTTGGAAGAAGGGATCAGTGATCTGAGAGAGCCTGTGACAGCCAGTAGATGAGCGGCAGAGGCAGAAGAAGCTGCAGGATGGAAGAGGTGCAGGAGGAGGAAGAGATAGGTCAGCCTGGTGTAGTCAAGGACTTCCACAGCTCTTTCTCCTGCCCCCACCTCTCCTGCTCCACTGTCTTGAAAGACCAGACAAGGTGAGAGTAGCAGAAGCAGGTAACATGCAGGCGTAGTCTTCACCCGCTTGCGCACAGCTTGGGTTGGGGAGATATATAAGTTGAGGTCGGGAGCAGGGCCTCTCTGTTGCTGCAACTGCCTCATTGGGTGCACACCTAGGAGTAGCTGAGAGACATAGGACTGATGGACCCGCCTTTTCCTAACTTGTAAGAGTACTTTTGGGAAGAAATAGTTTGGGAAGAAATAGTGTGCATTTCTTAGTTCAGAAAGTATTGATCTGATGCGTAAAGATCTTTCCTATTCTAATTAATTCCAGAGTGTTCTGGAAGCTTCTCTGTGTGAAAGAAATAAGCAAAAGGTTCATGATGTTTGGGTTATTCCTTCAGAGAAGCTGAGAACAGCTGGTTCTCTTATCTCTTTGTGTCAAGGTCATGCTGACTATAAAAGTAGGGCCAGAGGGAGCCTGGGCTTCACTTTCTCTTTCTATCTCTTTTCCTTCTGGTGTGGTGTTCTGTACATAGTATGCTTAGTGTTAAAGTTCAGTCTTTTTGTAAGTTATTGTAAGTTTAAGTTAAGTCTGCTACAACTGGATTTCTTATGGACAGTACCAACCCAGAATGTATTGGATTTATGACCATTATGCTCATTTGCCTTCACTAGCAGTAAAGCTCTGCTCGATGAAATATTACAGTAATTGCGTCTGGTCTATTTTTTGGGAATCCTGCAAAGTGTTTAAGTTTTACTCTGCCGACTATACATTGGAATCTACTCTGGATCAATATTGAGTAAAATTTCAATGACATCCTGACAGTGCCATGACATCAGGCCATCCCTCTCTAGGAATAGGTTTTTTTTTAAAAAAAACAAAAAGTAAAGGACCCCTGGATGGTTAAGTCCAGTAAAAGGCAACTGTGGGGTTGTGGCACTTATATCGCTTCAGGCTGAGGGAGCCAGCGTTTGTCCACAGAAAGCTTTCTGGGCCATGTGGCCAGCATGACTAAACTGCTTCTGGCGCAACAGAACACCGTGACGGAAACCAGAGCGCACAGAAATGCTGTATACCTTCCCACCAGAGTGGTACCTATTTATCTACTTGCACTGGCGTGCTTTTGAACTGCTAGGTTGGCAGGAGCAGGGACCGAGCAACAGGAGCTCACCCTGTTGCATGCATTTGAACCGCTGACCTTCCGATCGACAAGCCCAAGAGGCTCAGTGGTTTAGACCACTGGTAGAAGGCACACCTGAGAGCCAGTGTGGTGTAGTGGTTAAGAGAGGTAGACTCGTAATCTGGGGAACTGGGTTCGCGTCTCCGCTCCTCCACATGCAGCTGCTGGGTGACCTTGGGCTAGTCAACACTTCTTTGAAGTCTCTCAGCCCCACCCACCCATCTCACAGGGTGTCTGTTGTGGGGGAGGAGGGGAAAGGAGATTGTTAGCCACTTTGAGACTCCTTTGGGTAGTGATAAAGCGGGATATCAAATCCAAACTCTTCTTCTTCCTAGCTACAAAGGACACTTGGGTGACATTTGGGAGATTCCCTAAGCTCACCACTTGTTTTTTCAGAGGGAGTGGAACCCCTTCTAGATCAGGCAATTTGCCAATCTCCTGGACATGGGTACCACCCACCCACAACCTCCATCTTCCCTGGTTTCAAGCTTTCACAGCCTCTCTCAATTCACATCCTAATTTACATACCATATCAGTGATCCCATCCAATGAGAAGGAAGGATGTTTCCAAGGTCCATAGTCTTCAGAAGAGATTTCAAAATTTAATTCAGGATTCCTTTTAAAATTTTATTCATTCATTATTCCCAAATGCCTTTGTTGTTGCCCTTATTTATTATAAACTGCATTTGGGGGTCCTTTTGAGGGCTGAAAGGCGGTGTACAGGTATTTTCAATGAATAAAGGATAAAGAAATAATTAAATATTATTTGTGCCAAGTGCTAGACGAGCCAAAAAAGCAAGTGCTGTGTTTTGCTAAGCAGATTCTATATTAGGAACATTTAATATTTGTCTGTAAGATTTCATCACAGCCACTTTTGGAGAGGTGTTTTTGATATATTAAAATTGATTAGATTGTTTTGACAGCTTTACTTCTGCTTGGAGATTCTTACTGTTGCTTTTCTGCAGTAATCAATCTCTAGTCTGAAAGATTGTGGGTTGGGAAGGAGGGGGCGAGAGCTTTGCAAGATGCCAAAAATCATATGAACCGAAATGAAACACAGTGTGGTTGTCCGCTTAGTTCTCTTACCACTCCCCCCCCCACTCCCCAAGAAAGAAAACAGCCAGCTCAGCCACAAAATCAATGGCTTTGGATCTATGACCTCTGGCTGGCTGAGAAGACTAAAACCAAATGTGGGATTAGGAGGACAAGACATGGAAATTGTCAAATGTAGTAGAAGATCCTCCTTTTCAAGAGTCAGCAGGATGACCTGAAAAATTAACTAAAAACAAGTTATGTATAGCATCACCATACACATACCTAAATAAATGGAAAGCATATGTTACAAGCTATACAACCTCCTGCAGTTCTGGTTATAAAGGGAGGGAGAAAAGTGCTGACTATATAAAAAATGGTGGAGAATTTGTTACATTTGTCTCCCCCACTGACCAACAAATGGATTTTATATGAAACATACACTAGACTTTCACTGTCCCATATGTGACCCCTCCTTGTACAGGAAATAATCAGTTTAGATCTCATAATGTATGGAATATTAAGCCTTTTCCATAACAAGTTATGGTGATGGAAGAATCAAATTGATAAGTGTGTCCTGAGCTATAAATTTGCTATGGATATATATATATATATATATATATATATATATATATATATATTGCACGTGCACGCAATAGAAAAGATTGCTGGTTGCTGGAACATACACCAACTTTCATTTCCCTGATTTTATTAAATCCATTGCTTACATTCTGAAAATTCAAGAAAATATTTGCTTTCTCCAAAAGGATGAGGTGAAAGATTCCTGCATTGCAAGGGGTTGGACTAGCTAACCCTAATAGCCCCTTCCAACTCTACAGATTTGTGATTCTGTGATTCTACTCAGTTTTCTTGCAGCTAAAGAGACTGTATGCAATGTAGGCAATATGAATCAGCAGTGAAGACCGAGCAGGAACATTGCTAAGTATGTTTTAACAGTTCCTTCAGATGGTTGCATAAACAGTGTAATAGTGTGGAATTCAAGTGATACCAGCAACTGAGGTATTCTGATTAGAAAAAATACCCCATGGGGAATGAGTTTTTTTGGGTTAGAAAAATATCATCCCTCGGGGAAAATATTCATGCAAGTGCATGAAGATTCACACAACTGAGTGTTGCATATAGTTTGGTCATGGTACACACAGTTTTAAAGACTGAATTTAAAGCTTGCGACTCCACCTTAAACAGTATTTCTGTGTAGTTAAAGAATAAGAATAATATTCATTGTATGAAAACACTGTTGGCTCCAGATTTTTAATTATTATTATTTTTGGAGGCGGGGAGAGGGATCCTTGGAAAAGATGCCCTATGTGGTCCCCACATCTTTCCCATCATTTCTATTCCCCTCTGGCCCAATTATATGTCTGTTGAGAAGAAAAGGTCAACTAGGTCAGGAGGAAGATCAACTACTGGTCCTCCTCCTTGCTCACATATTTACTTGCAAGTGTCAATAGTGGGAAGGGCAGCAGTGCCAGTGGTGGTGGATGTTTCATTTGGCAAATGGATCACTGCCTTATGAACCCCCATCTGCTCTCAATCAGCCCCCACCAGCCTGTCAGCTTCCTCCTCATGGGCCTCAGTGTTGCCCTGGTAGAACTCAGCAGGCAGGGAGAGGTTAGGGACACAACTTGAATTAGTTGCTTCTGCCATTCATTAGCTCTGGCCCTTACCTACTATTGGTCTCTCTGCCTTCTGCCCTACCAGTCCCAATGGGCAGTGATCACCACTGACTCTGCTGATCAGTTGTGGGTACCATGCCGATATATGGGGCCTGGTAGATGCCTGATGACGCCAACTCCCAACAATCTCTACATGAGAATCGTTACTCTTGTGTAGACATCATCTACATGTACTTTTGCAACTTCCCAGCAGGTGCACTTGCCATGAAATGGAGACTTCACAGCGCCGTACATGAGAACTTACACATGGCTTTGCGTGGGAAATATTTCATGTCCGATGTAGGTTTCGGATAGTCATTGGAGGGTTATATTCAGGGTTAGGCAAGAACCGCAAGCTGAGGGGATTATAGGAAACTGACAGATTTTCTGACAGAGGGCAGCCTTCCAAACTGATTTATCGAAGAAATAAATTATTTGACTGCACTGTGCTTTATTAAGTGGAACATTTTTCAGCTTTTGACATTTTGAAATTGGTATCAGCCACAAATGTTTTCCTAGCAAAGAGGACACGAAAGTTGCCCTGCTTAAGTTAAGGGTCCATGTGTTATTTTCTATTTCCATGCAGCAGACAATTTCAAACAGCACTGAGCCAAAATGAGGTGTGTGTGTGTGTGTGTGTAAACACGCAGTGTGTGGGTATGTTATGTGAATATTTTCACCATCTTTATGTACGTTGATTTTGTTCAGCCATTCATCCTTACCCCTCACTGGATGTGAAAGGGATGTTGAAAACCAATCCCATTTCAGAATACTGAAAAGGTCAAGGTAGTATACTTGATAAATATATGAGACGTTATAACATTTTTGGTATCTAATTTTCATGTCTTGCGCAGCATCAATCTTATCGAAAAGATTAACCATTCTAATGAGAACTGGAAATAGTATAAATCTGGCACATTTCCTTGCATAATTTTTAGACTGTAGAGGTGCAAAACTCACCTTAGCTGGCATATATTGTTTCTGTGTTAACAAAAGTGTAAGAGTGATGCTAAATTGAAAGCATATTTCTTCATCGAAATGAAGGCTAATTTTACCACTGCAAAGGCTTGTAAGCCATTTTCATTTCTGTTTTCATTTCTGCTCAGAGGATTTTGCAATGTTCAAGTTCAGTCCTTTGTAAGATATGTAATTTTAGAAAATGAGCAACTCCCATGTTCAACACATTGAATATAAAACATTTAAGTACTCTGAGGTCCACCTGGGAGGCATATGCTTCTCTTGGATCCACAATTTGGCCTGCTGATTACGATTTCAGACTGGGTAAGTTCACCTTTCAATAGTTTTCACTATCGGCTGGCACACACTTTCAAAATCAGGCTGCAGTTGTCCCTCCCAGGACATGATGGAGTACTGCCTCTCTTCTGAACTTTGAAGGTGGGTGGCTGCTGCCACAAGTAAATCAAGGGGTTGAATTGTGCACCATTCCATCCCATTCTTCCACGGTCTATTCCCATCCACAAGGTGTTCAGCAACAGCACCTAGAACTTGTTAATGAAAAAAAAAAGTTAAAAGGCAGGCCCTGCGATATCTCATAAAATGTGAGTATTTTTTAAAAACAAACAAACAAATTTTCATGCAAGGGTTTTTTTTAAAAAAGTCTGTACATAGGAAGCTTCCTTATACTGAACTAGACCATTGGTCCGCTTAGTTCAGTATTATCTACAATGACTAGAAGTGGTTCTCCCGGGTTTCAGACACAAGCCATTCTCAATCCTACCTGGAGGTGCTTAGGATTTTTGCACCCAAAGCAGGGACTTTACCACTGAGCTAAGGCCCTTTCCCAATGGCAAGGTTGTATGTCCCAGTTGTGTGTCAAGTCTCTCCCCTCCTGTTTTTGGTGAATGCTGTATGAATATCCTCACCAGAAGATTTTAGGGCAAAAGTTGAACACTTTGCATAGTACTAGAGATGGCCACTGTTTTGCATCAGGAACAGAACAGACGACGTGACTCAGTGATGGAACAACATCTTATAAATTTTGCCCTTATGTGATCTTATAAACTCTGGTAGCAAACTACTGGGAGCATTGGTTACAAATGTCAGATAATTTCCCAGAGTTAGAGGAATCTTTAGGAACATGTTTGTCTCAACGTTATTGAAAGGGCTTTATTTTTTTCCCTTCGTTAATAAGCTTTGTGCTGCTTTTGTATTAAAAATAAGCTGCTTCTTGAGAATGAAAAGTGATGATACTTACATTTCTTTTGATCTTGACAAAGGCCACAATCCTTTTGAATGCTTTATAGTTTATTTGGCTTCTTCCTCTCTCTTTCTCTCTTTCTCTCTCTCAGGTAGTCCTGAGTAGTGGATATATCACATCTAATTCTCTTGAAACTCAGCCAAAGGTCAGTCTGGTGCAGGAGTGATACAGGATTAATGTGTCAGTAAATTGCTCATCACTGCTTGACATGAGAAATAGCTGGACTGACAGAGCGCTGGCAGATGAGCCTTTAGCCAAGGAAGTTTTCAGATGAAGGGGATTAAGATTGGGGCTAAGGCTTATGAGACTTTGACTATGCCACATTGAAAAAGCCCTGCCCTTTGTCTTTATATGTAGACAGCTTTTTCCTATATTGTGCCTTGTTTCAATGCATTCAAGCCCTTGCAATTGGAGAAAGTTTAGCCCAAACTTCCCCTGTGACACTTTTTAGCCTCTGTGCCTGTTATCTCTTCTTGAGAGATTTTTTTTTTTTGGGGGGGGGAGGCTCTGAATGCCTGCTGTCAATAAATCCATCATTGTTGCCACAGGAGGGCACTGGCAGTAAATATGAACCTGAGGGTGGCAATAGGTGACTTTATTTTCCCATTTTAATATGATTTTACCCCATGGTTATAAGGAGCCAGTTATCTAAAATCGCGCATCAGGCTGAGGAAGGTGAACAGGGTGGGAGCAAACTTGTAATGAAGAAAGGATGAAATATTGTTTTATATAAATTTTAGAACAGTTGGCCAAATAGTAGAGGGGGGGTATTAAAAAAGCCATTAAAAGTGTATGGAGGTCTTATGGAGGAACTGGTTAGGTGTGGGAAACCTGTGACTCTCTAGATATTGCTCCTAGCAAACCAGTCATTGGCCATGTGGGTTGGGGTTGATGAAAGTTAGAGTTCCCCAACAGGTTCCCCAACTCTGAACCAAGGAATGAAGTAGGCGAACCCTAGATTTGTTGTGGACCAACATGGCTACAATTCTAAGTAAATCACATTGAAATCAAAGGTGTTTAGTTCTGAATCAAGATGGTAAGGATTATGTGGTAAGGTTGATTCTGGAGACTAGGAACTCATGATTTAAAATGGTGATATGAAGGTCACACAAAAAGTCACTTTGCAGTTAGGTGGCCATGGACTGCCGGTTAGCCACCCTGCTCTAATCAGACTGTGTAGTTGACATTTCTTAAATCATCCCATTGTGGGATCCAGCTATATGTGGATCTCGTCCTGAAAGGATGGAAAGAAAACAGTAACGACATCTGAAGATTGCAGACAATGCCTCTGAAGATTATGTTCCTTTCCGCAGCCCAGCAGCTTAAGACTCATTGTTTTCAGGGGGACTTGCACAGGGAGCTGTATCCTGGATAAGACTGAAAAGGGCAATAGTAGGTTCATGATCCAACAATCTGTGTGCACATTACTTTGGGTACCCATATGTCTGAATCATGTTCATAGACTTGCATGTGCCATTCTGCTTGGCTGTAGAGATGGAAAGATTAGATGGTGAGATGTATTCCATTGGCTCAGCAGAGAGATCAGCCACCATTTGGGTCCTCCCCTGCCCCCCCGAACTGTTTCCATTTCATGTGATAATCATAGAAACAAAAAGCTGTATTGGTTTAGACAAACAAACTGTGCTTTGTGTGGAACTTGACATTATAATTCATGCAGCAACAAGACCTGTGCCGTCTTTTATAAAGGAAGAGTGGGGCCTATTTACAGGTTTAGATTACATATGAAAGTTGGGTGTGAGGCAGGCAAGTACAGTCCCCTTCCTCTTTTCATATGAATCTATCTGGGCCCCAAAATCATCACCTGAGGCCCTTCTCCATGTGCCTCCTCCATGGGACGTCCAGAAGGTGGCAACACGAGAATGGGTGTTTTCTGCAGTGGCTCCTAGTTAGTGAAATGCTCTCCCCAGGGAGGTTCACCTGGTGCCTTCAATATACATCTTTAGGCGCGAATGTTCCTCTTCAACTGGACCTTTGGCTGATTAACATCCAACACCCTTTTAAACGTATTGTGGGAGGGGGAATTCTCAGGTTTCTTTTTATTTGAATTATGTATTATTATTATTATAATTATTATATTGTATTTTTATGTTGTGAACTGATCTGAGAACTAAGGATGAAGGGCAGTATACAAATTTTAATAATAATAATAATAATAATAATAATAATAATAATAATAATAATACTGTAATAATAATAATTCACAGTTAGGGGTAGGGGAGAAATTCACTTCAGGTATCATCTGGAGCAAGACCTACAAGACCTACCAAATTTGTACCTTCCAAAGCAAGATGGGAACTGAAGCACAGCCATCCTTCAAAATTCGTGCTTAACCGAATTTTGCTACGCAGTTTGCCAGCCAAGCAATGTTTACAAAAACGCAAATACTAGGATAAACTGTGCACACAAAAAATGGATATATTGGTGAAAATAATAAACCAAAATGGATCATATTAGGTTAATATTCTGGTAACCAAATGAAAAGGCCCATATGTTGTGTGGAAAGTCCTGACTCCTACAAAAAAATGTAAAATATAATAAAAATGACATGAAAGCAACCATTAAGCAGATTTTGGCTGTGAATGCCTAGGAAAATGTTCTGACCATTTTATTTGAGAGGAAAGTTTTCCTCACAATTAATTACTTATAAATGTTATCAGATCACTAAAAGCATCAGCATTGTGAAATATGCTTCCTAATTTGGACATGCTTGCTGAACAAAGAGGCTACTAACAGGAAGAAATGCATTTGAAGTGTTCCAGGAGTTTCCATGTGTCCTGCTTTAAAGCCCTTTATTTCAAGGGAAGTTTGATTTAAAGAAACCTAAGAAAGGAGTGCAGAGTTCCTGAAGCTGCCTGTCAACAGCCCAAACTCTATTCACTGTACCAGACTGATTCATTATTATACCTTCTCTCTTCAAGTGATATTTTTCCTAGTCACACCATATTTTTCCTAGTCCTATAATGGCATGCATAGACCTGCATTCCATTATGGGCTGATTCAAAATGAAGACAAGTATACTATAAAGGACCTTTGCATGTTAAGGTGGACCTTATAGATAATTGTTTTGCCACGAATTTATTTTTGGACAAAAGGGAGTACTTCTTTACATCATGCAAGATGTAATGATGGTACCCAATGTAGTACCATAGACAAATTCATGGATGATAAGGCTGACATTTGGAAGAAGAAGAAGAAGAAGAAGAAGAAGAAGAAGAAGAAGAAGAAGAAGAAGAAGAAGAAGAAGAAGAGGAGTAGTTTGGATTTGATATCCTACTTTATCACTACCCGAAGGAGTCTCAAAATTCTCCTTTCCCTTGCTCCCTCACAACAAACACTCTGTGAGGTGGGTGGGACTGAGAGACTTCAGAGAAGTGTAACTAGCCCAAGGTCACCCAGCAGCTGCATGTGGAGGAGCGGAGACATGAACCCAGTCCCCCAGTCTACCGCTCTTAACCACTACACCACACTGAAAAAAGGTAAAGACTTTCAGTTCTCTGTCCTGCAGCTAAATGTAGTATTCACTACTGCTGCTCTGTTTTCTGTGGGTAACCCAAGTTCTTATGCTTTGAGAGAAGGCAAAAATAAACAAATCTCTGTGTCTGAGACCATGCATAATACAGCTCCTTCCCCAAAACTCCCAGCTGCATGTGGAGGAGCGGAGACGCAAACCCGGTTCCCCAGATTACGAGTCTACTGCTCTTAACCACTACACCACACTGGCCTCTAAATACCAGTTACTGAGAATCACAGGTGGGGTGAGTGCTGTTGCACTGGGTTCTGTTTGTGGGCTTCCTGTGGGCATGTGGTTGGCTACTGTAAGAACAGGATGTTGGACTAGATGCACATTGATCCAACAGAACTCTTCTTATTTTCTCAGTGGACTACTGTGTTTATTCAGGGTTCTGTCCATGTATTTTATATTCTGTTTAAAAGGGTGCATCTGGTAGATCAGATGAATCTTCAAATCAGTACAAACATGCTTTTGTCTCTGATGGAGTATTTTGGAAGTAGTAGATGGAATAAGTGTTTTGAAAAATAGATAGGCATTGGGGTGGGAAATAACTTGTCTGGCACTCGTGAGCAGAAGGAAGTTTGAGGCCAAGGGTAAAAGAAGCCACACACACAAAAACCCACATGGTAAAAAATGATCAGGCAAGAAGCTTGAGGAAAGGAGGAAGAAACAAAGACTTAGATGGATTTTTTTAAACCACCAAGGAAGCGATGCTGGGTTGTTGAAAGCATAAGTGATGAAGGCTGAATTGTTGCTGAATACACAAAGAAGCCACTAATGGAAATCTAAGAGAAAAATGTGGGCCAGACTCTCAGGGTACTAATTTAAACCATATCAGCATTGGACATAATCCAGCACTGAAGGTGCAGTGGATTTCCACAGGCCCCAAAGAGCAATGCATCTTTTCCTCCAGAAGCTGGGTGGCATCAATGGTGGTTTCTGATGGTGATGCTCAAGGTCTCATATGTGGTTCTCTCCTCCCCATAGAATTCTCACAACAAAGTTATGAGGTAAGTTTGGCTGGGAAACAGTGTTTGGCCCAAGGGCACCCAGTGAGCCTTATGTACATGAAGTGCTATCACTGTGACATTTGCTCCATCTGTGTAGAGTGGGACAGTGTCTATTGTCTATTGGCTATGCATCTCTAACAAGCCATACATTTGGAAGAATATCTGCAGAGCCTGTATTTGCATGCAGCCTAACCCCGAAATGTAGAACCCTTCATGATCAGAGTTCCCTGTCTCTGGCAGAGCTGATATTTCTCTGAGGAGTTGCCACCACAGACTACCTGAATGAACCACAGTTGGAGAACCCCTGATCTCATTATACACAATCTTGCCTCATATTTCCCAAATACACACATAAACACCCGCCCACCTCAGCTACTACTAGTCCAGTCAACTCCTTATCCTAGTAGTTTTCTACCAGTGTGCCATGTCACCCTGGGGTGCCTTGAATGATGGTCAGCGGTGCCGCAGGTAACACTGGCCTCTGTCCCTCTTTCCTTCCCTCCTCTGATGACCTCTTGCATCTCTGCCTCCCAAAGGCTTGTTGCAACAGCTTCAGCTACAAGCCCCGCAGGCAAATGTTGCCTCTGGAGATAGCATGGGGTTACTGGTTGCCAGGAGCTGAGGTGGCCTTGGAGTAAGCAAGCAAGTGGGTGAGGGAGCCCAGCCAGTCAGTCTGCCAGGCCTTGCTGTTGGGAATGGACAGAGAAGTCCCAGGCCCCTGTAGGGCAGTGGGAGGAGGCATGTCTTTTTGGGGTGGGGTGGGGGAAAGCTCAGAGGCCAGGGGCACCAGCAGCAGCTGCCCGGAGGACTCCCAAGGAGAGGGGAGAGGAGAGGAGGCTGAGGGGACACTCCACAAGGGAGGGTGACTGAAAAAGGGTGAGGCTGCCAGCTCTGCAGGAAAGGGGTGACATAACTGGGCTCCTGAGCAGCACAGTGGTACGGCAGAAAGAATGTAGTTGGTCAAGGAAGCCGTGCACTCCTAACAGTTGAAAACCTCTGCCTTATCCTGTTATCACAGTGGCCAACTAGGTGCATTTAGCTAAAACATTTCTGCTCCCTCCCCTCTCTTTCACATACTCTTTCTTTCCCTCTTTTTAATGCATATATACAGACATAATTTTATTTTTATGCCCAGGGCCGGCTCTAGGTAGAGTCCCGGTGGCGCGGTGCTGCACGGCGAAGCCGCGCAGAAACCATGCTGCGCCCTGCGAGGGTGCCGGAGCGATCTCCGCCCCTCAGCGCCAGGGCGCCCGACCTGCTCGAGACTGCCCTGTGTATGCCACCTTTCCACAGTTCAAAGGTGGTTTTTATGTATGTTAAAAGCCACCCAGAGTGGCTGGGGCAACTCTGGGTGGGCAACCCAAACAGATGGGTGGGGTATAAATAATAAAATACTTAGGGCTATTATTAATAATATTACAACATGAAAAAATACATACCGGTAACTTCAGCACTTCATGGACTGCAAGAATATCAAACCTATCCATTCTGAAGGAAATCAGCCCTGAGTGCTCACTGGAAGGACAGATCGTGAAGCTGAGGCTCCAATACTTTGGCCACCTCATGAGAAGAGAAGACTCCCTGGAAAAGACCCTGATGTTGGGAAAGATGGAGGGCACAAGGAGAAGGGGATGACAGAGGACGAGATGGTTGGACAGTGTTCTCGAAGCTACGAACATGAGTTTGACCAAACTGCGGGAGGCAGTGGAAGACAGGAGTGCCTGGCGTGCTATGGTCCATGGGCTCACGAAGAGTCGGACACGACTAAACGACTAAACAACAACAACTTCAGCACAACAAAAGTAGCTAGCAACAATAAATAAAACATTAAAAAATACACAACCAAACGGAACAATTTCCACATAAATTACATCAAGATCTAAAATAAAGATTAAACAAAAACAAACGGCAAAAGGAGCAACAGCCCCCTGGCAACAACCCCTGCCCCCAAATAACGCCCCAACCCAAGAGTCTGTTCAGCAGCCTCAGCTTTTGTAGCTGGAGTCTGTCTGCCAGTCAGGGCCTTGTCCTCCCAGGGTTCATGGGAAAAGGCCTGCAAGGTAGGGAGCAGGTCTCAGATCCCATCCTGCGGGTAAATAGTCCATTCAGAAGGGAAACTATCCTAACCATTATCCCCTATTAAGGACATATCAACTGGTCATCCTTGACTATTAGCAAGCCATCAGCTTAACAAAGCAGCCCTAACAATATGAACATAGAGAAGAATGGCATAACTACAGAAAAGAAAAAGAATCAGGGATTCAGAGAGGCGATCAATATATGGAAAGGCAAGACAGCTAGTGATGCTGATGAAAAGCAGCCATAAAGAGTAGGGTAGATAAAAGAGGGGTGCATAATAAGATAGCAGTAAATAGACAGATAAAAGGCAAAGTTCTGGCAGGTAGTACGGAAACAGTCAATAGGGGAGGAGAGCACAATTAATATGGCACATAAACATAATAAAGTGCAAATCAATGGGACAAAACTCGGCTAATTCAGCAAGAGGCAAAGGGTCATTATTAAAAATAAGAACAACTAAAGCAAAGCCCTACTTTTATATAGCTGATTGTAGATATATCAGAGAGATCACTTCATTTCCTTGGTGACCTTGGGGGGCCAGTCACCATTTCCAAATCAAACTTACCTCACAGGTTTGTTGTGAGGATTATATGGGAAGAGAGAAAACCACTTTCTTTGTTCTTGACTCAAGTTCAGTGCCATCCTTCACAGTATCAGTAAAGAAAAATAATCCCTTTTATCTGGCTCCACTATTCTTTCCAACTGCCAGCCCGAAATTTAACTGCCACTTTGTTGTGTGTCATTTATGTGTACCCACATAACTAAACCACATGTCTAAACTACCTAGCCTTTTGGGCTTGCCGATCGTAAGGTCAGCAGTTCGAGTGCATGCGATGGGCTGAGCTCCTGTTGCTCTGTCCCAACTCCTGCCAACCTAGCAGTTTGAAAGCACGCCAGTGCAAGTAGATAAATAGGTACCGCTACGGCGGGTAGGTAAACAGCATTTCCATGTGCTCAGGCACTTGGCACAGTATTCCATGTGCTAGAAGTGGTTTAGTCATGCTGGCCACATGGCATGGAAAGCTATCTGTGGCAAATGCTGGCTCCCTTGGCCTGAAAGTAGAGATAAGCACTGCACCCCAAAGTCGAATTTGACTGGACTTAACCATCCAGGGGTCCTTTATCTTTACCTTATGTGTACCCATATAAACTGTTGTGATGAACTTCATTGATTCAACTGTACATCAGAAACCGCCACTGATGTCTGATGTCATCTAGACTGCAGGAAAGAATGGATTAAATGAAGAGGTACTGCAGCTACAACTGTCTGGTGGCCTCCACCATTCCCTTTTCTTCCCTGGGTGAAATAGACCCGAGCTCCTTCACGGCGTCTCTTGGTGTTGCTTTCTCCGCCTGCCAAAGAAAAAAGTCAGTCCTGTTGAATCTTGTTTGACTCTGGCTGGTTTCTATTTGGGATGCTGTAGGTGCTGCTCTGTAAGCCTGCCTGGGGCAAGAGCACAATATGATTTATTTACACATATACACAACCTGAGCCTACGATGGAGGAGTTCACAGTTCACACCCTTAGAGGATCTTGCTTTTCCCACAGCCACAGCCTTGGATTCACAAAGAAATCAGCCGCAGCTGTTCCTATGCCTTTCCAGCATTCAGCTTTCTGCCTCCAGCTCAGTCGGTTAGAGCCTGGTGCTGATAACGCCAAAGTTTGCAGGTTCAATCCCCGTATGGGACAACTGCATATTCCTGCATTTCAGGGTATTGGACTAGATGATCCTCAGGGTTCCTTCCAACTATGCTTCTTTGAAATAACACACACTGTCTTTAATCCCTGATTTCTGCCCTTCTCACTATCTAAGAGCTGGAGGAGAGCCCCACCCATTGGTCATCTGACACAGAGGCCCCCTTTCGTTTGTTCTCTTAATCGCCCATTCCTCAGGCGATGAGCTAGTCTGATTTATACTTCAGCACTTGCTAGGATTATAGGGATTAGAAGTCTGGAACCCACAAACTCCTAACAATATATTGTGTTTCAAGGCTCTGTGCTTTGCAGGCGCGTAGCAAGGGAGGGGCGTAGGGGGCGGGCTGCCCCAGCTGCACACTACCTCCATACTAGCTCCACTCTGGTGGGGGGCAGCGCATAAGGGCAGTGCCCTCTGCCCCTGGCCTCCTCCGCCCTAGCAGGAAGAAGCAGAGCGCACTACGGAGTGGGTTGCCACCAGGTGGCACTGGCGCTGGTAAACCGCTCCTAGCACGCTCTGCTTCAGAGAGCGCCGGCCGAGGAGAGCAGCAGCGCCAACCCGGATGGACTGCACATGTGTGGACATGCGCAGTTCGTCCTGGAACATGCACCGTGACATCACAATGCATGCGTCATGATGCATGCGTGCTATGGAGTGACGCCCCGTCCCCAGGGGGTGCCACCCCAGGCAGCCAAGTGGCACCGTTCACCACTGGTGCTTTGTCTATGCCCAAGGGGTGCAACTTCAGGCCTTCCTTTCTATGCCTGGAGCATTAAACACCCAGTGCACTTTGTGTTTGGAAGTTCTTGGCTAGGCTTTTTCAGTTATTTCATCCTGTAAACATTGTTATACAACAGGCCCCAGAAAGCCCTGCTCTTGCAAAACCAACAAACCAACAAACCAACATTTCTTTCCTTCTTTACAGCAGGATACAATGGAGCTAGGCTCTGTTATTAGTTGCTGAAGTTTTATATGGGTACATCACATATTTAATCCCAAAGCATCTCTGTGAGAAAGCTAACAATGCAATGCTATTGTTCCACTTTCTTATAGCGTCTATTCAGAGCTATTTTCCATGCTTATGAATTTTCTCACCCCAGGATTATATATCTTTAGCATTTATCTCTAAATTGCCACATAAAAATAATGATATTGGAGAAAAAGGTGGAGAGAGAAACCCACCGATGGGAAAGAGCTAAGCTGTGTGCTGTAAGCTGATTATTGGTAAGAGGACTGGAAGGTGAGACAGAATGTTTATTTCAGCATTTGGTATTAGGGAAATCTGAATCATTCCATTGCTCGGTTTTATTTTCATGTTTCTGATCACTTGTTCACGCTCCCCCCCCCCCGGCTGGTATCTGCCTTCATGAAATGAACCACACCTCCTGATCCCTGAAAGTTAAAGCCAGTGTCTCTATGGGAAGAGCAGAAGTTTTGTGTGATTTGGGGTTGCATATTGCTTCAGGAATGGGCTCATCCACACTTCCATTAGTGCTGCAATTTGTAGGCACAGGTCCGTGCTTTTGGGGCATGGGTCCAAGCAGCTTCTTTCTTTCTTTCTTTCTTTCTTTCTTTCTTTCTTTCTTTCTTTCTTTCTTTCTTTCTTTCTTTCTTTCTTTCTTCTTTTTGTCCCACTGCTTTCCCTGGGAGAACCCGCTGCTTGCTGCTGAATCGGAACAAATACTAAAATGCAGAAAAACTAATCGACATTTGTTCTGATTCAGCAGTGGGTTTTCTCAATGGGGCAAAACAACTCCCCCCCCCAAAAAACCCCCCTGCTTCTACCTGGATCTGTGTCTACAAACCACTGCACTAATGGAAGCCGGGATGAGCCCAGTGCAAATTAAATAAATCAGCATTTAAATGTGAACTTAACCAAACACATTTCCCATCCCTAGTATGAAAGAAAATCACAACCCCCTAGATCTGCTGTGGCAGAAATGTTTGCCCAGTATGGAAGGGATGTGTTAATTTTTTTAATGCATTCCTTCTAAGCCAGTCCAGCATCCAGAAATACAGATTTAGTGGGAGAGAAAACTCCTGGAGAAAATGAAGCAGGAGTGAAGGGAAAAGGGCCGGGGGGGGGGGGTTGTTTCCTCCCTTCACGCCAGTTGATATACCCAAGACATTTCACAGACTTTTCACTAGTCATTTTGCAAAACTTACAGAGCAAGAAAGAAACGACATGAGAGAAACCCTAATATCCCACGGCTAGCTTTGTCACTTATACTATGATGCTTCATTAACTAGTGCAAATGCTGCAACATGATAAAGCTGCTGCCTCTATTACTGTTGCTATAGCTCAGAAAAGGTTGAATGGGTAACTATCATACTATATGTTTTTGTCGACTAAACCCAGAATATGTGGCTATGGAAAGCAGTCTTCTCTCTTTGCCTCTCCTCCTTCCTAAATTGTCCAAAACCCTCTTGACAATCCCCTAAAAGTGCATGTTCTTAATCTTGCATTTTCAAGAATGGTTTTTAGACTTACAGTATTTATTGTAAGCCACCAAAAGAACTTTATAATGCCGGTGAAGTGTTTGGTGGAAAGAAAAGCTCATACAGCACCCATAGCCACATTGCAACAAATAAGGGAAGCTGGAATCTGAACCCACCAAGATTAGAAAGAAATTATTAAGCAGCTTTAGAAAGAGGGAGAAAAATGGAAGCCTCTCCTTCAGGGAAAGAAAAAGTTCTGAGAAATTGGAGGCTGTGATTTGGTACAGCACTAGCTCCATCGTTGCTTAGTAGTTTAATGAAAGCACAAACATATGAGCTACCATTTTTTAATTTTGTGAGAAGATGCAAGATATCAAACTTCAGCAGTGGTTGGCTTCACTGCTGGGGTTCTGAGGCTCATCTTGAATGTTTAGAAAGCCAAAAGTGTTGTGTTTTAAGATAATTCATCATCATCATCATTATTATTATTATTATTATTATTATTATTATTATTATTATTATATCTTTCTGCGTGTCATATTAACTATAGCAATGTTCTCCGCATAAGACAAACAGGCACATTTTTTAGGCAAAGGGATTTGTGCTATTGGCATGCATACCTATTTTTACAGCACCTTGTAATGTATTTCAACCATTTCGTGTATAGAACCTGTGAGCTAGCCAGAGATAACAGATTATCTGAATTTTAACCAAATCTGTCAAGGTTCCTCAATAGTTAAGCTTCTTATGTAAGCTTGAAGCTGCATTATTCTTTTGTTCACAACTTGGAGAATAGATGTAAATTTTAGACGATTAGCTACTTTTGACTGACACATTCCATTTGCTACATTTTGCACATCTTGCATTATTGTTTCCACACCTTTTTGTTGGCAGATCAGCCTACAAAAGACCAGCCAAGATATTTGGAGTCTATGAATTCTATTCACACAGAGAGGTTACCATAGAAATGAAAGAGAGATCTCATTTACACATCTCAGCAGTGCATCTTCTGACAGCTGTGGTTGACACGTTTGGTAGCAACATTTCTGAAAGATTTATTTTCCATGAAAAAAGAAAAAGAAACTGAGCATACCACTAGATAAAGAGGCAAATGATTTTATAATTCCTCATGTTTTCCTCATATGCCCCTCACATGCCCAGCCTCCTCCATTGGTAGTTGAAAGATGAAACTGAAGACCCCCTTTATGTTGTTCTGTTCAGTATCCCAAGATCTTGGATCCTCCCCATATGCTATAGTAGCCTAATTGTTACTCCTAGTTTGAGATGAGCAATACAAACATCTTCACGTAGTTTTTCTTCTTCTGTGGAGACTGGTCATATATCCCAATGTCCGGGCTGCCATATTTTGTTAGAGAAATGCAATATTCCCCTTAGTTAGGGGATTGTGATTGTAGGTTCTGGGTGAAATGTAAGTTGCAGGAGAAGACATAGCAATGAAGTATATCACCTCTCCACCAGGCATTATATGAACTCTTTATGATGAGATTGAAGATTACTGTTACACCATTCAGTCTTCAATCCCAAACTCTCCAATCCTTTTTACACTCTTACTCATATTTTGTTATGTATGGGTAACATAGACATCGCTGGATATAAGCTGGATAGACACACACCATTTTGCCTACAAATACACATCCAAAAAAAGCAACATCGGGGGTTTTGTTTTGTTTTAACAATCAGAAGTGGTAGCTACCAAGGCTGCCCTTGTATTTATACTAGGTCATCTGTATTTATTACAAGGTGGCTTACAATACACAGCAAATGTTAAAATCACAATTACAGTCGCATTGCCCAACCACATTTGTTGTCGCTCAGTCGTGTCCGACTCTTCATGACCCCATGGACCAGAGCACGCCAGGCACTCCTGTCTTCCACTGCCTCCCGCAGTTTGGTCAGACTCAAGTTCGTAGCTTCGAGAACATTGTCCAACCATCTAGTCCTCTGTCGTCCCCTTCTCCTAGTGCCCTCAATCTTTCCCAACATCAGGGTCTTTTCCAGGGAGTCTTCTCTTCTCATGAGGTGGCCAAAGTATTGGAGCCTCAGCTTCACGATCTGTCCTTCCAGTGAGCACTCAGTGCTGATTTCCTTCAGAATGGATAGGTTTGATCTTCTTGCAGTCCATGGGACTCTCTTGAGCACCATAATTGAAAAGCATCAATTCTTCAGTGAGCAGCCTTCTTTATAGTCCAGCTCTCACTTCCATACATCACTACTGGAAAAACCATAGCTTTAACTATACAGACATTTGTCGGCAAGGTGATGTCTCTGCTTTTTAAGATGCTGTCTAGGTTTGTCATTGCCCAACCACATAGTGGCCACTTAAATAATAATAATAAGAAAAACCTTGCTCTTTGAATGCCATATGTTTCCTTACTGTAGTTCTAGAATGCATATCTCCTTCTCACAACACCTCAAATAGCAGACCTTCCAACATTTCTCCGGTGAAAATCGGGACATCCTATTTCATACTCCCCAACATTTCTCTGATCACAATAGAGGTTTCAGGTGAAGATAGGGACAACCTAAGGAAAAGCGGGACATTCCAGGATCAAATCAGAAACTGGGATGGCTTCTGTAAATCTGGGAATGTCCTCGGAAAATAGGTACAATTGGAGGGTCAGAAATAACTTCGTGGCTTACCCTTGCGGTAGGGCCACACCTCCCTCTAGAAAGTGGAGCTGCACTAATGCAAATAGCAGAATGCCACATTTTTAATCATCTGCAAAGGCCCTAAGCAAGGGTCACATCAACAATTTTCTTCTTTTCCCCAAAGCAATAAAGCAGAATTTCGAGCCTTCCAGTACAGTATGTTGCCTCCATTATCCTTTCAAAGATGTTACTGGGCACGAAACAGCACGGCGGGGAGCATGTGCAGATTAGTTCCATAAATGAAAAGCTTGTGTTTACTTAATGTAAATATTGCACGGGAAGTGACACATTTGCTTTGTCACATTGTCAGTATGAGTTCCAGTTTTGCACACAGCAATTAGAATCAAACTCAAAACCTTTCAGTTTTGCTCAGCATTGTTGTTTGAGTGATGTCTCTAGCCAAGTCTGGGTTCCAGAGTTCAAGGAAGAATGCAGAATTCAATGTTGCTTTATGAATGGTGGAAGAATAACCCATTCAGCAACTGAGGCCAGTTTTGAAAACCACGCGAAGGGTGACTGTGCAGGCCGAAATAAACAGTACCTTCTTAGTGCAAATCAACCATTTCTTTCAGAAAATGCTTAAACGTCAGCCCCGTGTGACTTAAGGATTTTAATTGAAGCTTGCCGCCACCACTGATTTTTTTTTGTTTATTTCTCATTTAACATACACACATACATCATTTTATTTGCAGGCCACCTTCTCATAGTTCAAACCATGCTCAAGGAGGCTCACAACATGAAAACATTACATAATTACAAATATAACAAAAGTTGCCATAAACAATAAATGAAACACATTACAAAGTAGACAACCAAATTGAACAATTGTCACATAAATCATAGTAAGATCTAAAAACAAAGTTACAAAAATTAATATCAATTAGAGCAACAAACCCTCCCAAATTAAAAAACCACCCCAAACAAGACCAAAGAGTCTGTTTCAGCAGTCTCAGCTTTTGTAGCTGGAATCAGTTCTAGGACCTACAACCAAGGTGGACAGGCAAACCTGTATTATAGTCATTTTCTTATAAGTAACTACATTCTACATTAAATTGATGAACTTGAGGGTAGAGGATTATTACTGCATTCAGCTATAGAGAAGTGGCAATGGTAAAAGATCCAGTCACAGCATTTAGGGCGGAGTGGTGCCATGTTTGTGTGGAGGAGAGAGCAGAGCAACTGTTTTGCATGCAGAGAGTTGCAGATTGAGGACCTGGCATCTCAAGATAGAGCTAGAACTCCTGCAGGTTCTGCTAGTCAGTGTAGACCAGGCACCCCCAAACTGTGGCCCTCCAGATGTTTTGGCCTACAACTCCCATGATCCCTAGCTAAGAGGACCAGTGGTCAGGGATGATGGGAATTGTAGTCCAAAACATCTGGAGGGCCGAAGTTTGGGGATGCCTGGTGTAGACAATACCAAGGTAGTTGGACCAATTAGTATAAGGCAACTGCCTCTGTGGATTCTGGTAACACACATACACATGTGGTTCCCGGACAGTCTGTCCTTGGCCTACAGAAGCAAGTGGATGTACCTAGTGTTCAAGACAGCAACAATTGTTCCAGTTGTAACATAGTTTAGAGTGTGGTTGACACAGAGACAGTCAAACTGTGAGAGAGATATGGATGAGACAGGATGTGGCTTTCTTAAGATTACATGCATATATTATAGCACTCACATTCTTTATCTGGAACCCAACTCATCAGTCTGGGGCAAGATAGGACATATGCTGGCAAAGGTGGAGGGCAGGGTGGCACCCTCCCCATTCCAAATAACCACATCTGCCAGATGAATCTTACTCCAACACTGGCAATGGAAGAGCTCCATTTACCATGCCCAAGTGAGACATGCTAATTTAGGTGGCAAAGGGCAGACTGTGTGGCACTCACAGGTATATCCTCCCAACAGATGGGTATGGCTAGGGGGCTCATGAGGAATGGCTAGAGAGCTGCCCTGTCATCTCCCCAGTATCTGCCACCTGAGATGACCATCTCCCTTTGTCCTCTTCCACCTAATATATCATCAGTTAATCATGGGGAACAGTGACTTCATTGCTCAGCTGGAGTCTCTAACAGGGCCAGCAATTTCTTACTTATACGTCATACATCTATAGTTGAATAACCACTCATTGCAATGTTGCTGGGCTCTTATGGGGTTTGTAAAGGTAGTTCCCAGTGGCTTGTGATCTGACCAGTAGTGTAGTAATGGGGGGAGGAGGCGTGCCGCCCCGGGTGGCAGGCTGGGCAGGGGACAGCAGGCTGGATGGGGGTGACCACCTCCAACGGCCGCCGCCGCTGCGAGCGCCCCTTGCCGCCCACGTGAAGGCGAAGCCGGGGTGCACTGCGATAAGAGCTCCGGCGGCTTCCAAGCCTGGCTCCTCCACGGCGTCTCCTCCCTGCTAGAGGAGCTGCCCTCCGCCAGCAGCACAGCCCTCGCCCGCCTCCATGATGGCCCTGAAGAAAGCCAGGTGGCGGGCGAGCAGGACCAGCTCCTGCGGAGACAGCACAAACTGGCTGTGAGAACCGCCTCGAGCACCGTAAGGACGGGCAGAGGGAGGGCCAGAGGGAGAGGGGGAGGCCTGCTGGACGCCGCCTGCAGCTGCTTGCTGTGTCGCCATGTCGTATCCGTCCTGTGCGCGCATGCGGCGTGCGTCATGACGCGCGATGCATGCGTGCGACGGACACCCCGCCCTCTGGCAGGGTGCCTTTAGGTTCAAGCGGAATCTTTTGAAGGCATGTCAAACAAACATAGTGATGGAACTTGATCCTGGACATGGTGAATGCCCTGTGCATGCTGCAATGATTGATCCTAAAAGTTGTGTGGAGTTAGCCTGGGCTCAAGTCCAGGCTATGATATTTAATTTCTCTGATCAGATGCCACAATGTTCTCTGTACTCCACATATCACAGCCCTAATAATTGGAGTAGAGGTATGGTGAATCTTATAGGAAGGAAATACGTTGTTTGTTTTCCACTGAAATCCAACAAACCTTACGTGTGGTTGATTGCATGCTATAAACCACTGCACTTCATCGACAAACACAAGCATAACAAATGGGTGACAAGGGAATTTCACAACACTCAACAATGAAGTGGTTCGGGTCAGCAAATTCCCCTTTCCTCTAGTTCAATCCATAAACTCATATTCCACTACCATCCCTCATACACAGTTGACACATTAGGAGTGCCATTCTGCCCTTCAGCCTGCCAATTTCCAATGTGCTGTAGTAAGGAAAGGAAAAGACTATCTCCTCTGGCTTCTCATCAATATATATTGTTCTGCATTTCCAGAAACCAACTATTTGGGTAGTAACTCGTGCAAACTTGAAGAATAGTTATTCCTTTTCAGGAATGCAGGAAAGGGTGATAAAGGGGCAACAGAGGAATGACTTTTCTTGAGTCCATTCATTCAGGTCATGTCCTCTAGACCAGCAGACCATCTTCTACATGACTGAACTTTCAGATGCTGGAAGATGGGACAGTGGTCTTTCCCTGTCCTTCTCCATGCATTCAGTATCTTCTGCTTAGTCTTGTTAACAAGGCTATTATAATTCCTATCACTGAAAGTTTTCAGCAGTTGTAATTCATATGGCTGTACTGTGACCACCTGGAGAGAACTGTGGTTTATGGCTTTGCTGAATGCTAGTCATAGTTGGACAGTGTTCTCGAAGCTACCAACATGTTTGCCCAAACTGCGGGAGGCAGTGGAAGACAGGAGTGCCTGGCATGCTCTGGTCCATGAGGTCATGAAGAGTCGGACACAACTAAACAACAACAACAAAGTTAATAGACATGACTAACTGTAGTCTATTAATTTCAGTGGGTCTACTCTGAGTAAAACACAGTAGAATTGCAAGAGAAATCCATGTCCCCATACTTTCTGTGATAACTTAGTAAGATGCAGATTTTAGAGGGCTAAAGGGACGCGGGTGGCACTGTGGTCTAAACCACTGAGCCTCTTGGGCTTGCTGATCAGAAGGTTGGTGGTTCGAATCCGCATGATGGGATGAGCTCCAGTTACTTTGTCCCAGCTCCTGCCAACCTAGCAGTTCTAAAGCACACCAGTGCAAGTAGATAAATAGGTACCACTGTGGCAGGAAGGTAAATGGCGTTTCCATGCATTCTGGCTTCCGTCATGGAGTTCCATTGTGCCAGAAGTGGTTTAGTCATGCTGGCCACATGACCTGGAAAGCTGCCTGTGGACAAACGCTGGCTTCCTCAGCCTGAAAGCAAGATGGGTACCACAACCCCATAGTTGGCTTTGACTGGACTTAACCATCCAGAGGTCCTTTACCTTTACCTCTTTTTTTAAGTAATAGGGAACATTTTGAACAGAGCTCAAAAGCTAGCCAGAACCTGGTGTGGATGAGCAACCAAAGGTCACAGGGAATGAATGTTCATATTATGCAGAATTGGAAAGTAGCAAATTATATACTGTATGATTTCAGACCCTCCAAGTGTCCCTATTTTCCAGGGACAGTCCTGAATCTGCAGAAGCTGAAGAGTGGGGAGAGAGGGGGAGAGATGGGGGGGGCGGCTAAATATCTTTCATTCTATTGCATAGAGCTCGTGCATGGTTTTTGTGTCAAGATAATGTGGGTCTCTCTCTCTCTCTCTCTCTCTCTCTCTCTCTCTCTCTCTCTCTCTCTCTCTCTCTCTCTCTCTCCATGGCTTTGGATAAAATGGGAGCTTGTAAATTTCATTAAGGGCACCCCTAACTATTTTCTGATAATCTGAGCACTAGGGTACTTCTCTTTTTATGTGCTAAATGTGGAAATTAGGGAGAGGGTTTATCAAGATCAAAAGCTAGAAAGGGGAAAGGGATGTGCAGTGATAGCAATTATCCAATTTCAGCTTTCAGGCTTTCAGAGGAAGGACAGTAAAAATTCTACTCCTAAATTCCAGTAATTTTTAATGCTGCAAAGTTTCCATTTCCTTTAAAAAATATGTGCTAAAGGAAAAAGTATTGGTTCAGTCCGGAGGATGAATCTGAATTGCAAAAACCAGGGTGAGAGGAAGGAAGGTAACAATCCGTAGAGGAGCATATTTCAGTTTTGAATTTTTAATGGGCCATTATAGCATAAAAAGCTGTGGGCAGAGAAACCATTTTAGAGTAAATTAAAATACCTTGACAATATCAATTGAACTTTAGCAGCCCAGCCAAGTGATCCAAGTGAATGAAAAGTGATGAAAACAGGGAACATGTTTATAAATATGTGTGTCACCAATCCATTTGGGTTATGGGATCATTTTGCCTTCTGGGGAATTAACATGTCATGTTCACCTGAATGTGTCATAGATCATCCATTAGTAAACCATTCTTATGATTCTATGCAGTCCCTGATCTTTTGTCAGGACACAATGAAAAATAATTGCTCACTTAACCAATACACTTAGAACCGGAGAGCATAATAAATGGGTGGCTTTTGGAGGAGACTTTGGTTCACCTTTACTGCCCATAATGCTTTTACTATATATGTTCTGTCCTATTTTTAGATGGGCTTAGACAGTTCCTAAAAATGCACAACTTAAATACATTAATGCCTTTTAGTTTATTATGGTTAGTTCGCGTTTACATTTTAACTTTCCATTCTTTCTTGTAAACTGTCCTGGAAATGTCATTAAAGGCTGTCGCAAAAGTACCTTTAACCAATCAACAAACAACAAAAAAAATATTTGAGTCTTTGAGCCAGTCAGATAAACTAGGAAAACAGGACTTTTACATGACTTTTAGGGTGCAAAAAAAGAAAGAAAAAGAAAGAAAACTTTTAATTGTAAAGTATCAAGTAATAAATGGTGTGGAAACATCATCAGATAGATTTGTTATCATAAAATAAGGCAGTTATGTGATGATTTTGCCCTTTTCCTTTGGTTCCAGAGAATGGGAACCAAAAGAATAATAATAATAATAATAAATAAATAAATCAAAATGTATGCCTGCATTTTTGTCTTGCCTTCTGCCTGTTAATGAACTGCAATTACTGGGCAACTAGCAGCATGTTATGGATTAAATGAGGATGTAAATGCTTGATTTACTGACTAAATTATAAGGAGTGGTGGATGAATCCTCCTCGATTTTTGTAGGCAATTATTAATATCATGGTGTTTTATTTTTATTCTTAAAATCTCATTTCCAAATCTCTCCCCATCCCCCATTGTTGGCATCTGTCTGTCTCGAGAGACAATGGAGTATGCCTCCAGGGGTGAAGTCAAACGTCTGCATTAGCAGCACCAAAGTGATCTCCCCGGGGCGCAAGTCTGGGCAGTGTGTCTGGAGGTATAATTAGGTCATCCCTGCTAAAGGGCAGTCAGCAGTTGTGGGGGAAGAAGGACAGGCGATAATGAAACAATAGGACATTAGGACCCAACATGCATTTGTCAAATTCTATTCAGTAACACAAGGATGGCAGCTGAAAGGAGTCAGCTGAGAAAACTGGAAGGGTAAGAAACATAACAAAATGGATAAGATCCCACCCCCACCCACCCCCACCACCCTCTGTATATATATATAAGGGCCTGACACTTCTGTTTCCAGTGTATCTGAAGAAGTGTGCATGCACACGAAAGCTCATACCAAAATAAAAACTTAGTTGGTCTTTAAGGTGCTACTGAAGGATTTTTTTTTAAATGGATAAGAGTGAGTGGAAGGAGAGAAAGGCTGCTTATGTTTGTAGCTCCCCCAGGTTATAAATGTGTCCAAAGGATCCAGGACTAGTGGAAATGTATAGTCCCAAATGAGAATTCTTTTTCATTTTCATGCCTCTCTCTTGTGTGAAACAGATCAAACACAAAAGGCCATCCAATGTCATTCCACAACATTGGAATTTCAATGCAGCCAGTATTTTTCAATGGAGCCAGGTCACACAATCAGATGTATGCAATTTAGTGAGGTCATAGTACGATATCGTGTCAAAATTTGTTAATTTTTTTGCTGGTAAATGCATCCCTTAAGGTAAAAAGGTAAAGGACCCCTGGGCAGTTATGTCCAGTCAAAACCAACTATGGGGTTGTGGCGCTCATCTCGCTTCAGGCTGAGGGAGCCGGCGTTTGTCCACAGACAGCTTTCCGGGTCATGTGGCCAGCATGACTAAACCGCTTCTGGCGCAATGGAACACCGTGACAGAAACTAGAGTTCATGGAAATGCCATTTATCTTCCCGCCACAGTGGTACCTATTTATCTACTTGCACTAGTATGCTTTCAAGCTGCTAGGTTGGTAGAAGCTGACACAAAGCAACGGGAGCTCACCCTGTCATGTGGATTCGAACTGCCAAGCTTCCGATCGGCAAGCCCAAGAGGCTCAGTGGTTTAGACCACAGCACCACCCACTCCCTTATATGTCTATGGACTAATTGCGTTTTCTACCATGTCTATACTTCCTTCCATGCTATTCAGGAGTTGTTTTGAAACCTCTGCTCTATGGTTCATGTTTTACTGCTGCAACAGATGCCTGGCCTCTGCTCTGATTCTGAACAGAGTTTGGAATAGGGGCAACTTATACCATTTTAATTCAAGTTGGCAGAAATTCTACAGGTTCCTAAATTGTTACTATCTGACACAGATCTAACCATGTGGGAAGCTGGTTGTTTAGATCATGTGGCCACAGAGGAAAGCAACCCCCCTTCCTCCCAATTCATTCACAGTCTAGAAGATCCTGCCAATTCTTTATAAAGTGGTGCAACTAAACAACCAACAAATGCACAGCCAACCATAAAGCATGAATCTGGTTAAAATGCCACACCAGGTGGAAGCACACTACTGGCTTCTTAATTGCATGTGCATCACAGTATGTTTGCAAACACTGAACATGTGGGATATAGTTGTCTGCACCTAATGTGCAAAATATGTGTGTAAATCAGTCCTTTGTCACTCAAGAAATTAAGAGGTAAAATCACCTGTTTTAGCTTACTCAATGCATTTTCCTGAGCAGTCGAATTATATCTGGCATTCAGCTCTTCATCTTTTGTCCATGCGGATATCTGTGCATGAGCCCAAGGACACTGATGTGGTTGTCTTAGCTCTCCCTGTGCTTGTCTAAAAATCCATTGTTTGAATGGCTACTTGTCAATGGAGGGGTTAAAGTGGAGCAATTTATCTACTTGAATGCTGGGAAAGGGGGATTCAAATGTCTTTCTACTGCTGATCCACATTCAAAGGTACTTACTCTGTATAAATGGAGGCAGAGAATGGGCTAGGCTGCTTTTAGGATAAAAACTACTGGTAGCATAAATATAAACCGGGAGGAGGGGGATTTTCCAGAACAAGATATTCCAATTAGTTCAGCCCAATTTTCTATTAAGCTGTGTGCTGTAGATAGACATATTGGGCCTTTTATGAGCTTCATTGTAATGTTTATCATTTATTTGTTCATTACAAAAAATTTGCTTCTCTCAGCATTTGAAATGCACAGAGATGCTTTCTTTAATCTGGGGATATTAAATTTTGAACTGCCGTTACAGGAAGAGCCAGCAGAAGTGCTTCTAAGACTGCGGGAGTTTTTTGCTTCCAAGAATACATATTGCTGATAATCTTTAAATTCACTATAGGTGCCCGACTATAGGGTATAATAAAATCAATTGTCGAAAAGGAAATTGACTGCAGTATTACACGGAAACATTTGTGCTTAAGAAAGCCAAGCGTATATTGTTTTGCTGTGGGCAAGAAATATTTCAGATATCTGTTCTGTGCTGTGGCAGCTGGGACCAATTCAAGCTTCACTTCCTTGTTTCAAGGTATTTGGGTTGGAACTGCCACCAGGCAGCTACTAGCAAGAGATGGCTGCTTTCATCACCAGCTGAGTGAGATCCAGTTGATTCTGAGTCCCACTCACTAGCCCCAGAGGAATTTGGTGGGAGCTGCTATGTGGTAAGATACCAGAGCCGGATGACAAGGTCAAGTTCAGGAAACATTACCTGGATAATCCTGGTTACATAAGGACATTGGGTAATTTCTGTTCCTGCACTACTCGATTTGAGCGGGACTTTTGTTTTGAGAATCTTTTGCGAGCCACTTTGAGGGGCTATAAAGTGAGATGTCATCCTTTTGCGTGTCGAGGTACCAAGACATCCCCCCAATAACTCACACATCACTCAGAATTTAAGTTTAAGGTTTTCGGCATTAATTTGGCCATTTATTTAAATACAACTAAATGTGGGTGGTTGCTTAGGCATTGGTTCCCGCCATTTGTCCCCCGCCTGGGACAGATCTGACTCCTGCTAGCGAACTAGGGGAGCCAGTAGGTGAGCACCCTCAGAGAGAGGACGGGGCAGGGAGCCACGCTCTTCACCTCTCCCTCAGATGCTCCCCGAGGCTCATGCGTGGTCCTGGCCCCTATCGGGGGTACGGACAAACATGTGGATCCCCAGGATTCCTTTAACGGAATACCCCTAAAGGCAGCAGCAATTTTGAGGGGCAGGCCCAGCCAAACCCGTACCCCTCCACCATCCAATTTGAACCAATGCCTAACCGCCAACCTTACAAGTTGTGACAATTTGCTACGCAGTAGGCAAAAACCACAGGGCACCAGCCAATCAGCCAAGTGGACAAAATTCCTACCAGGCCCCTGATCCAAAACAGGTGACCGACCCCATGACAGGCATAGCAATGTCAAGCGCAAAGAACCCCTAAATAAAGGGAGGGAGGGAGGGAGATCTGTTGTAAGCAGCAAAAGTGAAACGCAAACTGCTTCCTAAGAATATATACTGCTATGGCTGTCAATCAAATCACTTGCAACATAACAATTTCCCCAGCAACAGCAAAACCACCAATCACTCATGTGGCCATCCAAACTGACCTGCCCAACAACCCGGGGATGTCTTGTTAACCCTTCCGCAACCCGAGCCTCTCCTTAAGGGGAGAACTCGCTTTGTGTCAAATGAACCAATATATTATGCCTCGCTGCTATTTGTGAAAGTCAAAATCTATCTTTTAGCCTCTGTTTTTAGAGTCAAGGAATATTATGCTCATATGCACAAATGAGCGACAAGAGCTACAACGAACTGCATGAAGTACAAGAGAAGGTTGAAGAGGAAGCCAAGCCAAGGCTTTCCCAACCTTGCTGAACTTGGTTTAAAGCAGGCCCCAGTGTCCTCATCTGCTCTGCCATTGACTCTTTAGCCTCTCAGTTAATATTCATGCTCATGGAGCAGTGTGGCATGGTGTGATGGTGTTGGGCTATGATTCATAGCTGCCAAGTTTTCCCTTTTCTCGTGAGGAAGCCTATTCAGCATAAGGGAAAATCCCTTTTAAAAAGGGATAACTTGGCAGCTATGCTATGATTTGGGATACTAGATTACAAATCCTTGCTAAGGGATGAAACTCACTGGGTGACTTTGGGCGAGTCTGTCACTCAGCCTAACCTGCCTCATGTGAGGATGAAATGGGGAGGAAGAAAAACATGCTCTTTGGAGGGAAGGTGGAATACAATTGTAATAAGCAAACAAACATGGAGCCAGGTGAAGTTATGCTGCGAGCTTGCTGCTCAAATGAAAAGATTCCAAGAGCTCTGGCCAAGGAAAGGACTAATTTTTAGAAAGTTTTAAGTTGACAATAATAAGACAAATTCCAGTAGCAATCCAGTTTTCAGAAGAACATGAATGGTACGCTTTGACATTGAAACTATGAAACTAGAGCTGATGAAGAATAAACTGAAACAAGGCCTTGTCCTGAATTTCTAAAAAGTGGATTGTCTTATTATTATCAACTTAAAACTTTCTAAAAATTATTCCTTTACTTGTCCAGAGCTCTTGGAATCTTTTCATTTGATTTTCTCAACTCTCCAAGGACTCCAATTTATTTGTGTGAGCTTGCTGCTGACCTTGGGGATCACTTTTGGGAATGAGTATGGTGTATATTGGTTATTCTGTTTTTGTATGTTAATAAAAGCTTGAATATGTTGTCTTATTTCTGCCCTCTTTTTTTTGGTAAGGCTCAGGGACGATAAGAGTTGTAGTCCAATAATACCTGGACAGCCACAGATTCCCCAGACCTGCTCTAGTTCATCAGCTTTTTTGATGACTTGCGTTAAAAGCAGTAAATAAAGAAATCAGTGGCACAATACTCTGCTATTTCCACAATGATGCAGATAGTAGATTTCAATAATTTATTCAGAAATTTATGTATGTTGAATGTCCTTTCACAGAGTATAAGGACACTGGACTGGAAATAATGACTTTATTATGATATTTCAAGATTCCTCATCTAGAAATTATGGGTGGAAAAACAATCAAACCCCATAAAAATTGCAACCAAATCTTTCGTATATCCACATAAAATATCTTTTTGTCTTGATTTAGTGGAAACAAGATATATTTGACCTGGATTTGAAATAATAATTCTGAGAAACACTTCTCAATGAATTAGTCAAATATTGACTCTATGCAAGCAATACTATCGCTTAAAGGGCATGGCAGATTTATTAGTTGGGATAGGGAGGTGGGAGGAGAGGAAAGATGGGTTTTCTTTCATAATTTAGAAGTCCTTTAAGATAATACAGTGATCTATGTTACAAGGTCTCAAACCAAAGAAAATATATTACCTTTGATGTTGATTGAAGTAGTACTAGACAAAACTGAAGAATCACAAATGAATCTAAAGTCACAATATTTTTGTTAGCTAATGATACCATGATAGCTAATCCATGGTAAATATCAGCAAGGCAGTGCTCTTGTTTCTTTGTACAAATTAAATTAACTATTCCCCATCATGCTTCCCAACATCTACATGAACCTACCATGTTGCCGTCTCCGTTGAAATGTCACAGCTATGCTAATAGCCTATGCAGATCTTTGCCTTGTTTCCATTTTCTGAGTCAAAGAAGTGCTGAACAAGTATGGGGCAGGGCAGTTTTAGATTGAATGAAAGTCGGGAAGGGGGAGGAATTCATTCAGCTTGCATGTTAGTATGAACCCTACATAACTCACACTTGAGCTATCTGAATTTCTCACTTCTCCAATTTTTTTGATGAAGTTCCCCAACCAAAAAGTTGTGTACGAAAAAGCATGCCAAAGGTAAAGTGTACACAAAAGTTGCATATTAGTGTAAATAACATGCAAAAGTGCATTAGGAATAATTTCTTATAAAGGAGTATATTAAGAGGAATGCACTCAAAATGTTTTGAATATTTTTGCAAACTTTTTTTTTAAAAAAGAAACCTTTGCAGACTGACGTGGAATAGGAGCAATCTAGGATTTCTCATTTAAACTGAAATATTTGCCCATCCCTAGATGAAAGCGAAGAAATGGAAACTTGGTCAAGACAAGGAGGAGGAGCTGTTGTTTGGAGAAAATATGCATGTACAACCAATCTTTCCTATTGCCTCCACTTCCTCATAGAAAACTACAAAGCGGCCACAGCAAAAACAGATTGCTCTCGATGCCCACTGTGACTCACCTCTCCCTGAAAGCTTGAAGAAAGAGGTGCACCTTCACCTGCCAAAAATATAAACATTCCTGACTGAAACCCTACACCATAAGGAAAATTAATGTCTACATCAGAGTAAAGGAATGGAAATGGTTGCCCATCTGGTCCTGTCTAGCTTAACTCAAAACATTCACATCACATTCAGAGAACAAGTTATTTCAATTATATGCTACTTTTGAGTATGTAACTCCTTCTGAGGAAATATTGGGATCAGGTGCCAGTGTGGAAAAATAATCACAATATGCCATCAAGATTCCCAGTGCATAAACCAAAAATACATTTTGCCTGCCCCCCCCCAATTTCCCTCCAATGTAAAATGCAACTCTGGCTATTGTACTTATGCCTCTTTCCAGCGCCTGTGTTGTTTAGATACTTTTGTCATGATAGGCTCCAAGGTTAGCCTTTATTCATAAGGTTCAGGCAAGAATAGCTGGAAGTGAACAGAATATATATTGCCGTAAAATTGCTATTCATATTGATATAGCCATACCTGCAGCTATTGTGTGTGACAATATTTAGATCATAATCTGGATAGTTTGTCCTACACTGAATGTAAGACAAAGCATCAAAGATATTTGGATTTATATTTAGACTTTATCTTGCAGCTTTGGGGCTCCAATCTTTTGAAGCCCAGCTTTCTTAAAAACTGCATTGCTTTTCAGCAGGTCTGTGCAACTTGTTGAAATCTAGGAACATAGCTGCCAAGTTATCCCCTTTTTTAAGGGATTTTCCCTTATGCTGAATAGGCTTCCTCGCGAGAAAAGGGAAAACTTGGCAGCTATGTCTAGGAAGCCAAACACAGCTCACAGTGCCACATCTGGGAGTCCACTGGGCGTTCCGGAGGCTATGAAACAAAACAGAAGAATAAACACCACAAGAGAGCTGTCAAACAATGGACAAGCCCCAATACTTGTCTGATGGAATTAGTTTGGTAGATCATGTTGTGCAGGCCTGATCTGGAGGAGAAAATTGAAGGGAGGGGAAATAAATTTGCAACATCATCTAAAAGAAATCTTAGCACTGAATCCAAGATTGGACATCCTTTTGATCATCTCCACGGATTTACAACTCATGCCACCTTCAGTGGCAAAGATGGTGGTTGGCATTCCATAGACTCCATCTTGGAAGTGCCATCTTTCCCATCCACCATCATGAATGACATTCCATTGTGAGAGAGGAGCTAAACTTGGAATATAGTAAGCTGCATCAGAACAAGGGAGCACCTAGACAGAGCTTTTGGCCTTCATATCTATTGTGACTGACCACGGACTGATGATCTTGCCTTCTAGTAATAAATGTATCAAGCTATGCCTCTGTTAGGTCATCAACTAGGAGAGAGAACATCCTTTTGACACTCATAAAACTCTTCACAGATCTACTCAGTATTTACTGACTACAAAAAGGTGCTAGAATTTAAGATCTAACCACCTTTCGAATCCAGGTATAAGTATGTCTGTGGTTGCTCGAAATTGGACTCTATTGGACTATAAATAAGGAAGTTATAGTACACCATAGAAAATGGTGGATTCTATAGGCTTGGTTTTAATCACAGCTATCCCTGATTGATGGGCTTCCCTTTGTAATTTGTTCTACTGCCAACTATTCTCATGATAAGTTAACAGCAGAACAAGTAACCATGGGAGGTAATGGAGTCCCTCAGAGGATGTTTCACAGACTAGGCTACATTAACATCTGTAAAGTACTTGTGATTCTTCCCAAAGCCAGTGAGTTATTCAATCTTAGGCTCTAAGGATTTATAACATCTTTTGGTTTGGGGGACATAAGCATTTGTATTGCAGCTATTAGTTATGGCTGTTTCCTGGAATCAATTGAACCGAGCTGCTGTTTCTGATTTTTCTCTGTCTCATATTATTCTTGCTATACCAATTATTAATGGGTGTTCTGAGATAATCCAATATCTGTTATAGCCTTGCTTCTGTTTCTGATTTTCAAAGCACCAATACATGATGCACATTAGAAATACGCAAGGCAACATTAATTATTTTTCAGTATCATCATTCAAACACAAATACTGGTTTACTTTCAGACAAACAGTCAAATTTGAAATTGTGTCATATGTTCACTATGGAAGATCATTTTAACTGTGTTACAACAAATGGATTATGTCTAAGGGGTCAATTTAAATTTCAGATAGGTGCAGAGGGGTGTGTGTGTGCGTGTGCATGTGCGTGGGTAGTTTTGAAATTTCCAGGGGAAGGGATTTGCTTACCCCTCTCTCAATTATTTTGGGAGGAATTTGTCTGAAAACAGAAGGGAGGCACAGAAAGGGGTTCACAGCAGATAACAGAGGTAGGTTCAAATGTGGATGCTCATGAGCTTGGAGGGTGAGCAGAGTGGGACCGAGAAAGCTCACTCGTGACCTTCAGCCAGTCTCTTAGCGTAAAGGTACCTGTTCAAACCAAATGCACACCCCTAACTGTACATAAAGATAAACTTGAAGTCAGACTAGAACAAGGGTAGCAAATATTATGCCCTCCAGATGTAGGACTACAAACCCTGACCAATGACACTGCAGTATTTCTCTTCTGCTGCTGTCACAGCAGCAACAACACTGTTATGTATTGGTTTAATGTGTACATGAATCTCACTGTTAAGTTCTGTATCTACTTTTCCCGCTCCAGGAGGATTCAAATGGGTGTGGTGACAGTTGCTGCTATTGGTTAACTTGTTAGTACAATTTGGATCCTTACTCTGATTGGGTCCCGCCAAAATCTAAATGTTTCCTTTCCCCAACTCCTGTTCCTGAGAGTATAAAAGAAGCTCGTCCTTTCCCTCCACCCCAGTTAAGTTCCTACTGCAATAAAGAAGATTGTTCTTGTTAGACTTGACTCCTAGCATATCCTTGCTAGCATGCTGAATCACTACACAGAGCTGATCACACAAGAGCTGACATCTGCACCCACGACAAAACAAACACCACTCATCACCCTCCCCACTCCCCACACCCATTGGATAACATTTGAGAGGTGGCAAGGTGACAGTGCCGCTTTGGAATGGGAGCCTGGCTTGGCCCTCATCTGTGATGGCCACGGGCCATCTACCTGAATTTATTCAAAACGGAAAGCCCCAACCTATAGATTAATTAAATCACTTGACAGATCTCTCCAGCCTACAGATCATGAAACGTGTGGATTCCATAGATCAATTAGGCTGGGTTTTCTCTATGTTACAGAAATATAGGCCGAGGCATAGCATTTGGGGTAAATTAAAATGGGGTGCGACCATCACAGATGTGAGCCCAACTCCTATTGAAAAACAGCTGCAGTGCCAGACCTGGTTGGCTGTCGGCTGAAAGCCTGGTCATTCACACATGCACAGAAACCAGTGCAGAGTCATCTGTGAAAATGCTAGATAATCATCTCTTTGGAGAACTTCTGGGAAAAAAATCCAGGCCTCAAATGAGTCAAGGCATGTGAGGGAAAAGTTCCAGCCAAGAAAGTTAACAATGCTGTAATTGTCATTGCTGCAACTGGTGACAGCAGTCACCATTGTCAGGAATTAATCTGCAATAAGGATGAAACTCTAGCACTACCCTGCTTACACAATGGAGTTACATGGAAGGAAGCAGGAAGGGATTAGAATCAGCTCCTCAGCGTCTAAATACTCTGTCTCCTTGACTGAAAGCTTCATCTTCAGTTAGAACTGTATCTGAAGAAGTGTGCATACACACGAAAGCTCATACCAAAATAAAAACTTAGTTGGTCTTTAAGGTGCTACTGAAGGAAATTTTTTTTTTATTTTACTTCAGTTAGAACGTGAGCGGCAGTGCCAGAGGGGATTTTAAAAAGATATTTTCTGGGGCTGGGGGAGGAGAAAGGAGAGGCATGAGCAAATGCACTCAGGATAGCTGCAACTCTTTCATGGCTGTATCGAGGATTCACTATCCTCTTTGATGGGATGTTTAGTTTAGGTGGGATTAATCTAATCTTACCCTTTGATGTATGCACAGCAGTATTTATAGACATTAGCTAATCTAACAAACACAATAAAATGCTTTAAGAAATATTCTACATTTTTTATTTTTGCAATAATTTTACAAAATATTTAAGAGAGAGCAGCCACTCCTGGTACTTGGGTGAACAAGTCATGATCATTCGATCATGTCATTTTGTGGGCTCTGTTGCAAACCTTTTAATTAGCTTTAATTATTGCAAACTGGAGCTGGAACAAAGATAAGCCTATTTTCTAGAATAAGTGACAAATTAAAGTAAAAAAGTCAATATGGGCATGTGGAACATAATCCTCTTGTGTACAAGCAAGAGAAAACTGCTTCTGTTCAGCAGGCAGGATGAAGCTGAACTTTCTTTGTCTCTCAGGGGTGAATGCACAAGCTTGCAGCAAAAGAAAGGATATATTATATAAAATATTTCTTTTGGGATCAGGAATTTTATTAAATGCATCAGTTTTTGAGATATTGGATTCCATTACCTGCATCCAACACTTGTAAATAGGCAACACACGCATACAATGTAAGAAGGTTATCACATAACCCCCATTGGAGGGTTTGTAGTACAGTGGAACCTCGGGTTTCAAACTTACTTTGTTCCAGAAGACCGTTCGACTTCTGAAATGCTAGAAAACCGAGGATCAATGGGCGGTCAGCAAAATCCACTGAAAAAATGGAAAAACATGCAGCAGAAGCCATTCAACTTCCTAAAGGTAAAGGTATAGGGACCCCTGACCGTTAGGTCCAGTCGCAGACAACTCTGGGGTTGCCGCGATCACCTCGCGTTATTGGCTGAGGGAGCCGGTGTACAGAAAGTAACTTAGCCAAGCCTGGCAGGATAGCTTTCTCTATGGTCTTAACTCCTTCATGCATTAATTAGATTTAAGTATGTTGGTTATATGGGGCTGAATATCCCATAATTAGTGCCCTTTGTGGCAGTGAATTTCATAGTTTAACTATGTGCTGTAGGAATAAGTACTTTCCTTTGTCTGTCCTGAATCTTCCAACAATCATTTTTCTTGGATGTTCCTTAGTTCTGGCTCCTATGAGAGAGGGAAATATCCAATGTTGAAAGATAATGCAGATGTGTTTTATGTGATAGCACACCTCCATCAAAGCTTATAATCCACTTCTCCATTGGCAATTGCTCCCACTGAACTGCAAGCTGCAGTTCTGGAAAAACTTCAAAAGGTGATACATATGAAGACTTTTGGAAAAGTTCAAAAAGTGATACATATACTGATTTCGCAGCCATACACCCATATGCAATTTAATTGTTTAATTAAATTGGCAAGGTTCATTTTTAAAGTTTTTCTTTTTTGTACACCTGGACATCCTTTGATCTTTACTGTATATCCTTTACTTGAAATCGGTGCTATTTTTCTAGAAAAAGAGGTGCCAGAACACTATGAACACCTCTCTTGTTCACTTATAATTGCAAGCTGTTTATTATTGTTGTTGGTTTTTTATATTATTGTTTTTATTGATATATTGTTGTTATTAATATTATTATTGGTTTCTTTTGATTTATTGGTTTGTTTGCTGCTTGTATAGGATATTTTGTTTTTTTAAATGTTTGATGTTTTGTTGCATTTTATATATGTTGTATGCTACCCAGAGTGGCTGGGGAACCCAGCCAAATGGGAGGGATATAAATTAATTTTTTGTTTTGTTGTTGTTGTTTGTTGTTGTTGTTGTTGTTGTTGTTACAATGGCCCATATGAGAGGTGTGTCAGAACTGAGTTCTGGTGAGTTCCAGCTGAAAAAAATGCAATGCTTGAAATTACAATTACACCACTGTCATAAACTGTATGTTTTCCAGGTTCCTATTTTAGCTCACCTATCATCACTTCTTTGCCCTATATCAATAAAACTGCATTCCTTGACTGATCCTCACAAAAAATATTGCCAGAATAATTTAATATGTCGAGTATATAAGCTGATGCTTAGCAAGGATAGCAAGAAATAAAAAATTAAAATCCTGCCCTCCACCCTGCGGCTTTGACATATAACAACCAGCTCTTTCGCAGAAGCTCTTCTGAGAGTTATAAGCAGTGTATTTTGGTGTCATTACAGAGAAGCAGTTTAGTAGATCTGTATTTGTCACTCTTTTACAATACTCTAGTGACAACAAGATTCTAAAATGAATACTGCCAGCCTTTAACTAAGCTGAAAATAATATGCTTTTTCAAAATAGCCTGATTCATAGAGCTCAATTGGTGACAGCTTTCCTTCGGAGTCATTCATATCCAAGGGCACACTCCCAAACCAACTTGGACCCAATTCTTTTTTCTTGCTGTGTGGTTGATAAAATGCCAGATTCTGCTGGTGCAATGCAAATTATTTGAGCCAACGGCCCAGAACTACATATACTTAGAGCAGACAAGAGAGAGAGAGAAAATACTGGCAGCCATTGTGCCAATGTACATCATTCCAACACAAAGACCCAGTTCACATAAGCAGCTCCCCCCACTGCTCATGCAACTTCAAACAGTGCTACAGAGGCCACTTTTTTGAAGTGGCTCCCTACATCATTGCGAACCTTATGACAAAGCCAGGGTGTCTTTGACAGAAGGAGTGAGAAATCAAATCACACAGTCATCTCAAATTTATATTGCTAAGCCCCAAATTCATTGCTGAAATAGTATTTTATGTGATGGAGTCTGGTAGGAAAGGTCACCTACAGCTGAGCTGAAATTCCTTTCATCTCCCGCAGAGCTGAATGCCTTTCTCCTCTCTATGGCTCTTGTAAGTTCAGGTTCACATATTTAAAAGCCAGTGTACGTCTATGATTCCTCTATTCTGGGAATATGCTTTGTTTTATAGAAGAAAAAAGGTGGCCGCCTTCAGATGACCTGCCTCAACACTTCTTATATCTGCTGCCTAAGTTATTTGACTCTCTGGCTTTTGTGAAGCAAATCCCAATAGCAAAAAGGTCATCTTCTCTTCGATGTAGCTGACTTCAAACTTCCATCCCATGTTAAAAGTGGCTTTTCGGGTTTTTAAAAAAGTTAATGTGCTGTGTTGGTTCCATAGGCTGGAGTGTTTATGAATTACTGGCCCAAGAACAGAAGAACAGTATCTAATGTGTCATAGAATCATAGTGTTGGAAGGGACCAAATCTATCTCCACAAAATGCAGGAATCTCAGCTAAAGCATCCATGACAGATGGCCATTCAACCTCTGCTTTAAAAACTCCAAGGAGGAAGAGTTCAAAAGCTCCCAAGGGAGACTGTTCCAACAAGCAGGGGGACAAAAGAATGCAAATATCACTCAAAGAGCACCAACGTATCTTTCTAACACTTAAATCAGCCCTACTTTGGTTGGTCATAAAACCATTGGTGTTGGCCTAAGTTTTTGTTTTTCTCTACATTTTTCTAGGGAAATTTTGTTGTGATCCTAGCATTTCCGATATGCATGCGTTATTTTTTTTCCTATTTCTTGCTTCCCTTTGTATTCAGTGAATTGGGAAATTCTGGTATGGTTACCCTCATCATGCACATGGAAGCTCCTGCACACATGAGGCTCAAGATCTTACCCACTGTCCTTTCCCATGTGATATTAAAATGTTTACTTGTTTTGCAATGATTGCTTCCCCCCCCCTTATGTTTTTGGCTGTTTCTATTTTAGCGGTAAGCTTCCTTGAGTCCCTGTCAGGGAAAAAGACAGGCAATAAATGAATAAAATAAAAGAAATGTGAATAGTCCTTATGATCCATTTGTTTTTCTCATTCCTTGGTCTTAAGATAGCCATGTTCTTTCTTTCTTTTGTCCCTGAAGACAGCCATGGCACTGTGTGTGTGCGTGTGCGCAGGCAGGCAAGGTGGGAGATTATTCCTTACTGCTTTGACCCCTTACAGAGCTCGAAGTCCCAGATGGGATTTTTACAGATTTAGATGTGGGTCTTTCTTTCATCTGTGATCCTCCTTCAGTTTTTCATCGGATCCCCTGCTACTGCTTTTTTCCTCCAGAGGAAAGGCTCCAGAGACCTATTTGAGCTACTTATTTTCAGTCAGGCCTGCCTGAGAGGGTCAGAAGGTGAGCAGCTGTGATAATGGACTAGCAAATGGCAGGGAAATTCGTGAAATAACTGCAGTGCTTTAAAGCCATGTTTGGATTGCAGTGTTTATTAAATGTAATTGTTTTTGTAACTCATGGGTGGGCAACTGCTACTTTTCAGGAGGGGGAAACCTATTCTTTACTAGTTTGGTTACTTAAATGTCTCTGACCCTGAATCAACCACAACCAATCAAGATGGAGTCAAGACACTTAAGCTGTGATTATAGAAAGGATATTATATCCCATAAACTTCCTAGCTACACACCATCCCATTTTCTGCCTTTCTACTCACCGAAGCCAACAAGCAAAAGACAAGTGAGTGCCAACATAATATTGCACAGAGACTTTCCTGCACCTTAGGATAAGCCATGCCTAAATATAATGAACACCACTGTTGTAAACAATATAAATTGGAGCTGAGATTTGGAGAACTTTACCCAAGGCACCGCAGTTTATTGCATATTTCAGTCAAACTGGATCCTAAAGTGTTTCACAGAATGAAATAGTACAAGACCCTATGTGGTATGTGCTACAAAAAAGACTGCGGAGAGAATGAATAAAATTGGGTGGCCTGGGGCTTTGGCTCTGATCCTCACAGCACTTTGTCAGCCCAAGTTAATTCGACAATGAAAACACCTTCACACCTTACAGAATCTGCCCATGCCCTCCAACATTCCTCCGATGAAAATAGGGGCATCCTATGGTGGCGCTGTGGGTTAAACCACTGAGCCTAGGGCTTGCTGATCAGAAGGTCAGCGGTTCGAATTCCTGTGACGGGGTGAGCTCCCGTTGCTCGGTCCCAGCTCCTGCCAACCTAGTAGTTCGAAAGCACGTCAAAATGGAAGTAGATAAATAGGAACCGCTAAAGTGGGAAGGTAAACGGCGTTTCCGTGTGCTGCTCTGGTTTGCCAGAAGCAGCTTTGTCATGCTGGCCACATGACCTGGAAGCTATACGCCGGCTCCCTCGGCCAATAATGCGAGATGAGCGCGCAACCCCAGAGTCGGTCATGACTGGACCTAATGGTCAGGGGTCCCTTTACCCTTTACTATTCCATAGTAGCAGTAGTAGTAATTTTATTATTTATACCCCGCCCATCTGACTGGGTTGCCTCAGCTACTGTGGGAGGCTTCCAACATATATAAAAACATAATAAAACATTTTTTTAAAAAAAACTTACTTAAACAGGGCTGAAATATATATATAAAATAAAAAATTGTCCAGTAGCACCTTAGAGACCAACTAAGTTTGTTCTGAGTTTTCGTGTGCATGCACACTTCTTCAGATACCAACTTAGTTGGTCTCTAAGGTGCTACTGGACAATTTTTTAATATATTTCTACTGCATCAGACCAACACTGCTACCTACCTGAATCTTAAACAGGGCTGCTTTCAGATGCCTTCTAAAGGTAGTATAGTTATTTATCTCCTTTGCTTGGGGGTCACATAACTCCAGTGCTTTTTTTCCCTAAAAAAAATGTTTAGGGGTACTCTCATTTTGACTCAAGAAAATCACCATTTTATAGTTCAAATCGGGGGAAATAAATACAGTAAATGGACAAAAGTACAAAGATTCACAAAATGTTTAGGAGTATGCATACCCCTGCATCCCCACTGAAAAAAAACACACTGCATAACTCAATATTCCAATGAAAATACAGTAGGGACATCCCAAGGAAAAGCAGGTCAATCCGGGATCAAATCAGAAACCGGGATGGCTAATGTAAATCCAGAACTGCCCCCGAAAAAGAGGGACACTTGGAGGGTCTGTCTGCCCACCAATTTTAATCTTGAAGATTCTTTGCAAGCTAATTTTGAAATTACCCATGGGTAATTCAATGGAAAACTAATGTCCCACCACCCCCGAAGCTCATACTGTATTGCTACTAAGCAAACTTGAACCCTGTGCAGGCATTCATGTGATGCAGAAATGAAAGCATGGAAGGAATATCAGGGGCATCGATCAACTCAAGGTGCCCCTTGTGAGAGGCAGCACATATACTCAAGTGGACAACCCATTCTCACAGTTTTTGCCGGGCATGGCTCAAACATATTGCAGCCTATGTGATATAGACTGCTATGCAAATTTTGCAAACTTTGAGGCTATTTTGCAGTATGTGAAAGTATTCATGTCTTTAGAGTATTGGTTTCCCATTTATTTCTATGAATATAAAATTCTAATTCAAGGTAGGGAGACTGCCTCTGTCAGTTAATTTATTTATAATATGTCTAGTTGCACATATTAAATATGATTACTGTGGTTTACCTATGTCTTCAGCAATCAGTGCCTTTGAGATTGCCGTGAGGCTACACAAGATGGCTGCATAAAGCTAAAATAATTAGTCTAACTGCTTGGAGCGTGGACTTTTGTTTGTTTCATTACCAGGCTCCAGAAGTATGATGTTTGAGTAGCATTAGTAGCTAAGTTTAAAGTTTATTTATTTTTTATTTTTAGGGGAAGGTTGCTAGAAGCTTTCCACATATGTTTCCTTACTATGATCACCCTCTGTGCAACCACGGAGGCAAGTTTTCAAAGTTCACCAAGGTTCTCTGGTGAAACCCTGTGAATTAAAAATACACATTTTCTCTGTGGAACAGCTGGAAGTGAGGCATATTTTTCTTCCCAGTAGTAATGAGCCCTTGCAGAGCTCTCGAAAGGCAGAAAGGCAGAAAAATAAGAAATAAGAAAAATATGTTAGGGTCACCAAGTTAGAGATTAGTTTTGAAAGGAGACTAGGCACTAGGGATGTTGGAGAATTTCAACCAAAATGGAAAGGGGAGTGGAAATTGCAGGTGTTCACTCATTAATCCCATTGTGCGAATGCAATTGGTATCCACCCTTGTTGCTTTAAGTCCACGATGGATATGTTGTTGATTAAGTCCCCACTGCTCACATTGGGTTTCATTTGCACTGAAATGAATGGGGTTGGATAATATAACGACTACCTAACTAATTACATAAATTATATGAGTTAGGTAATTTTGAAACAGTGAGACAAATTGTGTAGTTTTTTTTGGCAGAAGACGAACTGTGGCATATTGGAAACAGTGCTGCAGGAGACAAACACAGAAAACAATGATTTCATACATCCCTAAAAGGCACAGGATTCATTGAAACCTAATTTGACTTTTGATTTTGTTGCTGTTGTTTACACAGAGGTCTCTAAGTGGCTAGCATATGTAAAAACATATGTACAGCATATGTGAAAACATAAACATTGGGTGGGAGGAGGAAATGTAATAGCAACAAAGTCACACAAATGTACATGCAAAACCCTGTCTCATACAGCCATAGCAAGCTTTTGCAGCACACTAACAGCAAAAACATATTGAAAGTCCATCAAAAGCCTGACAGGAGGAGAATAGGAAAGTAAATTTCTACCTGATGCCCAAATGATGTTGAATAAGGTGTTTGGTAGACCTTACTTGGGATAAATTTCCCTAAATGGGGAGCCACAACCTAGGAATGGACGAACTGTGTGTGATGTTCTCTAAGAAGAAAATAACATCTCTGTGTCTATTTCTTTCTTCTGACGGTAGAATGTTGCTTTTGGATAGTGAATTCCAAGCCAATGATTTAGCTAAATGTATTTCTAGGAATGCAAGATTATTCAGAGCGGAACAATTAATACAGATTGACAATTTTTTTTTTTTGCTGATGTACTGGGTGACTTTGTGATATGCATTTTGGTTTAGGTTCACACAGTTCTCATGATATGCTCATGAGAAACATATGTCACCTAGTTGTCACCTTTGACCTCTTAAAATATTTTCTCGACTGTGGTCCTGAATTATTTTCCATGCCTCATTAGAACTTGTGCGCAGAGACACAGTTTGCAGGAGGAGATTGTCTCCTTTCTCACAGAATCCCATTGTGGCCATTTTTCTTTCCTGTCACCTCTAAAGGATCGAAAGCTGCCTTGAAACGATATGAGAGAAGGTGGCATTCAGCAGTTTTAAGGGAGCGGAAAATGGAGAAGAAGAAAAAAAATTAAGAACAGAGAAAACATAAGATAAGAAAGAAAGAAACAGTTTGCCAGTACATCAAATCCTCCCTTCCAAAAAGGCTAATCCTGATAGGCACTTTTTGTGACATTACAAGAAGAAAAGCAATATCTTTTATTTCCAGCACATGCGACCTTTATCCTTATCGACCTCCACAGCATACAGCATTTTAGAGGCATTGCCTCTGGTTTCAGATGTTTTGTATCTGCCTTTTCCTCTCTCTTCCCTAGTGAAGTCTGAGGGAGACCCCTTTTGCTGTACTTTGATCTTCTCGCTTCTATGCAACCTCAGCCACAATGGCAAGCCAGCTAGATAAGGAGGAGATGTCATCTATCTTTTATGAAAGACCATTGTATAGTTTCCAGAACACATTCCTTGCTTTTGAAACAGGTTTCGATTTTGTTTTAGTATCCCGCTTGCTTGAAGAAGAAGAAAGCAAAGGCCATAAGATAAAAAATTCCAAATGACACCGCTTTGGATTTTGAGTGAGTAGGTTAGTACCTTGTATTGCATTGCCTTGCTGGCCAGAAAAGGAATTTCCCCATAACTTGAACCCTAATTGGCCGGTTTGAACCCGGCTCACTGCCCAGGCAGTCACGTCACCCTGGCCGCGACCGCCAGGGCAAAACCCTCATCCTCCGTAAGGACAGAACGGATCCTGACACTGCAGCAGGAGGGAAGCTCATCACAGCCATGGCAATTCCTCTTGGGCCTTTCTGAGGGCATGACGGACCCTGTCGGGCCTCCTTCTGCCATGTGACATCATGTGGTGCGTGTGACATCACACATGCACGCCAGGCACCCACAATGTTGGGCAGAACCCGAAGCACCTGCTCAGGTGGCCACCATTGCCATTATAAGAGAACAAGGGACACATTTATGGTGAATTCCAGAACCTTTCCCCCCCTAGAAAAATAGCACTTTCCCCCCCCCCCCGCTCATTTGGCTAGGTTGCAAAGAGTAGCATTGCGGCAGTAGCATTCTCAATACTTCAGTTGTGTATTATTGTGAATTTCAAGGACACCAAGCAATGCATTTCTCTAGATAAATAGAAATACAACTGCCGATTAACATTTAATATTGGAGAAATAAAAATACAGTCCACTGGCTCACATCTGAACGCTTCAGGTAAATTATAGATGAAATTCCAGACACATATCCTCGCACCAAATGTAGAAGCTCTTACTTGAAGGTAAGTAATGCTAAAATCAATGGGAATCATGCCTAAGTAAATACATTTAGGTCTTTGATACTGGCAATCCGCATTTTTAAAAAAGGTCAGGTTCCCTTACAGAATAAGTGAACATAAGCTCTTGACACAGCAATGATAAAGTAATGATAGGAAAAGGGTGAGCATCAGATTTATTCTAACCAACTGCAGCCACTTAGAGCTTAACCATTTTCCCCCTGAAATTGATTAAGATGAAACTAATAAGAACCTCCAGAACAAAAATAGTAATTTTAATACTTTGCAATATCTTTCATCATACAGCAGAGGAAATAGTTCTAATTTGCAAAGGCACTCTCAAGAATATAGATTTAATTAGCAGATATCTGTCTTATTTATTATAAAAAAGCTGCAAATTTATAAAATCACCTCGAGGGTACAAAACTACTGCTTACTGTTTAATACTGATTTTATTGACATTTCCATTATACCGATAAAGAATAATGTACAGATTAAGTCGTTTTGTAGCCAGAAGAAAAAAAGATTTTCTTTTTAGTGAGACACTCTGTCAGGACAAGTTGAATAATAAACGGAATCAATCAGATTATTATTATTTTTTAAAATATGGCATTTGACATCTTGAGAGTCTTGCCTTGCATGTAAAAAGTGAATTCTTAGTCCTAGTGAATAGAGTGCAATAATTTAGATACATATTTGTGCTGAAGGCTCAGAACCATTTTTTCGGGAGACACTGCCTATATATCCTTTGCAAGGAAATTTAACTCTCCCCCCTTTACATCTCTGCTTACTCAGACTCCTCTCAAGCTTGAAAGTCTGCCCAGCGATGATGCTTTCCAGTCCCACAGTGTCCTTTCATGCTGAGGGGTAGGGAACCTTTTCTGACGGCTAGGGCATACCCTCCAACATTTCGCCGATGAAAATAGGGACATCCTATTCCATAATGATGATGGCGGCGACAATAATTTTATCATTTATACCCCGCCCATCTGAGTGGGTTGCCCCAGCCACACTGGGCCACTTCCAACATATATAAAAACATAGTAAAACATTAAACTTAAAAAAAACTTCATTATTAGATTTACACACCTTTCTAAAGGTGGCCTAGGAAAGGGAAAGAGCCAGGAATGAGGTGGACATTTGCCTGCATGAAGAGATCAGATGCTTGAAATATGCTGTCCAGACAGTGTGAGGGGAAAGTGGACGATTCCTATCTCGGCAGCCCTGGTGAGCATCAAAGGGGAATTCTAGTTTCAAGGTTAGAGCTGGAATAGTGAAAGGTAGAAGAGGAAAAATAAGAATATGAACATGCAGATATTGTTTAAAGATATTTAAGTATATATATTGGTGGCATATACCGTTACATGCTAACTAAGATGTATGTTCCGTTGAGTTCAGTGTGGCTTACTCCCAAGTGGGAAGTGGGTAGCGCTGTGGTCTAAACCACTGAGCCTCTTGGGCTTGCCGATCAGAAGGTCAGTGGTTCGATCCCCATGATAGGATGAGCTCCAGCCAGTGGCGGAGGAAGAGGGGTGCGCTCCCGTCTGCTCTTCGTCCCCCAGTGCCGGAGCATGAAGCTCCGCCACTGGCTCCTGTTGCTTTGTCCCAGCTCCTGCCAACCTAGCAGTTTGAAAGCATGCCAGTGCAAGTAGATAAATAGGTACCACTGCAGCGCGACGGTAAACGGCCTTTCCGTGTGCTCTGGTTTCCGTCACAGTGTTCCATTGCGCCAGAAACGGTTTAGTCATGTTGGCCACATGACCCAGAAAGCTGTCTGTGGACAAACGCCGGCTCCCTCAGCCTGAAAAGCGAGATGAGCACCACAACCCCATAATCGCCTTTGACTGGACTTAACCATCCAGGAGTCCTTTACCTTTTACTTTTGGCTTACTCCCAGGTAAATGTGCTTATCATAGAATCTGGGCTTTTCCCCACAGCAACCAGATTTTTTAAAATTTTGGTTCAGAATATATATGGTCCTGAACATAAAGCATGGACACACAATATTTTCATACTTATCCCTGCTGTACCTTGAAGCCCACAGTTCTGAGGAGCTTTCTGCACTCTGAGCTTTGAGTACACTGCTGTTCTACTTTTTACAAACAAAGCTGACCTGAATTCATTCTTTGGAAGGGAGGCTGAAACACAGCAAATTACATCTTTGTCATCTCCTCAGTGTAGTGAGGTCAACTATGGCCAGAGAAAGCTGAGCAGCACTTGCTGAGTTACAGGGGAACAGTTCCCTGGTGCTTAGAGAGCCCGACTGCTGCATAGGTCTATTTGACCTGTACTGTAGTTGATAAAGGAAAGTACTTTGAGAGTTATCCTGTTGTTAGTTCCTGCAAAATCGTAAATTGCTTCGGGGAAATGTCATTATGCTCTGAAAGCAAAGAGGATGTCAGCAACAGCCTTTAGCGTTGGTTCTGTGTTAGAATGAAAGATACCTGGTCCTCTGCCATCTATACTTCTCTTATGAAACCTTCAGAACACTTCCCATCTTACACAACCTCAAATTCTTTGAAGGTTTGATCACTGCAACCGGGTAATATGGAGAACTCATTTGGAAGCATATTCTTGAGGCTTGGAGAAAGGTGTTGCTGTGTTCAGACCTTTAAACCTCCCCCTTAAATAAATTCAGACAAGACTCAAATTTTGGTTTGGTTTTTGGCAGAATTTAGGACACAACTTTATTGATTACAGCAAGTGAGTGGTTGCATAGGCTCTGTTTCGACTAGCTCCCTGCACCATGGCAGGTAGCGCTGACCCAGAGCTCCATCATAGGTCAGCCTAGGGTGAACATCTGCAATGGCAGAAAGCTGGGGACATGCTATGTCCACCACCCAGATGTCCCCCTGGACTCAGGCACGGGCACAACCTTCTCACAGGGTTGATCAAACCATTGAGTCCCTGGATTCCTTTAACAGAATACCCTTCACATAGGGATGGTGAGAGCGTTCCCCCATCCCTATCACCTGAACCAGAGCCTATCCACAACCTTACAAGTTGTGACAATTTGCTACATGGCAGGCGAAGCCCAAATGCCACCAGCCAATCAGCCAAGTGGGGGAAATTCCTGCCATGCCCCTGTCCCAAAGACAGATGACACACGACGGCATAGCAAGGTCAAGCGTGGAAGCCCTAAATATAGGGAGATGTGGGCGGGTGTTCCGATGCACTGACCAAGAGAGAAAGCTCAGGGTCATGTGCATTCGCATATATAGGTCCCTTGATCCATTTTGTCTAGCACCGATTGGTCAGATTGAACCCAGAATCAAGGGACCCACTAATCCGGTGTCGTGGCTATCCAATCGTACCCACCCACAACACAAGGGTTTGGTTGCGAGGTCTCACCGCAACATGTGCCCTCTTTGAGGGAGGACACGATCTGTGAAAATGAGAATGGGAGATTTATCTAGTCGTAAGGAAGGGAGGAAAGAGAGGGAGGGAGAAAGAAAGAAAGAAAGAAAGAAAGAAAGAAAGAAAGAAAGAGCATAGTAGAACTGAAAGAAACTGCATAGTGGACCTAATTATGACTGGTAATTTGGTGTTAATTTGATTTTAAAAATTGTTTATTGTTATAGGGGTGAGTTGTACTTATATACAAGTTGCTTTTATATGCCTATGAATGTATTTGTGTGTGCTCATTTTTAACAGTTTTGTGGCATTTAGCTGTATCTTATCATGTACAGTACACTTTTATTATGCACACAGCTTAGAGAGTTCTTTGATTAAGCTGTTTATAAACCTTTCAAAAAAAGAAGAAGAAATGTGTTCAGGTGCTTGTCAGAAAGAGTCTACATGTGTTGATTTTCAAAATCCCTATTTTTAAAACTTAAATGCATTCATGAGAATATTTTTACCAGCTAGAATGAGATGGTGGCGGCAATCCTAAACATGATTACTGCGCATGCACATGATGCTGTTGTGTGCGTCCATATGGGCCAAGTCAGAAGACCATCTCCAACATAACGTTTTGTACCCTGGGGATGGTGTTCAGATTTGTCTTTGAACATCTGCTGTGTATTCATGGGAATAATGCCAAGCCATCAGAAATAACAGCCAGGGAGGGCTTTGATTAAGCTAGTTGAGGTGACACCTCATAAAGCCAAATTCATGGCAGGGGTTCTCGTTTCCAGCAGTTCCAACCTCTTCTAAATAGCTTCCTGCTTTAATGCATGGTGAATCGGCAGAACTGATGGGGTTAGTCATCCCAAACAGGCTGGAGGTCAACAGATTGAGGGAGACTTTTCTAGACTGAGGGTGGAATCCAACCAGTGCCCTCACACATGGGCATAGCCAGGATTTTTGTTAGGGGGCAGGTTTTTGTTGGGGGGCCCAATCTTTTGTTAGAGGGGGGCAGAACCTCAGATTTGTATTGATTGATTTTGACTGATTATGGGGGGAGCTGCTCCCCTGGCTACGCCCATACCCTCACACCTGCTGAAGACCCTTTGACCTTTTGACCCCGGTATCTTGCCAAACCCCGGTATCCAATGCCCACCTCTGCTAAAGGGTGATGAGAGGAGTCCATTTTGCCAGTCCCCCCCCTCCTTATGCCATCCTGTGCCCCAAACCAGATAAAAATCAGCTCCAGAGAGTTGGGGTACCCTCCAAAACAGTGTGAAACATGGCGTAGGTTGCCAATGGAGGAAGGGGAAATTGATCGGACTTGTTAGGTGAATCCCACCCTATGATTTTATAAATTAGCCTAAATATTATAAGGGGGAAATCAATATACATGTGTAAATAGTCACTCCTATTCTAATAACATATCTCCCACTAGAAGAAAACAAAACTCTACGAAAACTTTGCATTGCATTTGGCATAGTGAAAAGGATGATTGTGTTTCTATGAAAAGTGTTCTTTTTACCTGAGCTTCTATCTTTTATGTAAAACCTTGTTATTTAATTATAGTCAGTGGTTTGTGGTTGAGACTTTGCTACAGCTTTGAATTGGGAATGTTCTGTTGGTACTGCTGGAGTTATAAATTTAATCTTGATTGCACCAAATCTATGTCATCAAAACGCTTTTTCGTTCTTTCAATGCTTGCATGTGAAATTAATTTTGTTGCTAGGGTTTTAAATTTCCCTATTTTCTTCTCAGTTGCTCCATTATTTGTCTTCATATTGTGTTGCCTTATTTTTTTATTATTATTGCTTGATTTCTCTTGCAATCCAGGAGTCTAACTGCAGCAGTAAGAGTTGAACAAATAATGTCACCATTTTTGAAAAAGCAGGAGGGAGGCAATCATTTTAGTTGCAAATGATGCTATAATAAATAATGAGATTCATTCGGTTAAATCCTTCCTTAGAACCTGGAGAGTAAAATAGGACTTCTTTAATGGCATGGCATAAAGGGGCAATTTTGTCTGCAGAATGGTGATTTGATTATCATACATTTCCCACAGGGCTTCAGTGCTGAATCAACTCAGAAAACAGCCTCTACCAGTAGCACCATATTGAAAATGTTTGGGCAGAAGCAGCGGATAGAGACCAAGAGGAAAATCTGTATATATAAATAGCGATATCTGCGAAGAGAATCTCAGAGGGGCACAAATTAATTAATTAATTAAAAAATTGTCCAGGAGCACCTTAGAGACCAACTTAGTTTGTTCTGAGTATAAGCTTTCGTGTGCATGCACACTTCTTCATTCACTCGAGAGCTTATACCCAGAAAAAACTTAGTTGGTCTCTAAGGTGCTACTGGACATTTTATTTATTTATTTCGACTGTGTCAGACCAACACGGTTACCTACCTGAATCTAGAATCAGTGGGGGGACAGAGATGGAAGTACAGGACCAAGAAAAGAAAACGTATGCTCTTTTAAACTTATTTCTACCCCTCTACCCCTGCTTCTTTGGCCCATCCCACAAACATACAGTGGTACCTCGCAAGACGAATGCCCTGCAAGATGAATTTTTCACAAGACGAATGTGTCTTGCGATCTGATGGTGACTCGCAAGACAAATTTGTTTTGTGAAAAATTCGTCTTGCAAATTGTGGTTTCCTATAGGAATGCATTGAAATTTAATTAATGCGTTCCTATGGGCAAAAAAAGAAAAAAAAGAAATTTCAATGCATTCCTATGGGAAACCGTGATTTGTAAGATGAATTTTTCGCAAAACAAATTGACTTGCGGAATGAATTAAGTTCGTCTTGCGAGGCACCACTGTATTTAAAAATATGATGCCTCTGAAGGGGAGGGTTTGAGTTTTCTTTTAGCATCTATCAAATACGGACTGGGTTTGTGAGTGGGGAAGGCTGTGTGATCTTTGTTGATATTGGGCTCATCCAGACTGCCTTTTCTGCTGCATTTCTTGGCACACATGCATACTCTCCAACTTTTCTCCAGTAAAAATAGGGATGTTCTATTCTATTATTTTTATATGCCTGTTGTCTTTGTCCATGGAGTTTTCTTGGCAGGGATACTGGAGTGGCTTGCCAGTTCCTTCTCCAGGTGGATCACGTTTAGTCAAAACTCTCCACTGTGACCTGTCCATCTTGGGTGGCCCTGCACGGCATAGCTCATAGCTTCTCTGAGTTATTCAAGCCCCTTCGCCACGACAAGGCATTGATCCATGAAGGGGATCTCGAACAGGGGATCTTGGACAGTGTTCTCGAAGCTACGAACATGAGTTTGACCAAACTGCGGGAGGCAGTGGAAGACAGGAGTGCCTGGCGTGCTCTGGTCCATGGGGTCACGGAGAGTTGGACACGACTAAACGACTATACAACAGCAACAACAACAACAACAACAATTCTATTATTATTATTATTATTATTATTATTATTATTATCCATGATGATGATGGTGGTAATAATAATAATAATAATAATAATAATAATAATAATAATAATAATGCCCTGCCTGGTTGCCCCAGCCGCTCTGGGCAGCTTCCAATATATAAATAATAATAAAACATTAACCTTTTTTTAAAAAAACTTCATTATACATGGCTGCCTTCGGATGTCTTCTAATGGTTGTATTGTTACTTATCTCCTTGGGGGGTCACATAACCATACACTCCAATGAAAACAGAGACATCCTACCATACCCTCAAACATTTCTGTGATGAAAATGGAGATGTCCTAAGGAAAAGCAGGACATTCCAGGATCAAATCAGAAACCAGGACGGCTTCTGTAAATCTGGGGCTGTCCCTGGAAAATAGGGACACTTGGGAGGGTCTGCAGGTGCAGGCTTTAGAGCTCTTGTGTCTGGGCGTCATTGTTATTATTATTTTGATCCTAGAGCTTTCCCTGGGAAAATCTGCATTTTACCACTGAATCGGGTTTTCTGTGGATTGACATTTACTCTTACTCATTGTGAAATCACGGGTTTAAACGCAGGCGGACCTGGATAGTGCATTGCAAAAGGAAGTCTGGATGAGCCCGTTGTCCCATTCCCCGTACTGGAAGTGTCATTCTGCTTGCTAACACTCAATGCATTGATTTTTTTTTACATGTTCACACACTTATTCCCATGACAAGAAATGTGGAAGGCAGGCCTCAGCTAAATTTTGTTTCTACCGTTGTGTTGAAGAATTTGAGAGACAGCTGCACAATAATATTGTGTCCCAGGAAACCTACTCTGGGCTATTTTCAAAGGAAGCAACTTTGCAGCAATGTAAAAAACAACCAGAAAAATAAAAAAATAAAAAACCCTTTAAAGTCACATTGCCACTTGCAAGCCATGACATTGCAAACTTTAAAGGCTGGCATTCCCAGGGCAGCGCTTCTTACTTTAAAAGAAGGCTTTGAACTTGCAATCTGCTATATGAATAGAAACCCCTTAGTGACAAGAAGCCTTTATTGCAATGGCTGGCAAACGTTAAGAATGAAATAGATGCTCAAAGGTCAGAGGAGTATCATTGGTATCCTATTTAAACCGTATGCTTTAGACCTGGCTTTTAGTAGCATGGAGCAAACTCATTTTCTCTCATTTAAAACCAACTCAGATCTTACAGGCTCAAGACTCCCATTTCATACTTAGATTGGATACATAGAATTTTTTATATTTAAAAAGGAATGGTTGGGGTTGAGGGAAAGGAAGCACAATTCCAAAAAATTGAAATCTTAGCGTAGTACAAATATTCAAGGAGATGAGAACTTGGAAATTGATTCAGTTTAAAAAATTTAAAATCTTCAACCTAAGCCTTACCTAATTTTGAAAAGTTTCCTTAAGGATCAGCAGCCTGTCATGTTACAACTTCATTCTTCCTCTTTATTGCTTGGATATTTGGTGGTGGGAAAGCAGTGCTGGGAAGGACAAATGGCTTCCATGGAATAGAAATGGCTTCCCCTTCCTTGAGAAGGTGTGCTCCTACCTGCACCAGTATCATCTTAAGCTTATCTCGCGCCCTGGTGCAGGGATCCCTAGGGCGTCCCCACCCTCCCACATGCGCGCCTGCCGCCTCACCTGCACTTTCCTCAGCTGTGCACGTTCGGATAGTGCAGGAGGCCGCGGCCCATCCCCTGGCTGCCTTGGCCGGGGAAGAGCAGCACTGAAGCCTCCTGGGGAGCACGGTGCGCCTTCCCACCAGGCCCCAACCATGGGGCCTCGTCCTCCGCCACCGCAGCATCCCGCAAGAGGCCTGCCGCGCTGGCCACCTCCCCCTCGCCAGGAGGCCTCTATATTCTGCCTCAGCTGAGCCATCGCTGCCTGGAGAGCCGCAGGCCCAGGAAGGGGAGAGCGAGGCCTCCGGAGAGGCTTTGCCACCAGCACGCACATAGCGCGAGGAAAAGGAGAAGGAGGCGCGGCACGGAGTCCTGGCCAGACAGCCGGAACCCCGCGCTCACTTGCGAGGCTCTGGGGCGCTGCCTCCTCCTCCACTGCCTGATGATTCCTGCAGCCAAGGGAGAGGTGGAGGCGGCGGTGGAGGAGCCATAGGGATTAGTGGCTGGTTGCGCCCCGCCAGCGCCCCTGAGAGGCTGGCGCCCTGGCGCAACGTGCCACTAGCCCCTATGGTAAAGACGCCTCTGACCTGCACACACCTTGCTTCAGCAAAGAAACAATTGGGAGTCCACTTTTAGCTTTGAAGCCTTTCTCTTTAGTCACCCTACACTTGACATCATGTGGATGGTGGATGGTGGGTAGGCACGACTTCCCAAAACAGCCCTGTGGGTCACATGGGGAGGCAAGTAGGCAGTGGCGTAGCATGGTTTGCCAGTGCCCAGTCACATGGAGAGAGGGACACAGGTGGAGTATTCATGCACATTCAACTGCCTAACAGCATCTGCACCACCCAGGAGTTCACAGCTGCAGAGATGAGAAAAGAAGCATTTTCAATGGAGCTCATTGACGGAAGTGCATAGCTGGATTGAGGCAGAACAGGGTGTTGAAAATTTGCACCTCCTAACAACTTTGCCCCCAGGGCAACTGGTACCCCTGTGCCTACCCCCCCCACACACACACTACGCCATTGCTGGTGGGCCACATTTGGCCTGCAGTCTAGATTTTCCCTGTCCCTGTTTTAGCACTTACATTGCATGCTGAAGATCCCAGCTTCAGTCCCTTGCATCTCTAGGTAAAGTCAAAAAGGGCTCATGTCTCAACTAACTGGGAAATCAAGACGATAACAAATATTTAAAAAAAGAATGGGAAATGTCTATTGCGTATATACAAAAGCATTGTAAGGAAGTGAATACATTAGCAGGGTTTCAAAAACACTTGTAATGTTATGGATCATGTTTAAATTTGGTGGTAATTAGAGATGAAGACTTTATTGACATGGATAAATGAAGATAAAACAATGGAACCAGGGGAGGGAGTGGAGGGAAGTCAGGGGATTCAAATAATCCCACAATGTGGATTTAATATTAAATTTTATGCTTTTTAAAACTTTTTTATTTTTCTATAATGTACTTGTTTTTGTTTATTGTGAAAATTAATTTAATTTTTTTTAAGGGCTCATGCCTCAAACCTTGAAAAGCCACAGTCAGTGAGTGTAGACAGTACTGAGCTAAATAGACCAATGGTCTAGCTCCTGGGTGCGTATCCTAGGTTCCAGAACTTCAGGTACATTCCTCAGGAAAGTGGAATCACCAGCAGAATGTGGCACCACAATTTCCCATGAAAATATTGCTCCTATAAAGCTTAAAAGAGGGCAAGAAGTTAGGAGATAGGAAGATACCCATTAATATACATTTGACAGGAAACTTAATCTCCTTGGCTGTTTCCATTGCACAGAAATCATTGCGTGCAAAGGGGATTTCATAGCCACATTCCCAGACTTGTCTATTTATTATAATGTATTTAAAACACATCCCTCCTTTCCTCTGAAAGAGCTCAAGACTGTAACACAAGTTATAACAAATACGATAAAACCGAATGATTAAAAACGTCCACAAAAAGATAAACACGTGAAGCGCAAAGCGGCTATTAAAAGCAATCGATTATCTTCCGGCAGTGAAAACAATTCAACGTCTTGCCACGTTTGGCTCCCACCAGAGTGAAAAGTCAAAGTCTGGTGCTACTTGGTGGCTTCAATAAACTGCACACTCAGATTGCATCAACAGCTGTCCCGTTGTAATTCTCATCCCAGAGTTTATGTCTGTTTGGGACTGGATGCGTGCAGCTGCTGCTGTCACTTCGATGCCTACATTCAAAATCAGCGCTCAGCTGTTTAAGGATGCTTGCAGCCATTGTCAGCTGTGTCAAAAGGATTAGCACGCACCCAGCATTCTTAAGTCCCATTGTGGCAAAAATACTGCAGGAATGTCAAAATGGGTCCCAGAGAGCAGGTGGGAAGAATACTAGCTCAGCAGGACATGGAAGAGATGCAAAATGGCACAGGGCAGACAGGACTGAAGAACTGGGCCTGGGAAATATTGGGGAAGACATAAATCAGTTTTAGTCCCGATTACTGAAAGCAGGTTATTTATCTGCAGCAGTTATACCCCACCCTTTAGCCCCAAAGGCTGACTCAGGGTGGCTTCTAAAATGGTCCCTCCTCTCTGGATCATAATAAAAAATTCTAGAGGGATATTTTCTTGATGCAAATAGGAGAGAGTATTATTTATTTCCAGGTGGGTAGAACAAAAAGCACAATGGGGGTACATTTCATTCTGTATTTTCTCGTGGGGGGGGGGGAATGCAGACTCGTGCAGCTGTTTGGACTTTCCAGTTGGATGTTTGCTAAATTTCCACAAATATTCCAGAATCTGTTTCAGGGTTCAGAAGGCATGGATCAGGGACAACAGTTTCTGAAAGGTTGAGGCGTCTCTGAGGCAGAAGGTTTTGATGTACTTGCACATGCCAATGAAAACTTTTTAAAAAATAAAATCCACAATGAAGCCCAATAGAAAGGAGGCAAGAAAAATCAATAGTCAATTCTGGCATGGCTTCATACTTTTGTTGCTGAATTACACCTGGATCAGAATCTCTACGTCTAGGGTAAAGGTGGTACAAGATGCTTGACTTTGGAAAACTTTTTACTGAAAGCGTGAAATAGAAGCTGCTACCTTGCTTACTTCTTAACCCTTAAGGGAGTAGTCACTAGGAAGATGTACGGTAAAATATTGTTTTTATACCAACCCCTCAGTATTTGTAACGGCAGGGTGGAAGTACAGTGGGCGCTTGGGTTGCGAACGTGATCCGTGCGGGAGGCACGTTCGCAACCCGCAGCATTTGCAACCTGCAGTCCCGCGTCTGTGCCCACGCAGGTCACGAGTCAGCACTTCTGCGCATGCACAAAGCGCGATTTAGCGCTTCTGCGCATGCACAAGCGCTGAAACCCGGAAGTAACCCGTTTGGGTACTTCCGGGTTCGGCATGGGACGCAACCCGAAAAGACGCAACCCGAAGCGTCTGTAACCCAAGGTATGACTGTATTCTTAGACAATGTGAGGTGATAAGCTTAAGGTAGGTAGTTTGAAGTTGTAGTGATCCTATACCTATCAGAGTGGTAGCTCTGGTTACAAACGCTTCGGGTTATAAACGCTTCAGGTTACAGACTCCGCTAACCCGGAAGTAGTACCCTGGGTTAAGAACTTTGCTTCAGGATGAGAACAGAAATCATGCGTCGGCAGCAGGAGGCCCCATTAGCTAAAGTGGTACCTCAGGTTAAGAACAGTTTCAGGTTAAGAACGGACCTCCGGAACGAATTAAGTTCTTAACCAGAGGTACCACTGTATATCTATCTATCTATCTATCTATCTATCTATCTATCTATCATCTATCTATCTATCATCTATCTATCTATCTATCTATCTATCTATCTATCTATCTATCTATCTATCACCTATCTATCTCATCTCTCATCTGTCTGTCTGTCTGTCTGTCTGTCTGTCTGTCTGTCTGTCTGTCTATTGTATATCACCCTATACCTGCAGGTTTATCTAACGCTCTATCTAGCATACCCTCAACATTTTGGGTGGAAGGGCAGTTCAGGGCACCTGCCCCACCATCCCATCTGCCCCATCACTCACCCCACCCCTGCTTCTGATCCCTTCCTCGCCCACTTGCTCACTCAGCCTCTACCGTTCTTACTTTCATCTGCTGTCCTCCTCCTCAGCCTCAGGGAACATCGGGAGACACTGCAGGGACCAACATGGCCTTTGAAGTCATCCAGGGTTGGGATCAGAAGCCGAGGCGCCTTCTGACCATCCATAATGTCCCACTTTGAATGGGATACTTGGAGGGAATGCGCTATCTATCTATCTTACCATTAGGGGGAGCCGTTCCTTGGGCTGCCTCTACAACAGGAGAACCAAAGTGGTACCCTGCAGATTTTTCAGATCCCACCTCCCGTCAGACCTAGCGAGCATGGCCAGTATCCAGGGAAGACTGGAGCTGTACTCCAAAACAGCTGGAGAGGACCTCTTGGCTACTCCACACTTTTTTTAAAACAACAACAACACCCCAACACTATTCAATATAAAAACCATCTGTATCCTTGGTCTGCATTGTTTCTTAGCATTCATGTTGCCCCAGCTCCATTTCCTCAATATGCTTCCCCACAACAGTCTCTTCTAATGCTTTTGAGTTTGGGATATTTGCTTGAAGGAGGCTCTTTCTGTCAAATGTGTTACTCTCAAATAGCCTCCTCTTTGAGTAGTCTAAAAGACTTATTCACATACTGCTGTCTGATCCTGTGTGGGTTTAAAAGTCTGGGAACCAGCTTTCAAGTTTACCACCAGGAACAATGGTGTCTTTGAGCAGCACAACATGAGCTGGTCAATCACCCAAATACGTCTGTTTTTCTTTTCACTGACTTTTCTGTAACCTCCTCATCACAAGTTCTGGTTCAGGCTGACTGTGGCCTTAGGCAACTACATGTCTAGAATTTCCTTTTCCAGCTTGGAGCAACACAGCTTGAATTAATGTAGAAGAAGCTGCTGCACAGCTTTAATGGAGGAGTTTATTCAGCTGCATTGCCAAAGTTATGCTGACGTTTTCTGTATGATGACTTGACCTGTGTTTTAAGTGTACCTGTGAAGGAAGGCTTTTCTTTGTTTTCTTTTTTAAGAATAAGGATCTATATTGTATTTATCATGTTGCAGGTGCCGCTTAGAGATTCTAATTTAATTCATCATTTAAATTCTCTGTCACCTGTGTGGAGGGGAATGTTGTGACCAGAAGTGCTCTAGTACTTTAAGATATAAAAATTAATTCATATTGTTATAGATTTGGGGTGGGGAACCCCTAAACCCTAGACATTAATAAATGCTAGAATTTTGATTATTTGGGATATGAAGGGAGAATGCAAGGAATTCCTGGGCTAGCCTATGCAAAATGAGCTGGCCAAGGTAGGGCCATTAAGAAACAATAGGGGGCCATTGGAGGCAGTGAGAGATTTTACTTTCTTGGGCTCCTTGATCACTGCAAATGGTGACAGCAGTCACAAAATTAAAAGACGTCTGCTTTTTGGGAGAAAAGCAATGACAAACCTAGACAGCATCTTAAAAAGCAGAGACATCACCTTGCCGACAAAGGTCCGTATAGTTAAAGCTATGGTTTTCCCAGTAGTGATGTATGGAAGTGAGAGCTGGACCATAAAGAAGGCTGATCACTGAAGAATTGATGCTTTTGAATTATGGTGCTGGAGGAGACTCTTGAGAGTCCCATGGACTGCAAGAAGATCAAACCTATCCATTCTGAAGGAAATCAGCCCTGAGTGCTCACTGGAAGGACAGATCGTGAAGCTGAGGCTCCAATACTTTGGCCACCTCATGAGAAGAGAAGAATCCTTGGAAAAGACCCTGATGTTGGGAAAGATTGAGGGCACTAGGAGAAGGGGACGACAGAGGACGAGATGGTTGGACAGTGTTCTCGAAGCTACGAACATGAGTTTGACCAAACTGCGGGAGGCAGTAGAAGACAGGAGTGCCTGGCGTGCTATGGTCCATGGGGTCACGAAGAGTCAGCCACGACTAAACGACTAAACAACAACAAGAGGGCCATTGGCAATACAAGAGAACAGTGCTCCCCACCCCACCCCGTCCTGCCCTGAGGTGTGAACAGAGACTGGGGGGGGGGTTTGTCTCCAACATATTCCCCCAATAAAAACAGGGATGTCCTAAGGAAAAGCAGGACATTCAGGGATCAAGGCAGAAACCGGGACAGCTTCTGTAATTCCAGAACCGATCTTGGAAAATAGAGACACCATGGTCTGTGAATAATGCAGCATATATTCTACTTCTCTAATACTGTCATGCCCAGAGTTCTTTTTAGTTCTATATTGCAAATCTTGATGATAGACAAAATAGAGTATAATGAGAACTACTATTATTAGCCAGGTAACTATAATATGATGTCTGATTTTCTCATACTCCTTTATCCATGCTTTGCCTCTGTACTGGATAATATGCAACTTAAACAAAGAGGTGCACCTTCATGAGCTCATCACCTTGTATGAATAAGCAGTTTAGTGCAGGGGGGAAACCACCAAATTTATTTTTAAATATGTCTTTTCATGCTGCATAAAGCATCTGACTCAGAGGATGCACCAATATCTAAATAATACATTTTGCAGAAATAGAGAGAGCTCCACAAGGCAGTATTGCCACATTATTTATCTTTCATTTTAAAAAAATGAAATTGCACATAATTATCCTGGGCTATATAAGCCCATTTGTTGAAAGTTGGCAATGGCTTCTGCAATAACAACCTTTTGGAAAATACTGCTTACCATCCAGTTGAATGTAACTAGCTGTTATTAAGTAAATGTTAGGGAAGGGAATACTCAACCCAGACTATATCCTACTATGTATTATTAAATATTCTTGTACATCCCGCCCTACCACAGCCCAACTGTTTCCTACAAAGGCATAGGAACATTTTGCTTTGCAAGAAGTGTAGATCATTGAGAGTAAAAATCAGTTTTATTATGCAATGGTGCCTACATTTTAAACAGCAATTAGCTCTAGTAGCTCTGTGGTTCCATGTAAATAAATAACTACTGAATTGCTTTATAACTAAAAGAAATATGATGGCTTACAATTAACTTCCATTTTATACTCCTTTATAAAAATGTTGGATTGTGTGTGTACAAGAGAGGGTGGGAACAGGCCCACACAGAGAGGGCGAAAGCCTGAACCAACCCTTTATAATAAGTTCCATGCCCAGTGGACAGGAAACACCCTCTACTCATTCATTCAACACATGTAAAATATTTTATTAAGTCTTATCAGTTCATCCTGTTTTGATTTCCCAGTAGTGAACTGGGAGTGGGGGATGAGTGGACCGACCCCCAAACTGCAATGGTTGGCCTTGTGGGAAAACCACTGAAACTTCCCTTCTGAAATTTGACATGATTCACAAGAACATAACAAGAGGTTTCTGGATCAGACCAATGGCCCCTCTAGTTCAGCATCCTGTTCTCACATGAATTAGTCTTTAAAAGCCATCCAAGTTGGTGGCCATCAATGCCCCCCATGCAATGCCCTCTGAAAGGGCAGACTTGCCTGCAATTTCATCTGATTCAACCCAATTACAGCTCTTTACCTTTTAGAGCTTGTTGAGAACAAAATCAACATTCAAAGATGTCCAGTATCAATGCCTCTGGACCTAATTTCATGTAATTTAACAGGCATCTACTCTGGAGGAGCTAGCATCCTTGTACCTTGCATCAGTCAATATCCCTGCATGATTAGTGTTCCAATCTGCATGGAATCTGCATGCCTGGGGTCCTTAATGCAGACACCTACGCTCAACACTTGGGATGTGAGCGGTGGTGATGGAGAAGCCACATGACAGCAGGGACAGAGACAGCAATGCAGCTTAATCACATGGTATCAGCCCCCTCCATGGTATCATCAAAGTATCTGCACACCGAAGAACTACTTCCTGTCTAATGTCCTGTCTCTTGCATTTCTCCCAGTAGACCAGCAATTCTGTTTGCCCAGGTTTTCTGCAGCAACAGTATACTGTTTAAAATAAGCAGAAACCAATAGCCCTTCAGCAAAATGGGAATCAAGTACATTCAGAAAAGCAATTTATTCAGCATCAAGATGCCTTTCTTAGAGTCACCTAGCAGCTTTCAGCTGCACATTTAAAAAGTATAAGAAAAGCACAGTCCTCTTAGAAACACTTGTAGTTGTTGGGTAGGGAAATAATCAGGACGTGGGTGGGTGGAGCAAGGAGAGAGTTATATAACAAACAATAGGTTCAAGATCTCTCTCTCTTTTCTTCTTGGTGAATGTTGGACTAGTTTCAATCAATTTAGAATTCCCAAAAACAGAGGGAGGCTCTTGCCTTAAGTAGGGCCAATGGTGTAGGGTTTGGGGCAAAGTCAAACTTGTCTCATTTGGTACAGACAAATCAATAGATAGGTCTCCTCTCACACACATACCTTATGACAGTTATGTGTCATTGTTCAGAGAGAAGCGCACAGGGACATTGGAGCCAACTCCTTGTGGACTCCTTTGCCTGAACCCCGAGAGTGTTGGGATACTCCTGGAAAGGAAGAGCAGGAGGATTTCCCTTCTGCATGCTGGGGCCAGGGAAGGCAGAGGTGAAGCTTCCAGACAAGATACTGCCAGTCTGTATTTATGGGATACAAAAGTGCTCTTGAGTGGAGCCACTGGCTGTCTAAAATCCTAATCAAGGGAGGCTGCCTGCCATTGCTGGGGTAACTATTAGAGTGAGCAGTGATACGTAATCCCCTAAAGAAAAGCATGAATGGAACATCCCAATGATTGTGGCTGTTTGTGCAAAATATGAGGAATGGGGGAAAGGGCCTTTTGATATACCTCTTTCCATGGAAACCCAACAGCAGGATACAACAACATACATTATTACTGGATCAGAAGCATGAACGTTGAAGTGGCACAGTTGCAATGCTAGCTCAGCCAAAGCTCTGATCTTTCTTGTTATCTCTCTGTACATTCACAAAAGTTGACATCTTGGGGTGGGGAGGGGGAGAAAACACCAACCAAATTACGTATCAGAGGTTGCAGGCTAAAGAGGGGAGCCACTTTCAATCTGAATCTTGCTGTCAAGTCACTTTGAGAGGTTCAGCTGAAGCAAAATGAAAGCATATAGATTTCTCCCCCTTTTCTTTTAAGCATTAAAAGATGCAGCCAACTGCAGGGCAAATGATTATCTTAGCTGAGTCCCTACAAGTCAAAAAACGAAGGAGGGTGGGAGCTTTGTTCTTCAAATGTTTGTTTATGGGATTATATGCATACTTTGGACTGAGACTTCCATGATACAGTAATTGTGAGCCTCCCAAATGTGTCGAAAGAGATAAGCTTTAGTATATAAGATTAGAAGGGCATAACGAGAGTTGATCACAATTGGGCAAACAATTTCAGTCCAAAATTTCACATGTCTCGAGGGAAGATTGAAGTCAAATCTGCAAAAAGATTCTGTAACAAGACTAAATGGAGAGAGATCAAAAGGGCTTTCTCAGATCCGTAACTGCTTCTGGCAAGATGAGCTGCAAGCCTTTTGGAAGATGAACTCTGAAAATAAAGTAGAAGTAACTTGAGAGTGAATGGTCATGATCCACATATAAATCCATGTCCATGCAGTCATTCTGGGCTACCTGAAGGAGGAAAAAGGACAGGGCTAGCAAACCCTGCTCTATGCGATTTGAATTGGTTGCAGGAAAATATCCCATGCCTGTACAAACTGGGCAAAACCCTGGATTGTGCATAGATATGCACAGCAGTGGAGACTCGTGAGGGGGAAGAAGCAGAGGCAGCACTCAAGGATGGGGTAAAGCAAGACAGCCACAGGTCAATTCTGTGGGGCGCTCATTCACACGCAGCTTCTCTGCAGGAAAGCCATTTGCAAAGGACCACCCTGGATTCCACAAGATTGATGCCTCTGCTGAACACTTGTTGCGAGGAGGCATCATTTCTTCAGAGTGCTGCTTCAGAGATGGAGCACCAGGCAGGAAGGAGAGTCACGTGGCATTGGGCTCTTACCACCCCCAGGAAGTTGCAGTCGGTGGTTGGAAAGGTCTCAGTCTTGTCACTGGCAGAGGAAGAGGAGTGCAGGGGGAGCACACCACGCCCAGCAGTGTGATCCCGGTGGGGTGTCATCGTGGCTGCCCCCTGCCCACGCTGGGTGCCACGCCCCCAGGATGTGCACCATGCCCCTGGGACGTGCGCCGCCCCCACCCCCACCTGCCCTCCGCCCCCGGTACTGGAGCATGAAGCTCCACCACTGAGTCTTGTGTGGGGTTTTCTTGACTGATGCCCCACCCCCTGACAACCCACCTTTGGGGCACCCAATTTGCAGAGATTCCATGACTGTCTCAACACAACCTGGGCTGTCTAAACCACTCCAAATAGGCACCTAATCTGATGCACATTCATAGTAAGCTGTTATTCCAGGTTATGTTTTAGGCATATTGAAAATTACAAAACACATGGCAGACACGCTCCCTCACAAAGTTCAGATGGAGCCTCTACAGTATATTCCAATTCCAGTGCTTTGGGGGGGGGGGGAAGCAAACCTCATCTATTTCTCTTCCCTCTCAAGTGTTCAGCACTTATTTGCTTGAAATTTGGCAAGCAAATTCACCTCTCACCTCTCTCTCTCATATCTGCCATTTCCCAACCACTCACCCACAAAATATCAGGAAAGACTGATACCCTTTTTAACCCACCCCCAAATGTAAAAACTGCAGTTGTAAAAAAAAAAAAAAACCCACCGCAGCTATCCTTCCTAAATTTGGCAAGATTACTCCTACAAGATTCATCAAGTTCTACCTTAAAAAAAAGAAGTTGTAGAAGTATGCCACACTCTTTGTGTAATATTGCATTAAGCAAAGAGGTGTGTACAGTGGTGATATGAATCCAAATTGCACAAGCGGCCTGTCTCAGTTCCTCTCCTCCCAGCCATCCTTTCTTTCTATTGTACTTTTGACAATCCTAGTCTGCTGGGTATCACAAATAATCAAAACAGCAACTGCAACTGTAGGGAGACAAAGTTCATAGATTCTCTACTCTGGTAACAAACAATGAGATTGATGGAACTTTACTATGTGTGAGAAAGCAACCTGAATTCATTTCAATAAATCATAGAATCCCCAAGGGATCATCTAGTCCAGGCATCCCCAACCTGCGGCCCTCCAGATGTTTTGGCCTACAACTCCTGTGAACCCTAGCTAACGAGACCGGTGGTCAGGGATGATGGGAATTGTAGTCCAAAACATCTGCAGGGCCGAAGGTTGGGGGTGTCTGATCTAGTCCAACCCCCTGCAATGCAGGAATCTCAGCTAAAGCATCCATGACAGATGGCATCCAACCTCTGTTTAAAAACCTCCCAAGAAGGAGAGTCCACCACCTCTCATGGCAGTCTGTTCCACTGCTGAACAGCTCTTGTAACTTACAGATCTTGAAGAGAATGTACAAATCAACCTAGACCCTATTCTGCTCCGATCAAAGGGGAGTGCTTCTGAGATCTATGGCATGTAAACTGAACATTTAAGTGTAAGGCTTCGAGTGAAGGACTATGGTGCTATAATTAATTGAATAGAACTGAGCTTTCCAATCTCACCTTAGGACTGCACTAAGAAGAAAGGTGTAGTATATCAAGGAAAATAGGGGATACAAATTTCTGCACTAGTTCAGAGCTGCCAGGATCTGGAAACAACGCTGTAAATAAGGAAAAAAGGGTGAAGGACAGAACTTACGGTATGCAGAAAGTCTACTGGAATATAATGGATTAAAGCAAAAAGTTATGCTCAAATCTTTATTTTGTTTAGCAAAACAAATTCCACTTCATGTCATTTCTTTGTTAGTTCTTAACAGAATCCACATATTTGTATATAACTATCCTTGTAAGATAATCTCCAAAGTGCCTCACAAAAACTGCAGAAAAGTTGAAGCGTGTAGGGTGGGGAGAGAAATCTGTCTGAAATCTTGGAGATCCACTTCTAGATAATAAGGGCAATACAGAGCTAGACGGGGCAATGGCCTGTCTAGGTCAAGCACCCCCAAACTTCGGCCCTCCAGGTGTTTTGGACTACAATTCCCATCTTCCACGACCACTGGTCCTGTTAGCTTAGGGATCATGGGAGTTGTAGGCCAAAACATCTGGAGGGCCACAGTTTGGGGGTTCCTGGTCTAGGTATATTTCTTTGTAATAAAAATAGCTATGGTTGCAGGGGGGGGGGAGGAAGGGGTGTGTGGTAGGTGCGGGCCGCCCCAGGTGTCACCACTGAGGGGTGTGAGGCAAAATGCTGGGTGGCACTCACTGCAGGGTCTGCAGCGCACTGGAGCTATGCGTCTCTCCTGGGAGAGATGTGGTGGCTTGAGCGCCCGCAGGCTCTGTGCTACCCCAAACGGTCTGCCCGCTGCCTCCCCCCCCAGCTGTAGGGCGGCTGAGTGGGAGGAGGCAGGCAGACTCCGGAGGCCCTGCAATGTGCCTCACCCCTGGGCTCCCGAGCGGTTTTTTGCACTTCTGTTTTTAGAAGTCACAGATATCTGTACTCCGGATATATGTTTATATGATGTAGGAATCAGATTTTCCTGTTTTTGTGTGGAAAGAGGGCAGGCACAGGCATTGGGATGGCATTCTAACAATGAATAGACTGCAGAAGGCTCTAAGATGGGTTTGTTTACTTACGGTGACCAATCTGATTCACTTGAAAATGTTAAACGGTTTATGTGCTCTATTAAATCATTTGGAAAATTCGACACCAGGCTGCTTTTCCATAGAACTACTTTGAAATGTGGGGGGAAATTTTCTTTTGAGGGCTGCCCTGGTGAAAAAAATAATGGAATTGATGAGTACTTCAACATCTAGCCTAGATACAAAAAAATCAACTAATAAACAGGAAACTTAGATATCCTGATCTGTGAAGGGAAATCTGCACATGATTAATGTTTTTTATGTATGTTTTATCTGATGCAAATATCCATCTGGGTATGTGGATTACAACACTCAAATGGACTCTATCGAATGACTATGCATCTCCTTCTGGAAGCTTCTCCTCAATGTCTCCTCAAATGCTCTATTAATTACTCCCCTCAGCCCAAGCTATTTACTTTGAAAATGGTCCACAGGTTAATTAATGGGGCCTTTTTGCATTAATATTCTGTCATGTAACACAAGTGGCATATATGTGGCTCTCAGGATATCTCCCATCCAGACACTGACCAGACTCAGACCAGTTTAGCAAGGTAGTGGCTTTATGTGCCTTCAATCCCCACCCTCAGGTCTTTAATAATACCTTAATAATTAATTTCACATCACGTGCAGTTTGGTCCTTAGTTCCTATCAAGTGGGATAAGATTGGGTTGTACAGTTGCAATGTTACCTAGCTGTAAGGCAGAGGTGGAGCGTAGGCCTGCGCTGCCCAGGGCGGGTGCGCTCCTGAGGGGGGACGGGGTGCAGAGGGTGCCCTCCCAGGCACGGAATAGCTGCTCGGGTGCACGGAGCAGTGCACACGCCAGGGGCGGAGCAAGCGACATTCGGTCCGCCACCCACCCACAACTCCCAAGCCTTCCCCAAGCTGTCAAAATGAAAGGGGAAGGGGAGAATGCCGCCGGCTTCCCCCTTCCCCCAATGGCTCAGGTTAGGCTTGGGAGTTGCGGGCGGGCGGCACGCCAAATGTACTGCATCAGTTTGCATTTCTTAGTACAGAAAGTATTGATCTGATGTGCAGAGATCTTTCCTATTCTAATTAATTCAAGAGTGTTCTGGAAGCTTCTCTGTGTGAAAGAAACAAGCAGAAGGTTGGGTTATTATTCTTCAGAGAAGCTGAGTACAGCTTCCTTAAACTGGTTCTGTTGTCTCTGTCAAGAGACAATAATATAATAGTGACTATAATAGTGAGCCCAGAAAAAGCCTGGGTTTCACTTTCTCTTTCTATCTCTTTTCCTTCTGGTGTGGTGTTCTGTACATAGTATGCTTAGTGCTAAGGTTTAGTCTTATTGTAAGTTTAAGTTGAGTCTGCTGCAACTGGATTTCTTATGGACAGTGCTAATCCTGAATGTATTGGATTTATGACCATTATGCTCACTTGCCTTCTGTAGTAGTAAAGCTCTACTGGGTGAACTATTAACATATTTAAGTTTTTACTTAACGTGTTTATGTTTTTACTCTGCTAACTATATGTTGGAGTTCTGCTCTGGATCAATATTGAGTAGAATTCCATGACACACTGAGCTTCTTCTGAATGACTGGACTATTTACTTGCTCTTTCGCTATCATGGGACAATTCCTCCCTCAAGTTCTCACCACCTCCAAATTTTGCTTTTGTGTGTGAAGAACAGACTTTGCAGCTGCCGATTTAAACTGCAGTATGAACATCAGATGTTTTCTTTCACCTAACACCACTCTGCACATTATATGGTTGTGTTTCTCAGTAACAAAGTGTACGTTGTAAGCTGTCACCTCTGACTCTAATTTTCTCCTGTGAGTAGAAGATGGATTCCACCATAACTACAGAGAATACAGATGCAAAGATGTCATCCATTGATTTTAACTTATCCTTTCATGTGGAATATACTGTGCAGGGCCAATTTCAATTTTTCAGGTCAAGGGTAATTGGCTGAAACCCAATTTGTAAAGAAGTAAAACTACTGCCTATGGCTTTCCATTTGCTTTATTTTTTTATACATACTGAAGTTAAAACGATACAATCTTTAACAGTGCTTGACCAGCTCACTGTTGCATTTTATGAAAATCTAATATCTACGCAGTTTTTTGTGGGGGGGCGGTCTTTTTAAAAAAAGACGGGGAACATCATATTAACCTTTCATCCCAGGAAAATCACATCACATTTTATTAAACTCTCAGATAAACACACAGTAGCATGCTAGCTGCAGATTCCTCTCTTTGCTCTGCCTGCTGGTCTGTCTCACAAACTTTGTAGCACATCATGCTTAATGGAGTCACTATACTGCCCAGTTTAATAGATTAAAATATTTTACCATTCATGAAGCTCAAGCTACACATGCTGGAGATCTGACCAATATCAACAGCAATAGAACTTATTCCCTCCAACCTTTCTCTGATGATGATGATGATGATAATAATAATAATAATAATAATAATAATAATAATAATAATAATAAAACAACAACTCGGGGGTTGTGTAACTCCAACATTTCACTGATGAAAATAGGGACATTCTAAGAAAAAGCAGGACATTCCAGGATCAAATCAGAAACTGGGATGGCTTCTGTAAATCTAGGACTGTCCCTGGAAAATAGGGACGCTTGGAGGGTCTGCAGAAATTACATTTCTGGCATTTTTTTTATATAAAAAAAGGAAGATACTTGATGAAGAAGAAGGCAATTTCCCAAAAGCCATTCAGTCTTGTAACCAAACAAACATTTTATTGCAGGAATAAAGGTTCAGTTTAATAGCTCTACAAGCCTGAGGGTTGATTCTAACTTTCTTGGGACTTTGCTCCTTAAGCACAGTTGGAAGGGATGCAGCTGCGGTACAGCAGCACTGAAGCAATGCATGCTTTCAGGGCAGGCAGGAAGACAGTAGGTACCAGCGGAAACAATGTAAAAGCTCTGAGCATCTGCCTCTCAACAGTCTCCATCCTGCTTCTAGGCTAGGAGATTTCTGTATGGAGAGGCATCTCACCATATTTTAGAGCAGGGCTTTCCAAACTGTGTGTCACAGCATGTTGGGCAGGATATGTATTACACAATTCTACCTTGCCCAGCCCATATTCGTAGACTAGGGTTCATTGTTGGAAAGGCAAGCTTCTTTCTTCTGTGCTCAATGCCTAACATAGTCCCAAAGAGGATGGCCAACTGTGAGAACCAGATGCTGAGCAAGATGAGCCATTGGCTATATACATAAATCCTTCTTGTGTTATTGTATCCTTAGAGGGATGCGGCTGGCGCTGTGGTCTAAACCACTGAGTCTTGCCGATCAGAAGGCTGGTGGTTCAAATCCCAGCAAAGGGGTGAGCTCCTGTTGCTCTGTCCCAGCTCCTGCCAACCTAGCAGTTTGAAAGCACATCAGTGCAAGTAGATAAATAGGTACCACTGCGGTGGAAAGGTAAACAGCATTTCCCTGTGCTCTGGTTTCCGTCATGGTGTTCCGTTGTGCCAGAAGCGGTTTAGTCATGCTGGCCACATGACCCAGAAAGCTGTCTGCGGACAAATGCCAGTTCTCATGGCCTGAAAGTGAGATGAGCACTGCAACCCCCATAGTCGCCTTTGACTGGACTTAACTGTCCAGGGGTCCTTTACCTTATATTCTTAGAGGCTTGCCAAGTCCTCTGTAAGGACAAAAGTATAATCCAAGAATGCACATGAGTATTGGAAATGCCAGTGTTCTCTATCTGGTATAAATCCACCACAAAAATCATGGCATTTTGTTTAAGTGGCGATCACAGAAGTCTTAAAAAGAAATCCCTCTCTTGCACTAGCCTGCGTAAAAGAAGTCCCAAGTGCAGAATGGAAATGTTGGATGTAGCAATGTTGGCTGCAGCATGCAGGAATTACAAGGGGGTGAAAGTGATGCCTTCTTAACGGAAAGCTTGACAGCTTCCTAGCTACAGCACAGTGTGCTGCCAAGCAGAGCGAAGATACATTGTTACTTTTCTTTGACATAAAAATTGATGCTTGAAATGAATCCTACGACGAGATTTCTACGCTAATTGCAGAAATAGATAACGTGTGCCCTGGGTGGCCATTACTCATTCTACAATAATCTTTCTTGCACTGTAAGTGGCATTCTGCTTCAATAGGACTCTGCAGTGTGCGGCTCCCACAAGGAATGCTAAAAACTGCACTGTCTGTTAAAAGACACGCAGCCTTAAGCTGCAATCTCTCACACACTCACATGGGAGTAAATCCCACTGAATTTATTGGATCTTACTTCTGCAATGCAAAGGATTGCACCCTTATAGTGTCTGTTTCCCATAACTGTAGTTTTTGATCTTTCCTTTTTCAACATGTTATAATAGATGCTCATTACATTGGTGAATATCTGTGCAGCCTTCCTACAATCGGTACATGGCAGCTACAGAGTGTGAAAGACAGCGCTGGTTTAGAGACATCCATAGTAGTTGAAGCTTGTGATGTTTGGTCCTCCACAGAAAGGCTTAAAGAACTCAAAAGTCAATGGCCAAGACAAACTCGTGTGTCATAAGGTTGCTGGATGATACTGCATTAAGATCCACAGATCAACACAGACTACCCCTAAAAAGGTATCCAAAATAAATATATTCTAAATAAATAAAATAATAATTAAAATAAAATGCAAATCTATGGTTGTTTTTTTTACATATAGCTTTCCCCTCTGAATTCACTCCAAATTGTACACAGAATCCTTTCTTTCTCAGCTCTATTTCTGCCAAATCAGGGTGTCTCTTCATCTCTCTATCCATGACTTCATTCCACTCCTCCAGCATCACAACTCCACCAGTTGTGGTTCCATTCCTCTAAACATCTGTCTGAAGGACTTTTCACCCTCTGTTGCCTCCAACTCTACCACATTACCCTCCTATTCTGGCAATTCTTTATCCATATTGTTTTCTCCAAAGTCTCTTTTGTCCTCCTTGATTTCACTTTCCATTTCATCCTTCTGTGGTCTGCTTTCGTTCACCATTTCATACATCTCAGCTCTAATCACTTTTATTTGAGAAGCAGCGTTATGTAGTGGTTAAGAGCGGTGGACTCGTAATCTGGTGAACTAGGTTTGTTTCCCCGCTCCTCCACATGCAGCTGCTGGGTGACCTTGGGCTAGTCACACTTCTCTGAAGTCTCTCAGCCTCCAGGGCCGGCCTATGGCCAGGCTGGGTGGCGCAGGGCACCAGGGGGGTGCCGCGCAGCTGCGCCCGCCCGCCCACCACGCTGGGAAACTGGGCGGGGCGGGTGGAGGGATCTGTCGCACCACGGCACCAGGGCGCCAGATATGCTTAAGACGGCCCTGTCAGCCTCACTCACCTCAGAGAGTGTTTGTTGTGGGGGAGGAAGGGAAAGGAGAATGTTAGCCAATTTGAGACTCCTTAAGAGGAGTGAAAGGTGGGATATCAAGTCCAAATGCTTCTTCTTATTTGTTCATCAAACATTTGTTGAAGGATGACAGTCAATGGAATGTCCAAGAATGCATTCACCATGCTGAATGGTCTTGATCTTATCAACACTTCAGTATCATCTCCTACTCTGAACAGCACTATCTCTTATCAAAACACATTCCTTTTCCATAGAGAAGGTATGAAGTGGCAAACTTCCAAAGAAAGAAAATAAAAATTCTTCACACTCAGAACTCCCATGATTGTTTAAAACGTTTTTGGCTCAAACAATTAAAGCATGCTTTTGGTTCTGCCTCCAGCCATTAATAATTATGATGATGTATTACTTATACCCCGCCCATCTGGGTGGGTTTCTCCAGCCACTCTGGGCGGCTTCCAACAAGAGATTTAAAATACATTAAAACACCAGTAATTAAAAACTTCCCTAAACAGGGCTGCCTTTAATGATGGAGTCTTCTTAATGCCAGAAAGTTGCTCATAAACCAGATGTAAAATTCCACCGGCAAACAGATAAACCCTCTCAGGTGGAATCTACACACATATAAAAACTGGTCTGAAAATACTTTTTTTAAAAAGTGTTTTTAAAAATACATTCCATTTTCCATGAGGCTCACCATCACCATTTAGTGTCACATTGTATATTGCATTTAAGACACACTTAAAATATTTTATTTATGCTTGGCTATCATCAACCACCATGTAATTATCTCCATCAGCAACCTGCCGAAAAAAGACATTCCGTCTGCCATGCTCCTCCCCCAGAAGATCTGATTTGCTAATTTTCCATGTGCAAGGAGGTTTTCTTTTGGTTTTTGGCTTTGTATGTGATGGATCCCTCAATCATACAGAGCTTTGCCTGCAGGCAGAACTGACATACAGATGCTGGTTTTTTGTGGGGGTTTTTGCATCTTCTAATCATAGAAGCAAAGGCAAAAATTGGACTCCTAACCAGTTCTACTCAGTGCAATCATAATCATGTATACTAAATTCTTACTGGATTCAGTAGGGCTTACTCTCAGGTAAGTGGGGTGAGGATTGTACATAGCTGCCAAGTTTTCCCTTTTCTCGCGAGGGAGCCTATTCAGCATAATGGAATTTCCCTTAAAAAAAGGGAGAACTAGGCAGCTATGGGATTGTAGCCCAACTCAAGAATTGACAAGGGACACATAAGTGTTATTCTCCACTAGCCCTCCTCCTGCTCCTCACAGTTCACAAACAAGCACTTGCAATACCACCATACACCTTATTTCATATTATGCTCTCTAATTTATGAACCTGGCTATGCTCATATTTATTGAAGAGCTGCTAAATTCTGATGCAATGTGAGCCAACATCTCTTCCTTTCTCCAACTGTTCACACAGCTGTGGTATACTCCAGTACCTGAGGTGATATGAACCTGCAAATAATGCTTACATTTATATTAATGAGCTGGATACTACTTAGCTAATACAGAAAGACATTTTACGTTGCTTCCAAGAGAAAAAACATATGGTAACCTTCTGATGCAAATGGCAAAGCCAATAAACAAAGCCGTGATAGACTCTGTGAAATAAGAAAGCATTCCTGGGCTGTGCAGAAAGAGAGAAATATACACGAAGTGCCATGCTACCACCATTAATTACATTTTGAAAAGGAGCTCATGAGAATATTGACCAAATAAAAAGCAGCTTCCTGCTGCTTAGAATTCCAGATCCGTTCTTGCAGAGCCAACACTTGGTATTTTTGGTCAGGAAGAACCACTTTCTCATTTGTCACAATTCATATCGCTAACATAAATGAGAGTTGATTAAGCTATCTAAATTCAACCCTAGAGAGAATTAGAACTATTTACAGAAGACTGATAGAGGAAGCTCATCCACTCTTAGGAGAAGCGTCTTGCAAATGGAAAAAGTGACACACAAGATTTTGCCTGGCAACTCCTGTATCATAACAAAGCGAATTAATGTTGTCTAATTTGTTTCCAAAGTTCCAGGTGATGGAGATAGCTGTAATCTAACGTGTTTCACTTGTGTTGTGACAAATACGAAGCCACTAATTATGTTTCCAGTTGGAGTGTTATTAGGAAATGTGTGCCATCCAAATTAGAAATTGGAAGCTATATGCGAAAAGGAACATAATCCAAGCTGTTTATCTTTTTTAAAAAGAAGAAGAAGAAGAAAAGCTATCTGCTTAAACTGCCGCATTTACAACTTATTCATTTAAAAAACCCTTGTGTGTCCCATTACAATTACCATTCAAAGTTACCCTCTTAATTATAGCATCCAGATGTCAGATTTAGAAAGCAAGAACTCCAATAGAAGTGTTGTCCATAGTTTCTGTTCAGTAAGAACTCCTTAGGTGCTCTGAAGTCCGAATCCCTTTGGGAAACATTACCACTCCTTGTTTGAGTACTTCCTGGGGGTGGGGTGGGGAAATGCTATTGCGCAGGCTGGCGGCGTCCCCCAAAACCCCGGGCAGCCCTCGAGCGGAATAATGACACAAGACCACGTTTTGATGGGATTAAGATTGGCCACAACTTTATTAAGAGTTCAGATGTAGGGAGACCTTGGCGCAGGCATTGGGCGTATATCTCTCCCAGCCCCCAGCCGGGAGTGGGGTAATTTTCAGGGTTGTCCAGCATGTGTGGGGGTTGGGCTAACTCTGGAGAACATATGTTCAAGCAGATAGCCCCCCCTCAATCGCAGCCGCTGGAGGGGGAGGGCAATGACGGCCTATGCATTTGGTCAATGCTCCCCCCTTTGCCCCTTTTACAGGATCCCTGTTATCACCGCCACAATGGGGTGGGGGGTCACCACCCCACGCCCCTCCCCTTTATGTAAATGACTAAAGGATTTTGCCCAAGGCCTGCATCCGCCAAGTTGTGACGAATTGCTACGGGAAAGGCGAAACCTGCCAATGCAGGGAAATTTCTTTCCGGCCCTTCAACAGCAGCCTTGTCGTAGCAGCGCCTGCGTGCGTGTACGCCTTTGGAAGGAAATAACCTGTAATGCAAGTATTAAATTAGGGAGTGGAGGGTGGGAAAGCTCTGAATCCGTCGGCTGCTTCCCGAGAATGGCTCACCTTCCACCGTGTGCAAGGTAAGGTTACCTGTTCCTACCTGGCCAATTCCCCCCGGCACGCCTCCCTGAGCTGGATTGGACGGCTAACTGAGTGAGTGGAGAACACCAGTATCCAGCCCAGGTAGGCAGTGCCGGCTTCCAAACTTCCAGGGCTGCCTCAGGGACCCCAGGGGCTGCCCGTGACTGCGCAAAATGCGCCTCCCCTTTATGTGGGGAACGGTCATTGCGTCCATGTCCTCCTTGCAACCATCCCATGGACATTTGGTTGGCCTTTGAGAGAACAGAACACTGGGCTAGATGGGACTTTGGCCTGATGAATCAGGGTGAAGTCAGAGAAAGACGGAGAAATTCATTAAATGCTCAGCAGAGTTCTCAGTGGCTTCTGGGCTTCTTGAAATACATGCCATGTAGGATTTAGTGGTAATTTGATGCCTTTCATGAATCATCTTCTCATATAATCCCCACCATTTGAGACTTCACGGGAGACATCTCCGTTCCGCTGCCAACTCCTTCCAGACATAGAAACTATATGGAGACGTTGTATGATTGTTCTGCTACCTGGTGAAATCTGTGCACCACTCATGGCCTTTTTGGATATATGGAAATTTCCTTTGCTTGAAATAGAATCATTTGTGGCTCAATAAGGGGACGGTGGAACCTCAGGCTCCAGAACGGAATGTGCTTCCCCAGACCTCCTAGTCTGGCTCTCAGGACTTTCTCAAAGCTATACTCCTTCCCCAAGTCACAATGCCAGTTCCCAGTCACCTCAGCCACACACCCCACCAACGCTGCTTGGCCACCTCCTAGTGTGAGTTTTTCTGATGGAATTGAACTCTGACGATGCTTCCTGTTTGCCTTGATGCAGGACAGAGAGGGTGTGAGAGGGTGCTTAGAAACATCAGATCTATTATAAATATATGAACATCAGACTGTGCTAAGCAAAAGGGATAGAAATAAAACACATTCATTTATATATGCTTTATCTGCAATGGATAACTGGATTACAGGCATCTTAGAACATAAATAACATGTCAGGTTTTTTTTTTAATGTAGCACAGGACAAATGGCAAACTTCATTGATATTTGCTTGCCTTACTTCTATTGACATCTGTGATTAAAGATGCACTGGTACAATATTCAGTTATAAACAGATAGCATTTGTCTTAATTACCAATACAAGGTAATGGCATTTACTGTTGTGTACAGAATAGATCCTGTCTATTAGTGGACTTATATTTATTAAAGCCAATAAGCCTCTTTTTCAAACTTTCTAAAAATACATGCAACCAATTAACTTGACAATTTTTTATATTTATTTCCTAGAACACTATATTATGAATGCAGGCAGATTCACTTTCAGTGCATGTACGAGATAAAGCGGGCGATGCGGTTCATTGTGGCAATTCCTACACTTCCTCTACCCCAGAACTCTTATACAACACCAAGACCCAACAGTGCCCACATGTCTGCCTTTGAAGAGAATAATCCTCTATTTGAACAGCTTTCCCCTCTAAGTTCATATACAGTAGTACCTCGGGTTACGAACACGATCCGTTCCGGATCGCAGTTCATAACCCGAAAATGTCGCAAACCGAGTGTGCGCTTCTGCGCATGCGCAAAGCGTGCACGCCGCTTCTGCGGATGTGCGGGACGCGCGCGCCGAAAACACTTCCGGGTATACGGAGTTCGTAACCCGAAGTGTTCGCAACCCTAGCAGGTCGTAAACTGAGGTACGACTGTATATGAATGGAGAACATAGGTCATTAAGTTGGCCATTGACAGATAGCACTAGTTCAACAGATTGATAAAGTACACAGGTCACATGGCCATAGTCACCTTTGCTTTCATTGACCCCTAGGAATTGGCTCCAATGGGCTCTGTTGTCTTATTTTTGCAAAAACGTCTATGCTCTTGTATGCTGTCATTCTGATTTTAAAGATAGTTAAAATACTGTCTGGAAGAAAGGGTTCATATCTACTGGACTGTTTACTTGGCTACCATGAGTTTCAATATTTTGGTATGGAGAGCCTTATGTATGCTATTCTATATTATTTCTTGGCCAAGTAATTATCGTATAAAAATATGACAGGCTAACAGATGTTCAGTGTTTCTACGGTGGAGCTCCAAAACCGACTGCAGACTAAATTTCTCATTTCCCTAACCTTGTTATAAAAAGTTCCTTATATAGTGCAGTTAGAGCACACACCTTGAAGCAATCAAAAGGCTCTTATATTAAAATGTTCCTTTTCTGTAACTGATCAGTTGTTTCAGGTGGTAATAATATGTAAAAGCTGCCGTGCAGTATCATATTCATGATGGTTTTGCAGTGCAGCTCTAAATATGTAAGCCTTTCTGGGTTCAGGTGGTCTTATTTTATGGTAATTATGCTTTGGGTGGCAGTTCTAATTAATATAATTTGAAATCAAGCTTTCAATATGTGACTATACCCAGTTAATCATTCATTCATGCACTTATTCATTTAAAACACATACTCTGCCTTTCTAAAAAGTTCAAGGCATCTAACCAAGAGGGAAAGATAGAATATAAGCAGATAAAAATTGATCCAAGGTGCAGCAAAAACATTAAGACTTGATTGCATATAAGATGAAGCAGAGCTCAGTAGAGCATGAGATTTTTAATCTCAGGGTTGTGGGTTCGAGCCCCATGTTGGGCCAAAAGATTGCAGGGCGTTGGACTATATGAACCCTTGGAATGTGTTCCATCTCTACAATTCTTTGATTCCATAGTCTAAAGATAAAATTATAAGAACAACAATAAAGGTAAAGGGACCCCTGACTATTAGGTCCAGTCGTTATTGGCCGAGGGAGCTGGTGTACAGCTTCTGGGTCATGTGGCCAGCATGACAATGTCGCTTCTGGCGAAACCAGAGCAGCGCACAGAAACGCTGTTTACCTTCCCACCAGTACCTTCGAACTGCTAGGTTGGCAGGAACAGGGACCGAGTTCACCCCGTCACGGGGATTCGAACTGCCAACCTTCTGATCGGCAAGCCCTAGGCTCAGTGGTTTAACCCACAGCGCCACCCACAACAATAATTTATTTAAAAATGCAATGTTTACTTATGACGCAGTCCCATGGTCCTGAGAGGGCACCAACCTCAGGGACCACAGGATATTCCCATCCACTCATGGAAAAAGAGAGATACATGGACAAAGGAGATTCATCCTCAATGGGCCCTTCTTATGACTGCAGAGACAACATCCTGCCTCTGCCATTGGTGCTTCAATGGCACAAGGGAGACCAATGGTGTGTGTCTGAGTGGGTTAACCATAAATTTCCACATTTTCTTGTCATCCCCCCCCCAAAAAAAAACCAGGGGAAAAAACTAGATCAATGCTGGAGTAGTGAATTCTCCTCCCCTAAGAACCAATGGGAAAGAAATTGTCTGGGGAAATGTTGTCCCTTCCCAGCTTCTGTCCTGGTCGGTGGGTAGTTGGCAGGACTTAATTGTGGCAGTTCCTTTTCACAGATGCTTCCTTCCTGTTCATAGTAGGATGGCTCTATAAAAACACTCACATCCAAAGGCTTTGAACTAAAATCCCAACTGGAGTTTTTATCACCTTTTGACCCTTCATAGCTAGGGAGAAACTTTATAATTCACTGCATGATGTTTCTGAAGACTCAATCTTTCAGTCTTGAAATTTATTGTGCATGAATTAGGAATGGCAGGTTTTTTTGGTTTGTTTTTTTTTACAGCGAGTGTAAAGCCATCCTAATCCTAAACTCAGGGAGGACAACTGCCGGTTTAAAGTTCATGATACGGATAGATTATGTAATACAAATAAATATTGTGAGTCCTTTAGGAGGAGGAATGAAATTGGGATAGCAAGATTCTTTTGAGATCACAATAAAGTAGAAAGGATAAAAATGACAATGAAATTCAATCAGTATAAATCCCATTGTTTTTATTGGAAGAACGTAAAATGGCCAGAGCTCAGTGGTTTTGCATGCAGAAGGTCTCCAGCATCTGAAAGAGACTTGTGTGTGAAACATTGATGAGCTGCTTTCATTCAGTGTTGAAAATATGGAACTAGATAGACTAAATGGTATGACTGAAGCATAAGGCAAATTTTTATGTTCTGCTCTCCAAAGGAAATCAATGGGATTGTGGTGTGCTTAACTTGGGCCGAGAAAATAAGAAAGAAATTAATTTCAATTTTAACAATGTTAAAAATAATAGTTGAGACAAGGTCCATATGATTATTACTTTCACGGAACTCTTGAGATAAAGGGTTTTGAACAATCTTTAAAGTGAAACACTTAAAAGAGGAACAATCTCTATTGTTTAGTGCCAAAGTGCCCACTCTTTGGAAAATTACAAAATTAGACTTATTTAATCACTTTAATCTGGTTGAGAGGCTTTAGGTGCTTAGCTGTATATTCTAGTTATAACCCAATAAACAACTGGTAGGATTGTCCTCCAAAAGACCATAGCACAGATTAACAAAACTGGGTGCTTTGAGGTTAATCTGTGCAATTTTCTGGAAAAAATAAATAAAGGGAACTGTCATGAACAAAAAATATGTTGTTATTAAGTAATTAACTTGTCCTCCAGGCACCTACAATTTACTGATGCACCACACAACACATCAAAGTGCAATGTATATATTCTTAAAGGATAAAGGAATCCCTCAAGGAACAAGATATCAAAATGCAAGGTATTAGGTTTATAATCACTCTGCATTGCAATGAGCAGCTGGCTTGCAGATGTGGGCTCTCTACAAACCACTTCTCAAATGATCACCTTATTCGTTTTTAAGTCCTTTTGTTACACTGTTGGAAAACTGTTTCATTATCTCTGCTTTTAGTGAGTCTCATTTAAATCCCATCAAGCCCTCCTCTTATTTTCAAAGCTGATTTATGATCATTCTCAAGTGAAACAATCAGTAACCTACAGAATGGTGCTCATCAAAGCTTAAATTGGTAGAAACCCAAGAGAGGGTAGCTCCAAGGGTGGGGGAATCAACAGTAGTCGGTTCATGTTACATTTCAAGTTAATAAAATTGTCTTATTAGTATAACGTTGTAAAAGAAGCATATTGTAAGATCTGTTTCAGTGCATTCAAGCTTTATTATTAGAAGGTCTTTTTTAAGCAAATGTAAATGAGAAAAGGCTTACAACATCAGACCAGTCATCTATTTTGTCCAGTATTCTGCCTGAGATAATGTGGCTATGGTTTGATGGAGTGGGTGGTCTGCAAAAATCTGAAATAATTTCTCAGCATTGAAATGAGCTGGTTGGCAATGATGGAATTAGAGATCACCAACAGCTAGCTAGACCGAATGGCTGGAGCTGGAAATGCAATGAGAGTTCTGCTTTAGGGTGGTGTGAACAGACAAAATATCTGTCCATTCACAATGGTGATACTTGACTAAGTCATTCTCAGAGTAGGGCCATTGCAATCAATGACTTGGGTTAGCCTGCTGATTGCAACGGGCCTACTGTAACAAGACATCTGTTTTTGAAAATTGAAGTTATATCTTATTTTTTTATTTTGCAAGGGTGCATGTAGTTGCCTTGTCTAGGGTACAAAATAATCTGGCACTGGAACTGCTTCCAATGGGCTCCATTCCTCCCTCCCCATCCATTTTTCTATTCCCCCCCCCAACCAGGCACTCATCCTTTGGTGTCCATTGAGCATGTTCTGTCTTCATTGCACTGTTATTTTTGGGGAAAGGGAGCTGCACCCGTTATATGTCCCCCCCCAAAGGTTTTTTAATACTTTCCCCAAAGTTCAGGCTTCTCCTAAGCATGCTGTGATATCACCTTTATGTTTCTCAGTAGCTCAATTTTGTCTACAGTCCTACTGGCACTCTACGTCTGAGTTTACTCGCTATCGTGATTTCCCTGCTGGAAATAACAAAATTATACGGGGAAGCCATTGCAGGAGCCAACAAGCTTCAAGTAATGTAGCTTCTTTTTTTAAAAAAAAATTAGGCAGACTATAGAGGTAGTTGATTCACAGAGAACCCCCACATAAATGATTCTGTTCAAATTTATGTTTCTAAGCCATTATATGAGACTAGTACTGCAGAAAGTGAAAGTAATGACAAGTACTAAAAATAATAATGTTGGAACACTTTTTTTTTTAAAAAAAAGAACATTGTGTAAATTGGCAAAAGTAATTGAAAGCTATAATACTCAATGGTTTGTGGATCTTATTTTGTCAATGGTTTTATGGTTTAGATAAAGTAATTCTTATTCATCAGGTCTGTAATTTGTTGTGGAATGGAATTATAGCAAATAACGCCTTCCGGAGAGTGCTCTAATTTTATGCTCCTAATTGCTTCAATTTCCCAAGTTTTTCTTATAGGCAAAGCCTGAATCTCAGGATTGCTTTAATTATGGATTTTACATTATAAGTGAGCTTTATTCCTGACTAGGAAATAAACGGTGTGTGTGTGTGTGTGGGTTTGTGTCTGTGTCTCTCTCTGTGTGTGTAAAAACAGGGCTGTATTATGTAGGCAGGGAGGTGGCAGTACAATAAATATTTTTGTGTTCTGCATACAATTTATTATCAGTGTTACAGATGTTTCCAATACCACTATGCTGTCTCAAAATGAGATGGTTTGATATTCCACTAGTCATAGGAGCAAATGATAACTGTTCACTAATAGGGTTGTAATTCAAGACACCATAGGAGCAGGAGCTTAATCTAGATGCAAATTAGGTAACTGACTTATCTTCTGATTACCTTCTGAGTTGATCTCATTTTTAATTTATTACTGAACTGATAAATCAACTAAATATTAAAGTCCAAATGACAAAGGGCAAATGCAATAAAACAACCCGCCCATCTGGTTGGGTTTCTCCAGCCACTCTGGGTGGCTCCCAACAGAATATTATTATTAATAATAATAAAGCGTCAAAACATCAAACATTAAAAACTTCCCTAAGCAGGGCTGCCTTCAGATGTCTTCTAAAAGTCAGATAGTTGTTTATTTTCTTGACAAACAAACAGAACAAATGGCAGCCTAATCCTGAACATTGGCACCATTTGTATTGTACAATGATAATGTGGCTTTAATATCTCTGTAGTGGCAGCAGCATCTCCGCATCTTTGACTATTCCAAAGAGCACAGCCCTCGAAAACTGGGTGGGGGATGGTGCTGCGGAGGAAAAAGTATGTTGAACAAGAACCTGCCATTCTCTTTCCACTTTGACCGTTGCTTGAAGATGAGAGAGGAGCCAGGGGAAGCAAAACAAGCAAACACACAAATGGCTGGAAGCCATTCCAGAGAGGCAGGAAAGGCAGGGGGATAACACTGGGGACCCTTTTCCACTTTGAAGAAAAACAGCCTGCTGAGGGAAATGGAGGAGTGGGAGAAAGTCGGGGAGAAAGTCACGGCCAAAGTGATTTCCTGCGCTTTGATCTCTTGCTTTCTCATGTGTTTGACCAAAATAATTTCTGTCTGCCGCCTCTTCGTCACAGAGGAGCCTGCAGCTGTGTTTTCTGTGTGGGGCAAGTGATTCTTTACCTCCACATTGGGAAAGGAGAGCTCAGGAAACAGGAGGTGGGTATCTTATAAAAGAGTTTACTATGCTTCTCTCCCCCTTTCTACCTTCTCACTGCATTCTATTATAGCTCAGTTAATGAGCTATGCAGCTGACTGTCGCTATAAAATGTGAAAGTGGGAAATGGGATAAAATTAGGCCTACCACTTCCGCTGCTGGTATTTTGACTCCGCACTCATGCAACTTTCACACCGCGAAATAGATTCGGCCATTACATGTTATATCACTGAACTTTGTGAATTGCAGCAATTTAACACATACAGAAGTGTCACTTCACACTCTTCCAAAATGCATGCATTGTATAGCCTTTATTGGGTCTTTTAGCATATGCTGTTGGAAGGTTGGGGGTTGGGGCAAGAGATAGTTAATGGAGACAGAAGAAATGTTGGAGACGCCCTAATATTCAGCGGCAAAAGCACTGCGCATGTGCTACTCAGGAACTGTTGCCCTCGCTGGGGAGCACTGATGGCATCAGCTCTCTTCAGCGTGTGAGTTCCTGCTCACATGTAAGGGTCTTTGTGATCCGGACACCCAGTTGCGCATGTGTCCTGTTCACATGGAGGCCTCATACAACAGCAGTTTCAAAGAAGCAGACCAAAAGTGTAGCCCTCCTTCTGTGCATAGGACACAGGTTTCCAGGTAGGTGTGTGTGTGTGTGTGTGTGTGAAGTACAGTGGTACCTCGGGTTACAAACACCTTGGGTTACAAACATTTCAGGAAACAGACTCCGCTAACCCAGAGGTAGTACCTCGGGTTAAGAACTTTACCTCAGGATGAGAACAGAAATTAGCTAAAGTGGTACCTCAGGTTAAGAACGGTTTCAGGTTAAAAATGGACCTCCACAATGAATTAAGTTCATAACCAGAGGTACCACTGTATAGCTATATAGTCCAAGAAAGCTCAAAGGTAGCTGGAGAGGACAAGACATCCTTATGACTAGTGGTGTACCATAGGTTGTCAGAGCCTAGGGTTGTGCAGAGGGGTGGGTGGAAGGGAGGGAAATACACATCTAACTGTCTAACGGTATCCACACCACCCAGGAGATCACAGCCGCAAAGACAGGAAGAGTCATTCCACTGTCTGGAGAGGTCACTTCTTGGTTCACATGGAGAAGCTGTTTTCAACAGAGCCCAGTGATGGGAGCCCAGCTGTATTGAGGTAGCACTGGGTGTTGAAACAATTTTGCACCCAGTGGCTACACCACTGCTTATGAGCCCCCCCCCCCGCCGTCCCAGCCAGAGAGAGGGGACAGTCTAGCTGTGAGTTGAAGGCACCGCTGTGAGAAAATGGAGCGTGGACTCTTTTTTAAAAAATAAAATAAATCCACATGGCTTATGTATCCGAATGATTGACTTACCAAAAGAGGAACATCAAACAGCTGATAATGCCTATGATATTTCAGAACGTTTCATTTAGTTCAAAAAATTAACTCCCTGGAAATAGGAAGCAACTTATGGCATTTCAAGTTTGTTTTGTACATCTCCCTGTACCACAATCTCTTTGGTATCTGAATACATAGGGAATGTATACTTTACCCTTCAATCGGTACAAACAACCTTCTTTTCCCCCAGAGTATTATTTTGCAATTATAGTGGGCCCTGCTGGAAATCTAGCTCCTGTGTGCATGCGTGAAATTTCTCAATTATTTCTTCTTCTTTTTGCACACCTTTCACAGGTTCATTCTGCACTCCATAACTCCTTTTATTGGCAACACCACACTAAGGCTCTGTGGCACCATGACTGATGATAGGGCAGCCAGAGGCACTATAGAACAAAGCTCCTACATCTTTCATAGTTGAGAAAGGGACTTTCAAGTTTAAGCTTCTTTCTTTCTTTCCTTCCTTCCTTCCTTCCTTCCTTCCTTCCTTCCTTCCTTTCTGGATTATGAACACAACACAGCTAAAGTTCTATCAATTTCAGTAGAACAATTAAGCATGCATGAAAGAGATTACTAAATGATTCTGTTTGTCCAGCTTGTGTTTTTAGCATATCCATTTGACATTAAATTCCTTTTTTTTTAAAGAGATTTTTATTAATTTTCAAACAAGACATACACAAACAAGACATATAATATAACACTGTCCCTTCATTTTCCCTCCACACACCGGTCCACTTCTGCCACCAGTAGGACCCGTGTGCTTTAGGAAACAAAGGGGTCCAATTGTGAATTGAGTTCTGCTTCCCCCCTCCCTCCTCCCTCCATATCCCCCCCCCTGCCACTGAGAGAACAGGGAGGAAGGGGTTATGGGGATCTACATCCCCCAACTCTTTCATAATCATATTAATAAACCTAAAGAAAAAAGAAAGAAAGAAAGAAAAGAGGAGAAAAAAAAAACCAAAAGGAAAATTGGGAAGAATTCAAACTTCCCAGTTCTTATTATTTTAACATCTTAATTGCGACTCCCTCGATAGTCTTCCTCATGTTTTTCCTAACAAATTCTGATTACTTGTGGCGAATTTTCCAACTCAGTTTCAAATCTTAATCTTATAATATTAACTCAATCCTCCTCCTTTTTCATGCTGCCCTCCCACAGGTCCCCTCCTGCCACAAGAGGTGCCTGCAGAGCACAGCACTTCCAAGGTTCCATTTCCTCCTCACCCATCTGAGCACCCCCTGCCACTGAGTGCCTCAGAGTAAGGAGAGGGGGGTAGGCAACTTTCTGCCTAAACACCTCACTTAACCTACAATAATTTACAGTAACTTAAAAATTCTTTCCAAACCATTCTTATACTCCCTTAAGGAAACATAACTTTTTTCCCTTTCTTTTTTACATTCCATCTCCTGTCCCTAAGTCTTTTTCCCCCAATTGGTTCAGCATTTCCATTGTCATGCCAAGATTTCGAAGACCGTCTTTCAGAAACCAAAACAATACCTTTTAACTAAAGTTTTTACCCCACACCCATTCTTTCCCAAATCCGTCTCCAGGCCTTTGCCCCCCCCCTGCCCCTGTCCTTCCCATCCCTCAAAACCCCACTCCACATTTTAACCCCTCCAGGATCTTCAATTCCATTCGATTTTAAGTCCCTTTGTCTCTCATCTTCTTGTTCTGCTTGTTTTTCTTCCTTTTGGAAGTCATATTTTGCTTCATCCCAAACAAATTTGTCATAGTCCAAGTCCTCTTCCAGTTGTTTCTCCTCACACACAGTCTCAGAATCAGCAGTCTCCAAATTTAAATTATCCTCTAAGTCCTGGACTTGGACTTCAATCTCAACTGGTGGTAAATTGGGATGTTGCCGTTCCTTGTAAAAATCTTCCCATGACAGCAAGTAGTTCAGCACAGTCTCCTGGAAGGCTCGAGACAGCTTTGTTTTCATATCTCTCGTAACCGCAGATAAACAGGGGGTAGGGAACAATGGGTACTGGAAAATTCCTTTCTCAGACGATCGACTCCATTTTGGCTGTTCTTTTTCTTAATTCTTAACTCAGTCCCAAATCCATTCTTAGTTCCAATTTAAATAGTTCTTTCACATTTTCAAACAATTTTTCCTGTTCACAGCAGTGCAATCAATCCACCCGGTCTTTTGACAGTTTGACAGCTTTTGACAGCTGTCAAAACACTCTTCCCCTTAATGCCGCTGTACCTCAAGGGGTGCCGGACTCAGGGGCTGAGATGGTTCCAAAAAGTCTTTTTTCCCTCTCGGGTCCACAGTTTCAAATTCTTTCGTTATTCGGCTTAGGATTTTTTTTTTTTTCCAAACGCCTCCCAGTTTCCCATTAGGAAGAGACCGGCTTCCGTTTCTTTAAAGTCTCTCCTATTTTCCAATCAGCAAATTTAGGATCCAGATCAAAGTTCCACTTACTTCTTTAGGAATCTTTAGTTTCAAATCGGAAGAATCCGCCGCTTGCCGGGTCAGGACTCGGAGCTTCGCTTCCCGGAGGTAAGATGTGGCCCAAAATGGCTCCCGCGGTTCAACCCCACCGGCTCACGATCGCTCTATTGAGCTCTCGGGCGGCGGGGGATCCGCCAAACGGAGCAGCCGCTGGACGCCTGAGTCATTGGAACTCTCGATCCGATGCTTTTACGGGGAGTCCGCTCGCTCTGCGGACTTCCCCCCCCCTCCAAGAAGCCAGGGACCTCGGCACGCGAAGTCCCTGCGTCCTTCTCACCGCCGCGACGAACCGGAAGTGTAAATTCCAAAGCATACTTAGGAAAGTTACTGTATGCTTCTAAATCCAAGGTGTTAATAAAGTAGCAATTCTCTTTTTTAACTACTAAGGAATAACATCTTGATTTGCTTTTGAATCGTGAACTGGTGCCTACGGCTTGTTAGACAAGAATCAAGAGGCATTACGATTTGTACAGAGCTTTAATATCAGCAGGCAAAGTTTCCCTATACTGTAATTTTTCACAGTTGCAAAACAGCAGGGTGGTGGTGGAGAACAATAACCTCAAGGTTGGTTGGATATATTTATGATCATCTCATCCACTGGGTCAGCTTCCCTTTGAAAAGCTACCTCCATTCACAGCCTCTGGCTAATTTTGCTTTCTTTCTTTTTTAAAAAAGTATTAACCCTCCCTCTGCATTTCCCAAACTGAACTCATGTATGTTCATGAAAGTGCAGCTAATTTTTAAATGCTTCTCTCAACCTATCTGAAAATGAAAATTATTTCATCTTAGTTTTGCCTGCTGGCACTGTGGTGAATACTGAAAAACGATCACTTGGATCGCCAGGAAACTGGTACAGCTAAAGGCATCAAGGCATGGGGGATCTCACCCTTATGTATCTTTGAAATTCATGGAGAACCTAGAACATGCCTGTCAGGGAGTTGTTGCGGCTACTCCCGAATAAAGACGTTCCAGTCTGTTGTGTCTTTAAAGGTTTTATTGTGTATGCTATTTACAGTGCATAGGTAGCAGAAAACATGACCGCCTAGTCACTCTCAGAACCCAGCAATGGTGCCCGTTGGCTTCGGGGCCAGCATAATAACCTGGGCACCCCGAAACGCCGCCCCTTCGCCCTGCATTTGGGCATGCACCTCAATTTAGGCGCCAGAAGGAGCAGTGTCCCTTATTCCCCTTGCTGGCTGGGACGGTGCCTGGGCTCCGACGCCTCCCTGAGCTGTCCTCCCCTAGATGGTCAGAGTGGTGCAGGGGCTCCGATACATCGCTGAGCCCTTCTTCCACCGTCTGTTCCCCAGAGCGTTGCCAGGGCTCTGATGCCTTGCTAAGCCTTCCCCCTTCCATTCCGCTTTCCCCTGACCTGCTGCTAGCGCTGTCGCTGGGTGAAGTGCTGATCAGGATGATGGGGGGAGGCTCCCTGTACAATGCCATATGAGTTTACAGCATTCTGTACTGATCAAATAAAGGCATGATCCACATCTTTCCACACAAGGGGGAGAGAGGAGATTTCTTTGTCCTCTAACCATGCAATCCTTTGCATGCATGCTTTGATGGTATTTACTCCCAGGTAAGTTTGAATAGGATTCCAGCCTGACAAGCCTACCTACAATCATTTCCATTGAAATTGCAAGCTGAAATGCTGGTATTTATTAGTGGTAAAATTTTAATTATTGCTCTGAATGACTTTCTTCCTTTAACTCTCTTTACTTGATCCTAAGGGCACAAGGAAGTTCGAAATCTCACACTGCATTTATCTTTACAACAACTCTGTGGGGCAGGCTACACTATTCTCATTTTGCAGACTGCCCAAGAGTGATTGAACAGGGCATCTTGAGAATGATTTTCCTTTGAGGTTGGCTCCACCTTAGTCCACGTCTGGAGCTATATGGTCCAACCCAAGTGCATAATGGGCAGCTGGGGAAGATTCATATAATCATAGAATTACAGAGTTGGAAGAGACCACAAGGGCCATCCAGTCCAACCCCCTGCCAAGCAGGAAACACCATCAAAGCATTCCTGAAAGATGGCTGTCGAGCCTCCGCTTAAAGACCTCCAAAGAAAGAGACTCCACCACACTCCTTGGCAGCAAATTCCACTGCCGAACAGCTCTTACTGTCAGGAAGTTCTTCCTAATGTTTAGGTGGAATCTTCTTTCTTGTAGTTTGAATTCATTGCTCTGTGTCCGCTTCTCTGGAGCAGCAGAAAACAACCTTTCTCCCTCCTCTATATGACATCCTTTTATATATTTGAACATGGCTATCATATCACCCCTTAACCTTCTCTTCTCCAGGCTAAACATACCCAGTCATCATTTTCTTTTTCTTTTTTTATTTGCATGACGCCTTTCCACAGTTAAAACAATGCTCAAGGCAGCTTACAATATGAAAAGATTCACATGATTACAAACATAACAAAGCAGTCATAAAAATAAATAAATAAAAACACATTAAAAACTACATAACCAAACTTCAGCTACATATGTTCAAAGCAATAGGAAGAACAAGTGGTAGATCCTCTGCATAGAGAAGACAGAAAAATGTTATTGTTACTATCATAGCAATGTTGTGAACTACTTATAAAGGTAACAAGGCAAAGAAATAATTTAGATTTTGACAGTTATGATTGATAGACTAAACAACAGATATAGATCAAACAAATAATTTTTTCGAGTTATTTTGGGGACAACTAGGATTGTGAAATCTACAATTGTTAACTAATCAGATCTTGTGTGGGATTCAGAAATAAAGAGACCTAGAATCCTATAGTTGTAGAGTTTGAAGATCCCACGAGGGTCATCTACTCCAACCCCCTGCAATGCAAGAATCTTTTACCCAATGTGAGGCTCGAACCCATGACTCTGAGTCCAACTTTAGAATAAGTTAATGGACTTGTTATCAGTTCAAAATTTTGTTAGCAGTGCAATGAACTTGAGAAAAAGAGCATTTCACGGTTTTACGGCTTAAATATTAAACATTGTACTTAAAGGAATTAACATTTTGACTGGAAAAATCCAGTGTGGGGACCCAGGGCAAAATTATAGCTTTCCTCTTGGAACAGATCCCTCCTCTTTACGCTTAACATTTTTTTCATAAAAAATACCACTCTGCAGTTAGTAAGTAAACAGTAAGTAAACATACCAATAGCACTGCCCATATTTGCCCTCAGCTGAATATGATAAAAGAAAGAAAAAAAGAAAGAAAGAGAAAGAATTATTCTGGATGATGAAAAACAACCAAACATTCAGCACTCCATTAAGAAACAAGACTAGAAATGGTCACCAAATTCAGCCAAATGTCTTTGAATTCTGCCTCCTATGGAATGCAGTTTGTACTTTAGAGGAGAAATCTTCACTCCAGTCATTTAAATGTTAAATGGAAGGCAGCTAACTCCCTCCCTGTTTTTAAAATGTCTTATTGTATTTCTCAGAATGTTATTGTTGCAGGTAAGCCACAGCTTAGGTAGCATGAGAAGGATATAGATTGAATAAATAACATGGGGCATGTTCCAAATGTAAGCATTTTTAGTCCCATTGATTTTAATGGGAAACATTTAAGAATGTTGTTATGTGTCTCCCGCTTCCTCAAGCAGTGAGATGTCCAGGGCAGCTCTGTAGGGTTAAGTTTCCTTTTGATCAGAGAGTGCATTGGATATTTATAGCATCTCTTAGTCAACAAATACACAAGCAGAACATACTGGAAGGAAATCCATTCAGCAGCACAGGAAGGGTGTCTTGTCAGATTCCCAATAAGACCAAGGGTTAGCTAAGGTTAGTTTAAGGCAGGCATCCCCAAACTGTGGCCCTCCAGATGTTTTGGCCTACAACTCCCATGATCCCTCGCTAACAGGACCAGTGGTCGGGGAAGATGGGAATTGTAGTCCAAAACATCTGGAGGGCCGAAGTTTGGGGATGCCTGGTTTAAGGGTTCTGCCTGTTCCTAAACTGCTTTCAGCCGCTTTCGCTGTCATGCCGTTTTCTGCACCAAACTGATGAGGTAATTATTCAGCCCTTTCATCCAGTCTCTGATCACTTCTCAGATGTCCCTTTATGTAAAACTATGGCAAACCATTCATTCACAATTGAGAAAGAACCAAAAGGATAAAGATTTGCTCCATATGGTCCACTCTTCCACTGATGGAACCATAGAATCACTGATGTAAACCGAGAACAGCCATGATAATTGAGAAGAGTTTTGAAGTAGAAAATCATGCTGCAGAGGCCCATTCATTAATCCCTTGAAGACATCTGAAGATGGCAGTTCCACAACACCCAAGTCCTGGCAGCTCATTGTATAAACAATATCGCCTGTTCTTTCAATAATCATTTCACCAAGAAGCAAGAAAACCAACCAGCTCCCTACTTTTTAATAATGGTAGCAGCTTTTCTCAGCTCGGTGCCCCCAGGATGTTTTAGAGTACAAATCCCATCATTATCTCTGGCCATTGGCCATGCTAGTTGACTATAGAGTGCTAAAGAGTATAGCACTATAGAGCAACATTCAGCTCTCAGAGGGGCTGAATCATTTTCTAATCTTCTCAAAGCTAAAATGACACAGTTCTCTTTACTTTTTATGTAACCCTTTAAAAAGAGGAATGTCAATACAACACAAGAGAAGGTTATACAATACGTGAAAATAATAATTACCTTCATGTAATATATTGTATATATTTCACAAAACGTTGTCAATGCAGTAGGCAGAGCTGAAGGTTCCCTAGTCTGAAGTGGACTAGGTCAGAGATCAGGATGAATGGATGAATATGTCTATTTTGGTTTCTCTTAATTTTTCAATTTTCCAGCCATAAGTTCAGTTCTCCATATTTCCAAATCAGGTTGCTTATTTTTTAAAAAAAGTGTCCTCAGGTAAATTTATCAGTACTTTGGTGCAAATTTCTCCTAATGCATACATGTTTTTATGCAGTTTTTCCTAACCTACACATTTTTGGAAAGCAATTTTCCCTAAAATAATGCATTTTGTATGATTTTTTTTCACTGAAACAATCATTTTATGGGCACGTGCAAATTCACAAATTTGTGTGCACACTATTTGGCTGTAGAACAGCATTACAGAATTCAGAGAATTGTGGATTTTGAAGGAGAGCTTTGTCTTGGTTGTTTGGAAAGTGCAAGTTAGTTTAATTTGCCTTTAAATGTGAACTGCATTAAATTTCTCTCCCATCCCTAGTCAGAAATAAATTAAGATTTTTTTTGCTGAAAATTCAGAAAGAGCTCAGCATGCCTTTTGGAGCAAATTTGACTTTGGGAATTGGCCTGGAGATGGCAGCAACAACAGCTGCATCAAACTATGGTTTTGGGAGTAGTGGAAAAGGTAATCTGGAGGCCTGGCAAACTTCCTCCTCCTCTTTTTTCACAGCTCCCCAATGTCAGGAACATCATTTGTTTGTTTCAAACAATTATAGCCACCCTTCTGCATAAATGGCATTCAAGGCGATTTAACAACAATTCATAAATGCTTCAAAAGCAATAAAAATGAAAGCATAAAACAGCAGATAAGGGATCAAAATGTGTCACTGTAAAGCCACAAATATAAATACAATCCAGTAGTTAAAAAATTACAGCAGATAGTAAGACAAGCAAGACAAGACAAGCATATGAATCTAGTGAAATTATTATTTTTAAGTGTTCACTGTTTGTGCCCCGACGCCCCGAAGCCATTCCCCAGTAAATAAATTCAAACAGACACATAATTTAAGTTTACGTTTTTGGGCAAAATTTTGGCCACAACTTTATTGATTACAAAACAAATTGAGCGGTATTGGCCTAGGCATTGGTCAGAGACTATAACTGGCTCCAGCCTCTCTGGCTGGCAGTCTGAAAGGGTAAACACCAAATGAGGGAGCAACATCGGTGAAGATCGATTGAAGCTCACCCCGGGGTTCCTGTGGCCCTAGCCCTTCAAGTGGACTTTGGATGAGATCCAGGACCCCCAGATTTCTTTACCCGAATTCTGGAGGGGCAGGTGATGGCCACACCTCCCCTCCTGCACATTTTTATAAACCAATGGCTAACCGCCAAACCTTACAAAGTTGCGACGATTGCTAAGTGGGTAGGCAAAAACCAAGTGGCCAAAGCCAATTGGCCAAATGGAAAAATTCCTACCCAGCCTCTGCTCCAAAGTAGGCGACCCAATCCAAAGCAGCAGCACCAAATTAGGGGGAGGGGAGGGCGGGTGTTCGGCAGCATGAAACAAGTGCCCCACCCACATCACGCCACCGCATTTATAGGACCCCTGGATCACGCCACCTGCTCCATTTGGCCCAAACAGCCAGACATGATCCCAGGGCCGAACTGACAAGGCTTGAGCCACGCCTAGTAACAATTCACCCCATGGGGGTGGCTTAAGGGGCCCGAGTGCGTGCCACCAGGACCTTCAATTTAGGAGGATCCCATTTGTAACAATTTCCAGAAGGGAAGCTGTGCTAGTTTGTGTTGCAGCAAAACCAACAAAGAATTTTGTGGCACCTTAAAGATTAACAAAAAACCCACAAAAACTTACGCCGCATGAATGTGTTAGTCTTTGTTAATATATGTCACAGGACCTTATCTCTGTGACATTGTTGCACTGTGCCAACTCACATTCAATTTACAACAGCTTTAACTCTCAGATCCTTTCATCAGTGTGACGTTTCGACTAGTTAGACTGATTTAAATGTGTCCGTTTTCATTTCTATGTAAATGATATGTTTTGCTGAAATAAATTACTGCCACATAACATGAATATTAACGGCACCTATATATGAAGTTAGAGTATGTGGGAGCTTTCTTTCGCCATTAGCTTTGCTGAAACAGCTACATGTGGCTCCATTTGCAATATGTTTATGAAAACATCTTGTAATGTGATTTTATTGAGGCTGAGGCTGAGTGAAACAAGCTAGTCATGACTCGATATCAGCAAAAGTAAAAAGTAGGCCTTTCCGGGCATCTCAATGACAAAGCACCAGACAACATAAAACAAAACAAAACATTAAAACCAATTTGAAAAAATCATAATAATAAATCAGCATAATAAGAAAGAGGTGTGTGCGTGTGTGCGTGTGTGTGCGTGTGTGTGTGTGTGCGCGCACACACACACACACACAGTGGTGCCTCACTAGACGAATTTAATTCATTCCACGGGTCTTTTCTTATAACGAAAAATTCGTCTAGCAAATCCCATAGGAATGCATTGAATTTTTTTTTGAATTTTTTTTGCCCATAGGAACACATTAATTGAATTTCAATGCATTCCTATGAGAAACCTCGATTCGCTAGACGAATTTTTCGTAAAACGAATTCGTCTAGCAAGGCAACCTCCACTAGAAAAAACCTTTCGTTAAGCGAAAATTTCGTTAAGCAGGGCATTCGTTAAGCGAGGCACCACTGTGTGTGTGTGTGTGTGTGTGTGTGTGTGTGTGTGTGTGTGTGTGTGTGTATTGCGGACCATAGACCCACAAAACAGTTTCGAAACAAGATACAGTGGTACCTCTAGTTATGAACTTAATCCGTTCCGGAGGTCTGTTCTTAACCTGAAACTGTTCTTAATTAGAGGCATGCTTTCGTTAATGGGGCCTCTTGCTGCCACTGTGCTGCCCGCACACAATTTCCGTTCTCATCCTGGGGCAAAGTTCTCAACTCGAGGTAACTCTTCCAGGTTAGTGGAGTTTGTAACCTGAAGTGTTTGTAACTCAAGGCACCACTATACAGTTAAGACAACCAAAGAACAGGCAAAAGAGACTGAGGTAGTCATTTTGTTATGTCTGGAGCATGATGGTCTTTGTTTCTTGCGACCTCCGAAAGAAACTTTGCCACGGTCAGTGTAATATCATTTGACCTATCCTCCAGAAGGTACTTGCGTGTCGAGACCCCACAACCACCCCCTCGAGAGGAATAAAAACACTAGGACACAGGATAAAAAGTTAATGTTATTGGGCAAATTTAGGCCACAACTTTATTGGCTACAGAATGTGAGCGGTATTGGCTTAGGCATTGAGTAGACCAGGCTATATCTGACTCCTGCCCGCTGTGCAGGAAGTCTGGTAGGGTCAACCACCAGTAGGGGGAGCCCCATCGATGCAAACTAACTCGAGCTCACCCCTTGGGTTCCCGGAAGGGTCGTGGCATGGCCCTAGCCCCCGCCCCGGGCTTTGAACAAGATCCACACAAACACCCAACAATGCACTACTTAGCTTTTTCCTATGATGAAGAAGGAGGATCGATGCGATCATCCTTTTGCTGCGGGGGAGAAGCCACAAGCACGATGGTCTCTCCAGAAGGGCAACAGGTGCGGCGGCCACAGATGCAGCGAGCGCGGGCAGGGTAGGGCAGTGAGTGTGGGGCAGCAAGTGTGGAGCAGCAGCGGTAAATCCACCCGTCGAGATTGAAAGCGTGAGCAAAGAGGAAGTCTCTCGGCTCATACTGCTGTTTAAACTAGTCCTAGCCATGCCCCCCCCCCAGCGAGCTTGATTGGGTGGCCGATGGATGACGTGGCCAGGATCCCCCGGGTGGTGCGGAGCAACGTCCCCGCCCCCAGAGGGGAGTGGGTGGCCGCGTGGTCCACCACAACTCCTCCCCACTGGGATGGGTAGAGGGGATTTAATATGGGAGGCTTCAGATTTTCCCAGCAAATTTGCTAGTAAGGGTTTGATCAGTTGATCCCTTGCTTGCTCATACTGCCCACAATGCAGTAGGACGTTCATGCAATCGACGTCCTGAGAACATAAACAAAGCCTATTCTGGTAGGGGATGCCTCTCAGTCTACCATTTAGAACTTCCGATGGAAATACATTTAATCTAGCTTTGGTAAATAAACGCTGATAGGTGGGTACGGACAAATTCCTAAGATATGAGGCTAACTGAAAGTCGTGCCCGTATTGGATCCCTGCTGCAATCGGATCACAGATTACATTGGATCTGGGTTGCAGGTCACTATGTGAGATGTCCCAAAGCCTTTGCCTCAGGGATACAAGGGTGGTATTGTAGCCCAGTTGATACAAAAGGGATGGTGACAATCCAATCGAGATGGCTTTTCTGGCCATAGTTTTCAGCCATGGACTGATAAACTCCTCATTGGTTAGATGTACAAGTAATCCCTTCCCCAGGCCAAGGACAATATCTTAAAACTAGGAAGCATGGACTGGACTCAAACCTTCATAACGAAAAACCACCAAAGCTGTGCAGAATAGAAACATTATTCATGCTCACCTGAAAGTCAACAAAGATGAGGCTAACCTCCTCAGTCTAAACTTCCATGGAAGGAGTTCCATAGTCAGGATGCAGCCAGAGAAAAGGCCCCATCCCACATTCCCAACAGCTTCACCTTTTTAGGTGGTGGGAAACACAACAGGGCCTAAGAAGAAGATTGAACCTGCAGTAAGGTTCAAATTGAAGGAGATGACCTCTCAGATACCCTGCCTCCAAGCCATAGGATATGGTTTGTTTAGCACTAAACAGCACTAGATAAAGTTGCTGTCGCAATGAAGGATGTCTGCGAAGGTCAACTGTGAGACATGCGAAGAGTTAGCACCTGGGATTTAATATACAAATTCAGCCGTATTTTTGGTATATAAATTTACTGAAGATAGAAGAAACATTCTTCAATCAGACCCAGGCTCTTTAATATGTGCATGTTACATTACATTCTAAATTATACAACAGCACTGCTTCTCTCCGCTAAGGGAATATGCTGTGTAGGAATAAAGAAGTATTGGAGAAAGAACTTGAAGCTGTGGGAATTAATTATATCTTGCAGTTGTAGTTAGAGAAGATGTGAAGGAATCTCTTGTATTTCCACTAGATATTCAGTGAGTGATACCTGATAGGTGCATTCAAGAACACCTATCATCTAAAAAAAAAATGCAGTACATTTGCAGTATGTTAGGAAACATCTCTGGAACTTCTTGATTTGCATTGCCAGATGGTGTGGGTCACGTTCTGCCGAACTGAAATATCCAAGATATCCAATGGTCAGTACCAAGGCTGACTGGGGTCAGAGTGCAAAAAGGCTGAGAGGATAGCATTGAATGTTAAGATATTTTTCATTGGCTTACTAGTGGGTGGGAAATTCATGAAATTCAGAAGGTATTCTGCAAGGTAATACAACTGACAAAGTTGTTTTTATATTGTTCTGAAATATGTGGCAGAAAGATTATTGCACTGAAGCTATGTTGTCATTGAAGGACACTGAACTGTACATAGGATAAAAGGCCCAATCATTAAATGATAACCCCGAGAGTGACCAAGATTGGTATGTGAAGAGTTTGGTGTAGAGGTGGCTTGCAAACCTGTCCACACTCCCTCTCACAACAGACTGCAGTCATGTTATGTCTATACACACCAAACCAAAAGGTCTTCCATTATTCTCAGAGGTGTTTCCACCAATCAAGCCTCTACTCATTCCAGGTTGACAAATCCAGTTCCATCTTTTGAAAGGAAGAGCTAAAGGTCCCTTATACTGCTGTCTGAGAGGAACAAGTGTAGCAGGCATGAAGAAGAGGCAAAAGCGCTGGAACAGAATCCCAATATGTCTCTAAATACTTCCAGAAGTTGCTTGATTTTGATTGCTCTTTGGAGTTTCACTGTCGTTCAAGGGATTGGGCATAGAGGTAAAAGGAAGGGGTGAGGGCTCTATAGCTACAACTTAGGCTTCTCAGATGAAGGACCTGAATCACCAGACAGGACTATTATCTACAACTGAAAAGGTTCAAGTCCTAAGGTTAAGTTAAAAGGTTAAGGTTAAGTGAAAAGGTTAAGTCAGCACCTTAAATTTGCCACAGATACAGCTTTAGTTTCCTGTATCCAGTCCCAAACCATGTCTTAAAAAGGTAAAGGGACCCCTGACCATTAGGTCCAGTCGTGACCGACTCTGGGGTTGCGGTGCTCATCTCGTGTTATTGGCCGAGGGAGCCGGCGTACAGCTTCTAGATCATGTGGCCAGCATGACAAAGCCGCTTCTGGCAAACCAGAGCAGCTCACACAGAAATGCTGTTTACCTTCCCACTGTAGTGGTACCTATTTATCTACTTGCACTTTGACGTGCTTTCGAACTGCTAGGTTGGCAGGAGCTGGGACCGAGCAATGGGAGCTCACCCCGTCGCGGGGATTTGAACCGCCGACCTTCTGATCAGCAAGCCCTAGGCCCTGTGGTTTAACCCACAGTGCCAGCCGCGTCCCCAAACCATGTCTTACCAACAAGTAAACTGAAGACAGGAATTGGGCCTCAGTCAGGCATCAATTCTAGTTGTTCCTTCATGCTACGGTGGAACTGAGGCTGCTTTCTCAGCAAAATGGTTTCATTTTTTGTCATCTTAGATGTCTTCCTCTTTCAGTGAGAGTTATGGGTGGTGCAGAGATGGTGATTTTGATTCTGCTGTATGGTCCTCCTCTCTGTTATGGAGAAATGAAAAATGGCTATGCTAACGTAATTGCTTCCGCCCATGACCTTCTGCACTATGGATCACGAAGCTTCGCTGGCTCATCTGTGGATAGTGGCAGCAATAAGCAGCAATAAAGCTTTGTTTACTACACCCTTTCCTGTCCATATATTGTTTCCGTCATAATTATTAAGGTTTTTCTAGGGGTATATAAGAAACATGGATTTACACAGATCAATAGCCTTTTTTGAAAACTTCTAAGTTAGACCTTCCACTGGATGCTATAAAATGTGATCACTTCAAGGAATGATATTTTCTCTGAAAGTTTGGAGATTATTGGAGTTTTTGCCCTCCAGTAATGAACTTCATAAAACAAGAAAAGAGACATGGAGGATGTTGAGATAATAAAATGCTAGCCAACCCTGAGAATAAAATTCTAGTAAAGTTACTGTTTTATTAACATCTTAAAAGCCCCTTTGTGGCCTGTTCCTATGAGCTGCTATACTGAGATTGTAAGTTCATAGCAATGTATATATAGAGCCCACTTCAAGAATGAGGAAAGAATTTGTATTTGTATTCTTATGCTTGTGCTATGAGACCTTACACCACTCTCTGCAACCTGGTGGGCCCTCCAAGTATTTTGGACTACAACTCCTTTCAGCTTCAGCTAAGAAAGATGTGCTGGTTGGAGGTGATGGAAACTGTGGCCTACAACATCTACAAGGCATGAGCTTGGTGAAGGCTGCCTTACACTTGGCATGACTCTTCTTCTTCCAAGCTTAGTTATTCTGTGTTGCGTGTGGAGGTCCCCAAAACCACCCCTCAAAATAATTCACACCACAGACAGAATTTTTGGGGTTTTGGCATGAATTATTCACATCACAGACAGAATTTTTGGGGTTTTGGCATGAATTTGGCCACAACTTTATTAAAATACAAAATATGTGAGTGGTTGCGTAGGCATTGGTTATCCAACTGTCCCCTAAGGACAGAACTAAACTAGCCTTGTCAACAAGGCGAAACCCTACAGGGAGAGATAGGGGGCCGAGTGCGTTGGCCTTCCCCTCTCCCCTCAGGCTCCCAGGGGCCCCCCAGCCAGGGGTTACGGACACTGCATCGAGCCCCTGTATTCCTGACTGGAATTTCCCCAACACGCAGGCATTAACTTGAGGGGCCAACACAGTCAACAAGACCCCTCATACAACCAAAATAACCAATGCCTAACCACCAACCTTACAAGTTGTGACTATTTGCTATGCAGTAGGCAAAAACCAGATGGCACCAGCCAATCAGCCAAATGGAAAAATTCCTACCGGGCCCCTGCCAAGCAGACAACCCTATGATAGGCACAGCAAGGTCAACACAGAGGCCTAAACATAGGGAGGGAGGGAGGGTGATCCGAAGAACGCAGCCAAGAGGAGGAACAAATCACGTGCTTGCCTTTTATATCCCTGGCTGACCCACAGAAATTGAAACATGCTTTTCTCCCCAACAACAGCCAGGGACCAATCAGAACGGTGGCCAACTCATAGCCCCCACCCAAGCAACTCTGCGGTAGTTTGTTAGGCCCCCACCGCAACACGTGCTCTCCATGAAGGAGAACCCGCATTATGATACAGTAACCATTCCTCTCTTTTTATAAAGGTGCTAGTAATTGGCCCTGTATTTACCAGTCTCATTTTTTTATTTGGCACAACAGAATGTTTTATTATTTTTGTACCACTTGCAGAGCAACTGATGCTGTTATATAATAACCAATTTTAGCATAGCAGCTAAATACAATTCATGAGATCATCCCACCTATTTTGGAATGTGTTGTTATCTTAACCCCATATACAACCCATGATATTTGCTGACACAGTGATGTGTGTGTGTGTGTGTTCAAAACATATTTGTGATAAGGGTTCCTGTTTAATCTGAGGCTGTTGACAGCCAGAAGTCATTCCTAGGTATTCTGCAACAAATGTGATTTCCAGAGAGGTGACAGTATTTACCAAATATCTCAGAGATCTTCTGAATATTTGCCAGATACAGTAGTCATTTTTGTTCTGTGAAGAATGTGGCAGGGTTTATTACATTTTTTAAGTTCTACTCGGTTCAATGGAATTTACAACTGTGTATGCAAATGTTTCAAGCATTCAGTCTTGCCTTCATTGACAACAACAACAACAACAACAACTTATTATTTATACCCCGCCCATCTGGCTGGGTTTTCCCAGCCACTCTGGGCGGCTTCCAACAGAAAAATGAAATAAAATAATCTATTAAACATTAAAAGCCTCCCTAAACAGGGCTGCCTTCAGATGTCTTCTAAAAATCTGGTAGCTGTTTTCCTCTTTGACATCTGATGGGAGGGCGTTCCACAGGGCGGGTGCCACCACCGAGAAGGCCCTCTGCCTGGTTCCCTGCACCTTGGCTTCTCGCAATGATGGAACCGCCAGAAGGCCCTCGGTACTGATAGGGAGTCAAGGAGGTAACAACTGAGTCATATTGCTTCGCGTCTCCTCTCTCTCTCTCTCTCTCTCTCTCTCTCTCTCTCTCTCTCTCTCTCTCTCTCTCCCCTTCCTCACGTTATATAGAAAATTCCAATTCCAATTTAGCAATAGGTGGTCTGCAATGACAATTGATTACTTTGACCCACTAGAAGCTTTGCCCCACCATCACCTGAAATCCTAGCATTTCCTAATTTTTATTTTGGCAAAAAAAGCCAAATTGAAAAGAAACGTATCCACAGTTCATAATTTCAAGAATCCATGATTACAACCATGATTATATTCAGATTTTGGGTGTTGCTGTTCTGAATTCATGGCCAAATCTGCAGGACATGCCTTGTGAATATACGGAGAAATCAAAGATAGTGACACCAGTGTTACTGACTCATGTAAGATCAGAACCCAGCAAAGAAAAGGAAAGAGCTACAGCCTTCTATTTCCCAAGCCTTAAATTCATTGTTCCAAGGACTGGTCAGTTCAGCCAGAGCCCTTACCCACTGCTGCAAAACATGTGGGATTGGAATGATTACTGGGGTGTAAAGAAAGAGCTAGCACTTAATGGCTCACAGAGGGCAATACTTTGGGCTGCATTAGCCCAGTGTCTCGGGGCGTGAGAGGCAGGAATGAGCATTATACAAGCCTGTTTCCTCCATAAACAACAACCAGCCAGATGGGGAAGGAAGCAGCATGACCCAGCAATCTGCTGAAAAGCACAGTGGCCGAAATGGATTGTTTCCTGCTGCCCCTGATTGGCTGTTGATGTGGCATTTTGCCTTCCCTAGAGTGTTTCTTCTAATGGATGAGGTTTGTGTCTTCCATTGATTCAATCCATCTGTATCTACTTCATTCTTCTTCTGGTTTGCCACACCCTTGGCAGAAGGAGGAATGTGTAGATAAGGAAAATGAGAGAGAGAGAGAGAAGATGTCTGGGAGGTCCTTACCTGCCCCCCCCCCCAGGCTGGAGCAGATCTCTCAGTGTGCCTAGGACTGTGAAGGTTTGCTGCACCAAGCAGAGCTAAAGTTAGCTAATTATACCACCCCTCACTCAGGTATAGCTCAGGTTCATTCTTAATGGACCCAGGTGGCGCTGTGGTAAACCACTGAGCCTAGGGCTTGCTGATCAGAAGGTCGGCGGTTCGAATCCCTGTGACGGGGTGAGCTCCCGTTGCTTGGTCCCAGCTCCTGCCAACCTAGCAGTTCGAAAGCACGTCAAAATGCAAGTAGATAAATAGGAACCGCTACAGCGGGAAGGTAAACGGCGTTTCCATGTGCTGCTCTGGTTTGCCAGAAGTGGCTTTGTCATGCAGGCCACATGACCTGGAAGCTGTACGCTGGCTCCCTCGGCCAATAATGCGAAATGAGCGCGCAACCCCAGAGTCGGTCACGACTGGACCTAATGGTCAGGGGTCCCTTTACCATTCTTAATGGTGGTCATTGCCTCTGGCTATCCTTGTCAGTCTCCCTAAGCATCTGAAATATCGGGTTAGAACCAGAGGCGCCAGTTTCAGAGGGAGAAGGAGGAGGGCTGATGTTGTGTGACACTTGATCATGTGCACATGGCGTCAGGATGTCAGGAGGAGCTGGGGGCGGAGCCAAATGCAGTGGCGATGTGGCAGCAACATGGCTTCGGTGGCCAACTTGTCTAAATTAATTTTAAGATTTATTTTAATTAAGTGATGTCCATTTTATGCTTATTGTGTTGTTTTTATGATGTTAGCCGTTGTGAGCCCAGCCTTGGCTGGGGAGGGCGGGATACAAATAAAAATTTATTATTATTTATTATAGCTCCTCCTCCTCCTGCCACCACTACCAGCCAAGCCTGCTTCCCCACTCCTCCCTCTCTGTGGCTAAAACACATACTTGGCTTGGGACTTAACCTTCTCTGCCCCCTTTGGATACTGGGGGACGCCCTCCCGAAAAATATTGGAGGGGCCAAAAGGGCTCAGCCCCTAGGAGAGGATGCCCCTGGTTAGAATAATTTCTTCCAGAGAGGTCTTAACTGCTGCTTTAATGCAGCCTTTGCCAACTTAGTGCTCTCCAGATGTTTTGGGACTATAGCTCCCATCAGGCCGATGGGAATTGTAGTCTAAAACATCTGGAGAGCACCGGGTTGGTAAATGATGCTTTGTGTTGCATTCCCCAATAAAGCTGTGGCCTGAGTAATCTCATTTATTGCTGTCTGCCTCTTTCTTCCTCCCACAGCAATTAGACCTTTTGTGTGGTAAGATATTCCTTTAATTTACGAAAGCTTTCCACAGCAGCGCTCTGGCTGCTTTGAAAGTTAATAAGGAAGCTCTGTTCTCACTTTCGACATCTTAAAACCCTTCACTATGTGGTTTCCTAAGCAAGGGTGCCCAAAGGGCAAAATCAGCAACAATTGTACTTTTATTAGATTCAGCCTTGTTAGCCACCCATTTTCAATTTTGTCACCAGCAGGAGAAATACTTGTTTTCCAACCAGAAAAAGTTTTTGCCTTTTTTTGTTTTTAAAAATACCCTGTTTAGAGAAGCCCTGTTTTCTTAATGGACAATCCTTGCAACAGTTATTTGATCCTTATTCCACCTTATCAAGAAGAAGTGTAGACCACTGAAAATGATACAACATAATGAAAATGTATGTATTTAGTTTAAATATGTATATAATGCCTTCTATCACAAAGGATTTGCAGGGAAGACAAATGTCAACATAGAAAGTAAAACTTTAGGTAATCATGTCACCCCAGTTCATACATTAACTCCAGATGAGATTGCATAAAATTTAATTATTGAAACCTTGCCAACATCACAACCACAAATAAAAGAAATTAAAGATGACTTGTTTTGTCCATGGAAAGCTTCCCCAAAATGCAAATCTGGTTAGAGTGGGAAAGATTCTGCTCCAGATCTGCATAGCTCATAACGACTTGTTCCAGTAGAAGCTGAAGAAATCCTCGAACCTGCTCCTATTACAGGATGGAGTGGCTTGTGTGATATGTAGGGCTGGTCAGAACCTGATGTTCTCCAGACTACAGCTTCCACCAGCCCCTTCTACCATGGCCAATGGTCAGCAATGATCAGAACTATAATTCAAAACATCTGGAAGACAGCAGGTTGGGGACACAGAGCTTTCTGCTTAAGAACCAGCAAGCATAAATGAGCTGCTCTCAGAGATAAAGTCTATTGTGTTCCCTTTATTTCTTTTCTTCTGTGAAATGACTAGCCTGAAGTATTACAGTGGTTTGGAATGCAATCCTATTATCTCTACTGGGAAGTAAGTCCCCACTGAGCTCAGTGGGGCTTTAAAAGGTAAAGGGAGCCCCTGACCATTAGGTCCAGTCGTGACCAACTCTGGGGTTGCGCGCTCATCTCGCATTATTGGCCGAGGGAGCCGGCGTATAGCTTCCAGGTCATGTGGCCAGCATGACAAAGCCGCTTCTGGCGAACCAGAGCAGCACACGGAAACGCCGTTTACCTTCCCGCTTGGAGCGGTTCCTATTTATCTACTTGCACTTTGACGTGCTTTCGAACTGCTAGGTTGGCAGGAGCTGGGACTGAGCAACAGGAGCTCACCCCCGTTGCAGGGATTCGAACCGCCGGCTTACTCCCCGGTAAATTTGGGCATAGGACTTCAACCTTGAGTGGCCTTTTTGGCCATAAGTGTTTAGTAAATGAAGGTGACCTCATTAAATCTCTGCATGTGAAATATGCTTTGACAGGCAAACCAGTAATCCAAATCCCTTAAACTCTAATCTTAGCTTGTTTCAAATTCAGGAATGAAGAGGGATGGCAGTCGTAATACTAAGGTAAGTGAAAGAATGAAATTTGTTTGATGTTGAAGTGAATAACAATTACAGCATGGAGCTTAATCTTTTTAAAAGCACATTTACATGGAGAATGAATTTATAACAAGGCTGTTGAGCCCCAGAGGATGCAATAAATGATTGGGTCCGTCCGTCCCCCCCCCCCCCCCGCCACATTTTCGGATGCTTTCTCACCATCCACTGCCTTCCACATCCAAAAATTCATAATGAAGTGTCTCTAATGTTAGAGAAAATGTATTTAATAAAGAGAATATTAAATACAGTGCATGGCTATCAAAAGGAACACATTTTTGTTGAAAATTGGCTTCCCCTGTTAGCAGGAGAATAAAGAAAAGCTGTAATAATAATTCATGAAAATGACCTCTCTAAGAAAAGATTCCTTTCAAGCACCCAAAATGGGTGCCAAGATCAAAAGGTGAGCTCTATTATGGGCTGATATTTTGCAGGCAGCTCTCATTTGATCTGACAAAGACGCATTCATGATCAGTGTGTGAAAATATCAGTTTATTCATGATAAAAAGTTGAAGGCTGTAAGTTATATTTTTCTCTTTAATAGACGGAGCTGGAACAGACTACTACCAATGGCTCAAACTGTACCTTTTTTTTTTAAGAATGTAAATATTACTGAAAAGGAAAAAAGAAGAGAAAGAAAGAATGGCATTTGCAGCATGTTCTTCACATACAAGGTATTCTTTCGAATGAGCTTTTCATTTTCCAGATGTTTCTTTTAGAAACATATGCACTATCCTACTTCAGTTTGTGAACTGCTGCTGATGTACTCAGAAGACAAAAAGTAAGAATGAACTCACTTGATTAGAAATAAGACCACTAACATAGTGACTCCTTATTTTCTCCAACAGCTGAGCTCATAAAAGCTTAGAAGGAAAGGATATAAAGCTGTTTCAGAAATGTGTTACTGCATTGGCTTAATTAGCAGATGGCTAGATCACTATTTGGATGTTTTTGAGAGCCATCTAAATTTCTCTCTCTCTCTCTCTCTCTCTCTCTCTCTCTCTCTCTCTCTCTCTCTCTCTCTCTGTGTGTGTGTGTGTGTGTGTGAGGGGGGTTGTATAACAGTGGTTTATACAATTTGCATAATATTGTCCAAAAGAGGTTTCTGAACTACCATCAGAACATCATAAAAAGATGAAGGTTCAAAGTTGTTCTTCCACTTTTCAAGCCATTGTTTTTCCTAGCAAAGGTCTAAGAAAAAAACATTTCAGGAACACTCAACTGGCAGTTTGTACCAGGATGTCGTTGGACTGGATGGAATAGTCATTAAGGATTCTATATTACACAAGGGCCCCTTCAGGGTGCTAACAAGACCTAAGAGGGGAGGTCTAAATGTAAGAAATCAGGACACTTGTGTAGGAAGTGTCAGATCCGGCCTCTCCAAGCAAGCAAAGGATTTTGCCAGAGTAGTTGTCTAGAGCAGTGTTTCCCAACCTTGTGCCTCCAGATGTTTTGAGACTACAACTCCCATCATCCCTAGCTAGCAAGACCAGTGGTCAGGAATGATGGGAATTGTAGTCCGAAAACAGCTGGAGGCACAAGGTTGGGAAACACTGGTCTAGAGACTAGGGATGCTAGAGGCACTGGCGGAGGAAGAGGAGTGTGGGGGGAGCGCACTGCCCCCAGCAGCGCAATCCCGGTGAGGTGCCATCGCGGTTGATCCCCCACCCGCGCTGGGCGCCACACACCCAGGATGCACGCCAGCCTGGCCCCCACCTGCTCTCCGCTCCCCCATCTGGCTAGAGGAACCTGATTTTTGTGAATTCTGTGTGCACTGACCTGATCCACTCCTCCCGGATTCCTTCCCAGATTGGAAAATAATCCTTGCTGGACCAGACTGAAGGCCTATCAAGGTCACTATTCTGTTCACATAGTTCTGTTCACATAGTAGAGCTACGAGAAACTAGCATACCCTCCAACATTTCTTCAATGAAAGTAGGGATGTCAATAATAATAATAATAATAATAATAATAATAATAATAATAATAATAATATTTTTTATATACCCCACATATCTGACTGGGTTTACTCAGTCACTCTGGGTGGCTTCCAACATATATAAAAACACAATGTAACATTAAACATTTTAAAACTCCCCTATACAGGGCTAGCTTCAGATGTCTTCTAAAGGTTGTATAATTTCTTATCTCCTTGGCTCGGGGTGTGTGTGTGTGTGTGTGTGTGTGTGACATAACTCCATACCCTCCAACATTTCTCTGATCAAAAGAGAGATGTCTTACTAGACCCTCCAACATTTCTCTGATGAAAATAGGGACATCCTAAGGAAAAGAAGGAAATTCCAGGATCAAATAAGAAACCAGGGCAGATCAAATAAGAAACCAGGGGACACTTGGAGGTTCTGAAGCCCACGGGCAACATATGAGTGCAATAGCACAATCCAGCCCATATTCCCTGTGACTGCATTCAGACTTCAGAGGTATTATCCCTCCAATACTGGTGGTAGAACCATCATGATTAGCAACTATTGATAGCCTTATCCTCCATGAATTTGTCTAATCCCCTCTGCAGTAGCATATACTATAGTTTAAGTATGCATTGTAAACTGAGGCACTGAGGTTAGTTTGCAGGAGCAAATGGTGCCTATTTCGCCCACATAGTCATGTAGTTGGGTGGAAATTTGCTGTTTATCGTGGGTTAGCATCCATAGCCATTTTCATGGCTACATTCTCTCTTTTATGATAAACTGAAAATGGCAAGGACTGTTCCCCTGCAAGAGGCTATTCTCCTTTAAACTTTCCCCACTTGTTCATGTATCCAAGCGAAAATATTTGCCCCTCGGTTTTGGAATCCACTTGAGTTTTGTTTACTTGTTGAATCCAAAGGACAAAGACTATGTTTGGAACTGAGTATCAAAGCTTTGTGCAGCTCACATATATTTCAACTGAAGTGAAATTTTAATAGCTAAGATATCACCCCAAGTAAACAGAACAGATAATGGAAACATAAACGCTGACACAACCTTAACTATAATAATAATAATAGCTTGAACTTCTTCAATAATACAACATGTTTTTATTACATCCTTCACCAACACATTTAGATTAAGTGTTTTTTAGAGAGATAAATCAAAGACAGCATTATGATTATATTCTTATTTGGCTGTAATGCATCCTGGGGATTTTTTTTTAAAAAAAACACACCCAAATGTAAGTAACTCTGAAGTACTTAACACTTAGCTCATTGAGGCATTAAATGTTATAAAAAGTGACCTTCAATGCTGTCAGATATGTGATAATAAAATAGACTTTGTTTTTGTGTGCACATATATCAGGGGGAAATGAGTTGTTAATCTAGGCCTGCAGGTGTAATCATCCAGATCAAATATTTAGTTATGTGTTTTTGGTTGATAGCACCTCTATCCCCCTTGTGGAATGGCAACGGAACTAAAAATAGGGCAAGGCCAGAAGGGAACAAAACGGGAGATGGTGTAGATTGTTGCAGCTCCGTTGAACAAAAAAGATTATCTGAGGATATCCTATGGTTCGAAATAACATACCCTCCAACATTTCTCTGGTGTTATAGGACATCCTATTCCATACTACTAAAAATTCTGGGTTTTCCTACTGGTTTCCCCGAGTAAAAGCAGTCAAAATCTGTGCCAACTAACTTGGTAGATATCACTGATCCCACCCTTCGGAGAGCTTTCACTATGGCCCGGTTTCAAACATTGCCAACTGCATACCTGACCGGTAGATTTACAAAAATCCCAGCAGAACACCTTATACATTACCTCCTCTATTGCCCCATTTACTCGGGCCTTAGAGACGCGATGCTGCAAATTATACCCAACTCTATAACCAGTCCTGAAGATAGAGTAAAAATTTTGTTAGTTGATGCTAACCCACGAATTACCCATGTGGTAGCGGTCTTTGTGATGAAGGCCATGAAAGCCAGGGAAAGATTTATGGATGATAAAGTAAAGACCCCTTCATCGTCTGTTTAACTCGTTGCTTGTTTTCCTTCTCTTCCGTTTTGTGGGATGAAGGTTTTGTTGGGATAGTATGCAATGAATTTTAACATTTTAAATTATTGTTGTGTTGATATTTGTGTACAGGCATGGTCCTCACAATAAACGGTTTTGTTGTTGTCGTTGTTATTTATATCCTCTCCAATCTGACTGGGTTGCCTCAGCTACTCTGGGCAGCTTCCAACATATATAAAAACATAATAAAACATTTTTAAATAAACCCTTCCCTATACAAGGCTGCCTTCAGATATCTTCTAAAGGTTGTATACTTACTCATCTCCTTGGCTCGTGGCTTGTATAACTCCATGCCCTCCAACATTTCTCTGATGAAAATAGAGGTGGCCGAAGGAAAAGCGGGACATTTCAGACAGCTTCTGTAAATCTGGGACTGTCCCTTCAAAATATAGACATTTGGAGGGTCTGGAGTCCTCAGGCTGATAGTGGTACCATATGCCTTCTCTAGTACAGGAACATCAGCTACATTAAATCCACCCCACAGGACAAAATAGAGAATTCAGTTCATGCAAATGACTACTTGGAAAAAGATGATGCTTCACCCAGCCTCCACACTCCCACACCACTGACAGTGGTGGCTTCAAGATTATGGGATGGGTGGCCCTCACATATGCAGTTTTTGGATAGTGAACACACAAAATCATTGGCGTAAAAATGCCAGCCCGTGTTTCCTTTCCCCCTTTTAATCCAGGCTTGCTATTTCTGGAAACAATCCAATAAATTACAAGTGCCTGTTGACAATGACCTGTTTGTGATATTTGAATGACCCTGTACAATACTAACCACTCATCTGGATCCCCCTATAATTTGGAAAATCAAGCATCTATGTGTGCTTTGTTTTCAAGAATATTTGCTTCCAAACATCTCAGACATCCTGAAATTTGCTAATGTTTTTCTATTCAAGCAGAAAATTGGACTCCAGCATCTCAATACATCATGCTGAAGGTGGCTTAGCTGTCAGAGTTCTAATCCCATGAGCTGCTGCATTTTAAACAGTGGTGCATGGGAACATGGATTGTTCCTTGTCCCTGCATTGGGACCTACTTCCAACTCAGGAACTGGCACAGCAAAAAGGATGCGTCCTTTTGTTCCACCTCTCCTCAGCTTGACCTTGCAAGCACCGCTACTGTATGCCATGGGCATTTTTAGGTCTGGGAGGGATGAAAGCAACCAATTACTAGGCATCTGAGTGGTCAGTTTTATGAGCTGAGGACCAAATCCACCCCACTGTTCCTTTGTATTAAAGCACCATTTGTATCACAGTTGTGCATCCTCTACATAATAGAAAAAGAGAGAAATTGACCTTAGCGAACTTGTCAGAAAAACCATATTTTCTATCAGTGCGCCACACAGATTTCTGCTGTAGCAAAGTGATTTGTAATTAGTAGATAAAATATTGTTTGTCAAATGCAGTTAGATGCAAGAGCTGGGAGACTGGGGGAGCTGGCAATGGGGGATCCCACCCGCCCACTGCTTCTCTCTCTGGTGTTGTATTGCTGTCTGCTCCCAGATGCTGTAGATTAGAAGAAAAAACCCTCCATAGCACAGGAGGCTGTATAGATGCCTTACTATGGATGAGGGTAATGCATGCTACATGCATTAAAGCAGGGGTCACCAACCTTTTGTGGTCCCAGAGGCAGATTTGCAAAGCAGAGAACGGTGTCCACTCTCAAGGGTATCTTTGAAAATCACTGACCTAAGATATTAAGCAGGTAATTTTATTATATGTAACCCCTTTCATAAAGGAGTATGAAATGGGGGGATATTTGTCGTCTCAACTCTTTCTTTAAAGATGATTCAGGAGAATGGCTCCTGAAGGGAGGAGGTTGTGGTATAAAACACACGTGGCCCAGGACCAATGAAGAGGGGTTTGGAGCTTGCCTTTATAAGCCTCTTCCTCCCCTGAGCTCTTCCTCCTTGAGTTTCCCCTCCCTTCCCATATGCAACACTGGCATTTGCGAGTCTCCTGTTATAAGTGGGCTGAGTAGGATTTTTTTTTTAGGTGGGGATTCCTGTATTTGCCTTACCATCTGTCAAGGAGCTGTTAAGTGAGCCAGGTGAACCATAGGGCAGGCACACAACACACACACATACACACAGGAGGCATGGAATGCAATTAGTTATTTTATTAACAGAAAATAATAACGTAGCAGGTTCCTCTGGTTCATCTTAATCCAGCTGAGGCCTTGCTGTGAGGAAGCTGGGGAGAAAACAGTCAGTCTACGGAAGCATGATTGGGTTAAGGAGACCCTTTAGGAATCTCCCAGTGATTTATGCCTGGTGGGATTTTAAGGGTGCCTTTAGGCCTGACATGTACATTTTGAGTGGTGAACACTGGATGGTGGAGCCTGGCTATGCATGATGGCTTTATACCCAAGGCAAGAAGGGAGTAATCTCTTCCGCCATCCTTTGATGGGTAGTCTACAGCTGCATCATTTGCCCAGGGCCTGGAGGGATATGTTAAATCCCTCCTTTGCCCATACTCTCTGAATTCGGTTTATCTCGCTGATTTATTTTGCAGTTATATTACGGCTCGCCTCTTCCCAGTGGGGAGGGGTTGTGAGTGGGAATAGTTTCCCCGTGCTCACAGGGGGGCGTGGCCAAGCCTCCTGCATCACTGAGTCCTGGGCCCATGTCATGCCCCCCCTCCAGCCAGCCAACCCGGCTGGCTGGGGGGCGTGGTTTAGCCGCATTTAAAAATGGCTGCGGGCACAAGGATTATCCCTTGTTGTTCCAGGCTTCCCTCTACGTTTTACTTCAGCTTCTGACCTTGCTTTGGACTGCGGTTGGTCGTCTTGGTTGTCCAAGGGGCCTGGTGGGAATTTTTTCCACTTGGCAGATTGGCACCAGCCACTTGGTTTTTCGCCTACCTCGTAGCAAATCATCACAACTTTGTAAGGTTCGGCGGTTAGGCATTGGAAAATGCATTGTGTGTTGGAGGGGCGGTTGTGGCCATCACCGACCCCTCCCTTTGAAGGGTATTCTGTTAAAGGAATCCAGCGATCGTGGTTCCTGTCCGAAGCCCAGGTGGTGACCAGGGCCATGGCATGACCTCTCCGGTGACTCTAAGGGAAAGCTTCCAGTTGATTTGCATCAACAAGCTCCCCCTACAGGTTGTTAACCCTTGTGTGACTTCCTGCAGAGTGGGCAGGAGTCAAGTATAGTCGGTTCAGATCCAATGCCTAAGCCAATGCCATTCACATTCTGTAACCAATTAACTTGTGGCCTTTTTTAGCCCATTAACCTAGAATACTTGTGTCCATGTGTCTTACTTTATCACCTAGCAGGGGCGAGGTCTCGACTCACAAATAAATTCTGTATAACCATTTTCTCAATCATTGCTTGAGTCTTCTTTGTGGGTGTGAGGGCCAAGGCATATACTGATCTACAAGTACCAAGCAACTAGGGAAATACCTGCAGAAAAGGGTCGCTGCTTCTAGAACTGGAAATCTGACCAGTTCTGAGCATCCTCTTTATTGCCTGTTGGATCAGCTGAATTTCTGCTGATGAAGTGCTGGATTAAGTTCGCTGAATACAGCTAGTGATTCATTGTGCAACCCATTTGCTTTTGCTTCGTATATCAAAGAGGAAGGTTCCCACTGTGGCAAAGTGGCAGGAAAGATTTTGCTTTTCCACAACACTGAGCAGGTCAACATGAGGGGCTCTTTCCACTGATAGCCTCTCATTCAAGTTCCCTTTGTTGCTGGGTGATGACATCAGTGTGCTATTAAAAATGCACCTGAAAATCAGAAAGAGGCCAGCTGTCTCTGGGAACTACTTACACCTATATAAAGAAGGTAACATTTTGTTCTTTCGGTCAGATATCTGTGGAGCTGCAAAGCATAATTGCACCTTTTGCACCGTGAATGGTGTTTTTCAATGAACTTGCCACCCTTCTATTCTCCCGACTCTATTAAAATAGCTGAAGAATAGTTCTCCTGAAAAATATCACAAATGAAAGACAGAGGTGTGCACAGCAAGCGACAGCAAATATCAGCATGTTTCTGTCAGTTACGTAGGAAACATCACATATGCTAGACATTGCGAGTATTAAAATTTGTAATATTTTGGCTTATAAAATTACTGCTTGTAAATTTATTATTTAATAAGCCACACATGCCTTCGTGCTCTGCTTTCTCCCCCGACCCTCCACCATCCTCAATGGAACATGAGATCAAGGTAGCAAAAGTAGCTTTGTAGAGAAAGTGTCAAGCTGCTACGTTTAACTTCTGAGTGTGTTAACAATCACTGAGTGCAATTACAAGTATTCCATTATTTGCGTAGGTCCTTGCATTCAAAATCAGTGAAAGCACCAGGAGCCTGAGTCAATAGCAGTCAGCTGAACTATCCATTATTGAGAGAGAACTAAGATCAAAAACAAATGTGGAATTGTCCACCCTTTTAATGAAGGAATCGGAAATCTTTTTTCAGAGGGTTTCAGGGCACAGTGAAATATAAAGAGCAATCTTGCTTGACCCCATGTATGCCTGGTGGATTATCTTTTGATGCTGAAGGGGAAATATTTTATAATTCACTCCCCTGCAAACTCTGAGGAGCTTTCGCCTCTCATATACTGCCTTGGCATTCTGATATTCATAGCAATCATAGAGAGGGAATATATTTGAAGGAGAGCAAATATTAATAGAGCCGTTGGTCTGTAGCCCACAGAATACCCATCCTCCCTCTGAAAACTAAAGCCTGCGAGATCTTTCTAGTTCTTGAATAAAGAACAGGATATTTCTCTTTAGAATTTGGGGTTCAATGCATATATCTTGAAGTGCATTACAGCTGTTTTGTCTACATGTCACCAACAGGATCATGCAGTGAACAGGAAATATTGTCATCACCATGATAGCATTCTGTTCAGAAAAAAAGTTAAAGGCTGAATTCATAAGCCTACTGGATGGCATGCTAATTCATACGGGAATGCGAACCCCTAGGGTGCCCCTCTTTCACCCAACACCCAATGTTTGCAGACTAGAGCTTAAAGGAAGAGGAACTGTTTTTGAAATTGCATGCCCACATTTTGGGCTTGGTAGAAACTTAAAGGTGGGTAAGTGTGATTTACCATGCAAGCAGCAATAACAGGTAGCTATGACAATCTCATTTCCTGGACAAAATTGTCAGTTTGCATTTCTTAGTGCAGATATTAATCTGGTGTGTAGAGATCTTTCCTATTCTACTTAGTTCAAGAGGGTTCTGGAAACTTCTCTGTGTGAAAGAAACAAGCAGAAGGTTCATGATGTTTAGGTTATTCATTCAGGGAAGCTGAGTACAGCTGGCTTAAACTGATTCTGTTATCTCTATCAGTCAAGGTCCTGCTGACTCTAAAAGTAGAGCCAGAAGGAGCCTGGGCTTCACTTTCTCTTTCTATCTCTTTTCCTTCTGGTGTGGTGTTCTGTACACAGTATGCTTAGTGTTAAGGTTTAGACTTATTATAAGTTATTTTAAGTTTAAGTTACCAGGTAAGTCTGCTGCAACTGGATTTCTTATGGACAGTGCCAATCCTGAATGTATGGGATTTGTGACCATTATGCTCATTTGCCTTCAGTGGCAGTAAAGTTGTGCTGGATGAAATACAATTTCCTCTGGTCTATTTTCTGGGAATCCAGCAACATGTTTAAGTTTTTACTCTGCTAACTATACATTGGAATCTACTCTGGATCAATATTGAGTAGAATTCCATGACAAAAATATCTTAAAAATTGACCCTGACCCTGTGCCCCCCTGTCCAACTTAAAAACATATAAATTGTGGGTGCAGGGAATTCAGTTTTGAATTTGCTATGATCTCTGAAGATAAGAAAGTAAGAAATTCCATATTGGATTAGGCTGGAGGCACACAGATTGTACAATAAAGGTATTATTATTATTATTATTATTATTATTATTATTATTATTATTATATTACTTATGGCAGTTCCCTCACGGCAAGACGTGAACCAGGCAGAGGGCCTTTTAAGAAGTGGCACCCTTCCTTTGGAACGTCCTACCATCAGATGTCAAGGAGATAAAGAACTACATAACTTTTAGAATACATATGAAGGCAGCCCTGTATCAGGAAGTTTTTAATGTTTGATATTTTATTATGGTTTTTATATGTGTGAGAAGTTGCCCAGACTGGCTGGGACAACCCAGCCAAATGCGGGATATAAATAACACTGTTGTTGTTGTTGTTATGCCCTCCAGATGTTGTTGGACTTCAGTGCCTATCAGCACCATGACCAACAGTCAAGAATGATAGGAGTTGTAGTCCAACTAAATGGCAAACCCTGGTTTATGCAAATAACAAAGAAAGAGGCAGTTCTGGGGTTTAGTAAGTATTATGATGGGTGGTATTTAACTAAATTTTACTCAGAATAAACCCACTGAAATTTATTAACATTACTAAATTAGGGCTATTAAAGTCAGTGGGTCAACTTTGAGTATAACTTAGTTGAATATTACCTGACAGCTGTCCAATTGCTGATAAACCACATCCAATTTCAGCTCAATCTTAGGCAGTTTTTGTTACAGTGATTTACATAAGAACACCATGGAGCCAGCTCTCTGAAGAGCACAAATTTGAGCTGGGTAGCTGATAAAAACAGGCTCCTTCATTAAAGGCCTGTGTTTTCCTCCCTTTTCTCTAGGGTGCAGACACGAAGCTCATCGCTAGACATAATTTAAGCATTCATTTTCTCGCCCCAACTGGGAACAAAGGAGATCTGAATTTCCTGAAGTCTAAAATTAGGCTAATGTTTGGCGTGAGAAAGCAGTATTTTTTAATATATAACAGCATAATGCTATTATTGTAATGCCGCACAATGTAGCAGCTGCATGAATAGTCTCTATTCATCTTGTCCTCTTATACGTTAATTATGAACATGTTACCTATTATCTCTCCATTGTCTCCCAGCTCATGGACTTAGCAAAACATTCAGCTTGGGTGACTGTCACAGTGAAAAGCAGGGGAGGAGAGTGCCATTACCTGAGTCCCTCCCACCTCTTGTTCTTTCTGCTGATACCCCGAAAAGTAATGAATGCCCTTATCTGCCTGCAATAATGCAGTGTCTAGTATATAGTGCATCCTCTAATGGGTCAAACCAGAAGAGTTCACAACTCAGTGCACTCCAGCAATGCTGCCTTCATACTAATTGTGTCCAATCAAATAACAAGCCCTGTGCAAACTTTAAATCATTTAGGCTTGTTAAAATGCCACAGCTAAAGTTCACCGAGCCATTTTCAGGGTGCATATCTATTTCCTGCTGTGATCTATTCCAGAAATAAAGGATGAAGGCAGGTTCTGAGCAGAGTAACACGCATGTCTGCAGCGTGTCTTATTTGGAAGCACGTCGATTTCTTCTGCGGCAAAACAAGGAATGAATCAGAAATGTTAGTTCCAAGCTTTTCATTCATAGATTGCGAAAGATTAATTTAATTTAGTTTTCCAAATCATTTTCAAAGAGCAACTTGTTTCGAGAAGCTTAATACCAAGCTAACTATCATAAAATATGCATTGATGATGTTGATACATATTTTCCTTTGGATATATGGATTTGTTACTCAGGGCTGCACTTTCTTTCTTTCTTTCTTTCTTTCTTTCTTTCTTTCTTTCTTTCTTTCTTTCTTTCTGTAGATACATTGATTGATTGATTTAAAGTGGCTCCAGACTATCCCAATTTTGTGGGAGGGATTCAAACACATTCCATAAACCTAGGTGCATGTAATTAAGGTGGATTAAAGTGTTCTATCTCGCAACAAATCCACTTTTTAAAAAGCACCAGACTTTTTTGGGTTCGGAAATTGACCGGGAAATGCATTCAAAACCATATGATAACTAACTAACTAACTAACTGAAAGACACATAAACATTCTGCAAGCAAGTCAGGATAAATACAGGGTGAATGCTCATTTAATAATAATAATAATAATAATAATAATAATAATATTTATTATAACCCACCCATCTGTCTGGGCAACCCCAGCCAATCTGGGCAACTTCCAACAAAATATAAAATGACAAAACATCAAACATTAAAAGTTTCCCCAAAAGTTTTATAATTGTTTAACTCTTTGATATCTGAGGGTGGGCGCAACTACTGAGAAGGCCCTCTGACTGTTTTCCCATAACTGCCCCACCAACAGATCAGAACAAATGCTCAATAAATGGCAGATATAATCTAACCTCTATGTAAGCTTCATGCAAGCAAATCAGGATGCTCAATAAACAGATCATCTGAAGGTGCTCCAACTGATTTGAGAGGGCTATACCACTTGTTATACAACAGTTCCATCTGCCTTAATTCTGAAATTAAAAACAAACCCCTGTGTTGCAATCATAGCTGCCAAGTTATCCCTTTTTAAAAGGGATTTTCCCTTATGCTGAATAGGCTTCCTCTCGAGAAAAGGGAAAACTTGGCAGCTATGGTTGCAATAAGAACCAATCACAACAATACAAACACAACATGTAGGCTAATAGTTAGTACCTAAGATAAGATGGTTTAAACCACAGAGCCTAGGGCTTGCCGATCAGAAGGTCGGCGGTTCGAATCCCCGCTCCCATTGCTCGGTCCCAGCTCCTGCCAACCTAGCAGTTCGAAAGCACGTCAAAGTGCAAGTAGATAAATAGGTACCGCTACAACAGGAAGGTAAGCGGTGTTTCCGTGTGCTGCTCTGGTTTGCCAGAAGTGACTTTGTCATGCTGTCCACATGACCCAGAAGCTGTACGCCGGCTCCCTCGGCCAATAACGCGAGATGAGCGCCGCAACTCCAGAGTCGGTCATGACTGGACTTAATGGCCAGGGGTCTCTTTACCTTTTAAGATTTCTAAGGACATCTTCTGTTGAAACTTTTGAAAGACTATTGTGAGACTGTCCTTAGATATCTGTTTTGAACGGACGGCTTGACGGTCCTCGCTACCACTCTGTTATATGGTACATATGAACTTTGATTGGCTTATTCCTACAATTTGAATAATATCATTATTCTATTATATATTCTCTGCTAACTATTAGCCTACATGTTGTGTTTGTATTGTTGCGATTCATTCTGAAATTGGCATGTACTAGTGTGCCCTGTTTCTTCCTCTGCCTTTATCTTTCCAAATGCTCCTTTCCACTAAGGAGAAGGTAAACTCACCTCATCTTCATTTAGACTGCGGCAGTTAAGCCAGCATCCCTGTTATGTCATGTAATGTGAAGGCGACCTTGAACTAGGTGAAAACGACATTACTTTCTCAGTGTGCATTCCATGATTACTTCAGGTTAGGGTTCAAGAGCATTAGCGGAGGCCCAGCTGCCTAATGGCAGGACATCTTTAGCACTTTCTGCCTTTCTCCTGCAGAGCCCAGCTGCCTAAGAGGCAGGCTCTGCTGCAGTTCCATTAAAGAGGCTGGAGTTGATTAAAATGTCACCTAGGCTGGGTGCTATGAACTGGGCTACTTTCAAATGTGCTATCTGCATAACCTTTGCAAATCATATCTAGCAAGCTATGAAACATAATCACTGTCATACATTAACTAGGGGGTGAACGATCTGAAAGGTCATACAATGAATCTAAATTCCTATATGATGCAAAATGTGAATTGGTTTAGATTTCTGCATTTCTTGAAACCCATCATGTACTACCTATGTAAAAATGCAATACCTCAGAATGCAGCAGAAAAAAAATTCTGAGTGGAGGTACTCACTTAAAAGGCAGTGTCCATCAAGTGGCAGGTTTTAAATTAAATAAAAGCAAAACTAAATTGTTATTTAAAAATCTTAAAGAATCTGAAAGGAAAGAAATAATAGAAATGACAGGGATAGAAGTGCATAAAAAGTAAAGTATTTGGGTGTACAGTGGTACCTCGGTTTATGAATACAATTGGTTCCGGAAGTCTGTTCATAAACTGAAGCGTTCATAAACTGAAGCGAACTTTCCCATTGAAAGTAATGGAAAGTGGATTAATCTGTTCCAGACAGTCCGCAGAGTACTTAAACTGAAGCGTTAATAAACTGAAGCGAGCTTTCCCATTGAAAGTAATGGAAAGTGGATTAATCCGTTCCAGACGGGTCTGTGGAGTACTCAGCCTGAAACGTACTTAACCCGAAGCATGGGTGTAATTGGTTGCGGAAGTCTGTTCATAAACTGAAGCATTCATAAACTGAAGTGAACTTTCCCATTGAAAGTAATGGAAAGTGAATTAATCCGTTCCAGATGGGTCAGCGGCGTTCGTAAACCGAAAATTCGTAAACCGAGGTGTTCATAAACTGAGATTCCACTGTATGGATAACAGCAAAAAAATATAAATATTTTTTAAAGATAATTATGAAAAAATGGGCATGAAATTAAAAGAAATATGGAAATATGGAATAGGATGAATCTCTCTTTATTGGGAAGAATTGCAACTATAAAAATGATGTTATTTCTTTTCCAAACTATTCCAGTAATAACAGGGAATGCATGCTTCAAAGAATGGCGAAGAGAGGTTTCAAGATTTGTCTGGAGTGGGAAAAAGCCAAAGATAAAAAATAAGATATTAACAGATGCGAAGGAAAGAGGTGTATTCTCACTTCCAGACTTAAAATTGTACTATGAAGTGGCATCCCTAATATGGATCCGTGATTGGATCAAGCTAGATAGGGAGGAAATAACAGAATTGGAAGAACATGACAATGGGTTTGGATGGCATGCTTGGATGGTATGGAAAAGCAAAAATACATAAAAGATTTCACAATCATATAATAAGGAGATCACTGTTCAAAGTGTGGGGAAAATATAAAGATTTATTAGAACCTAAGACACCTTGGTAGTTATCACCTATTGAGGCATTGTCACTTAAAACATTGGGGGGGGGAGGGAGAATGGCCAACATATAGAAATTTATTGGTAGAACAAGAGGGAAAATTAAAATTGAAAGAATATGAAGAAATAAAGGAACATCTTCAAAGTTGGTTGCACCATAGACAGCTAAAGGATATCTTCAAAGAGGACAACAAGAAAGGTTTTTTATATTCGGTTTCCAAATTCCAAAAGGAAGTGGTGGAAGAAAATTCAAAACTATTAAAAAAAGGCATATAATATCCTTTTGGAGTGGGAAACTAAAGATGAAGAAGTAAAATCAGTAATGATTAAATGGGCACAAGATATAGGTCACACTATACAATTTGAAGATTGGATAAAAAGGTGGAAAGTAAATTTGAGATTTATGGATTGCATATTGCTGAGAGAGAATTACATGAAGATGATGTATAGATGGTACATATCACCGGTCAAATTGGCAAAAATGTTTAAAAATGAAAAGGTGTGAGACTCCATATTAGTGCACGGCCTCTGCTGTATTTGCCATCCTTTGTTCGCCAGCAAGGACTTACTTTACATGATGCACAATGGCTCCAATTTTCCCTTTCTTTTCAAATAAGACTGCAGACCTCCCACATTTATCTAAGGGGAAAGTCTTATTTATCCCAGTTCAGTGCATGAAACAGCAGCATGCTTTTAAAATACTCTCCTGAGCTCAATTCAAGCAACACATGTTAGTGGCTAAAGTCTGCGTGGGACCCTATTTGTTGTGCACTACCTTAGCTTCCCTACATTGAACAGAATGATGCAAAGGGGACTTCTAAGAGGATGGATGCATGCACAAGTGAGAAAACTGAAAATGCAGGCCTTAAAAAAAAACACCAAACACATCATTTTTCAAATTCTGAAAATACTGATAACAAACAATCCCCATATAACCTGCACAGGAAGCATTCCATGTATATACAATTTAAATGATACCGTCAAACCTTATGAAGGTTTGTACAATAATTCTATCAGTTAAGTGTCTTCTACACTCTGTTTTAAAGGATTGTCCCAGAGTGAGCCACAGGTAGCTGGTGGTGAGGGGACACTGTCCTTTCAGCGTCCTGGGACAAACATGTACCATGCAGTTTCAAAACAATGTTTGGTTTGGCGCTGTGAGCTTGTTGGGATCCATCTGTCTTGAGAGACAATGAAGTGTGCCTCTGGGGGTGAAAGTCAAATGTCTGCATTAACAGCACCAAAGTGACCTCCCTGGGGTACAAACCTGGGAAGTGTGTTGGAGGTCCTGGGCTGCCCAGGCAACAAGACTCCACTCTTGGCCTCACTAATGTAGTCCAAAGGAAAACAGAGCAATATGGCTCCAACTTAGCTGAAGATATTGCTGGAAAGAGGTGTACATGGCACCAGAAATTAGCATCCTTTAGCCAAAAGGGCGTGATAGAAGACCCTTTGATCCCTTTCACCACTGACGTTCCTACAGCAGAATACGTTTATAGTTCTCCAGCAGGCTATTCCAATATTCAAGGACAGCTTTTAAGAGAGAATGATTGCACAGCATGAGGTGCTTTCACTTGCACAAGTCATTGGGTTTTCCATCCAACCTTCTCCCACTTTGGCTCGGATGATTGTAAAGCTGCTACACTGAATAATGAGAAGGTTCCTATGGAATGGAAATATGTATCCCTCAGTGAGAACTATGGCTGTGCTCACATCTCAGCTCAGTGTGTTAAAAATTAAGCTATGATTTCAGAAAGATTTAGTTTTGCTGTGATTAGATAAAAGCAGGGCGATACATACAAATGGAGCCTAAAGCAGCTATTCAAGTCTGAGATTTTATGCTGTAAATGAAGCATTACATAGACTCTGAGCTTTAGGGGACAAATATCAATAAATGATACATAGAAACGTACACAGAAGCGACCTAGTATGTATATCAAATGTATCGGCTGTTAGGACATTTATAACCACCATCATATTTGATCGTTACAGAGTAGCCTTAGGTTGAGGGTTAATTTGTAGAACGAATGTTGATTTTGCTTTGTTTTTATTGGATACACTCTTGGCTACCTGGATGTGTTACAGCTCCGCAGGGGGACGTTTGGCAGACAAAAGGAGCAATCTGGATTCTCTGCCAAAAAGGCACTTTCTCCCCATGGGGCAATAACTCCTGCAGGTGATCATGGCTACAGAGCTGTATTTATTTATCTAGGTTTGTGTCATGCTTCTGCACTGTGTTTTGGAAGAATTGTTTTTTTTTTTTTTAAAGATTTGCATGAATATTGTGCACAGAAAAGCTTTGCACAGATTTTTATTCCCAAACGAGGTAAAGATAGTCTAAAAGCATACATCATATGCTTTGGGGTCAGTGTGGTATGTGCGTGTGCCTAACATATTGCACATTTACGAGATAAAAAACAGAACTAGAAACACATAGGATGGTGTCAGATATTGGAATGACAATTAATACAAGTTCTGTGTCCAATGATGTGCCCTATCTTCTAGGGCTGAGGTTTCCTTACAGTTGATGTGCAGGCTTTGTTAAAGGAGGGTATCTGTGTGCACCACGAAGCAAGGATGTAGCTGCTGATGTAATCACTGTCTTTTACATTTGGTCCCCATTTTCTCTCTTGAAACCAAATCATTTCCATGATTTACAGTACTGCGCCTCTGTCTGCTGGCCTGCTAACCTCACCTTGATCTCTGCCCCTTGTTTTCCCATTTGCAGAAACTCAGGCTAGTCTCCCATGCCGATCCCACCATCTGCAAGCTGATGTCTGCATTTCATTGACTCGGTGACTCCCTTTATTTTTTTGCGTCTTTCTCTGCCTGCCTTATAACCTTATGACCTTCTCTCAAATAAAACAATCAAACGCTATCCCATGGTTTCCAGCTGCTCAATAAATCCCCACCCTCTGTTCTTTGCTTCACTTTCTCCTGGAATATCGGGAAACACGATCAAAGCGATGTTTGTGTAATACATTTTCATGCAACAAATATGCAAAGTAGCCATTTGATGGTGGGTTTTGATCTTCTTCTTTCCAATCAGCGCTCAAGCTATTTTGTGGTTTTGAAGAGTGTCATCCATCTAACTTTAAAATCAGAATAAAGAGCTAGCATTGACCCATCTGGAAGCGCATAATGTTGAAATAATGGTAATAGTCAGATCCCTAGCATCTGAGGATCTGATGTGATCTTAAGTGCCTAAAGCTTGCTCTTTAGAAAATAATAACATTTTACAGAGCCAGCACGATATGGGAGCAGCATTGGAAGCAGGGAAGGTGGAAAGGGGAAGTTATAATTCTTTTGCCCTGCTACAAACCCAATGAAAACTTGTCTACTCCCCCTCTCCAAGGCACCAAAGGTGATATAGGTATTGGGAGGAATGACAATTTTAATCAAGACAATGGTGCAGGAAAATAGATAGACATGATCCTGTCCCCATCCCCCAAAGCAGAAGCTATTGCATTTTTAAAAAATCAATTATGCAATCAATGACACATGTACCTTTAGACCCTGATTCTTTGAGGCTGCTGTTCTGCTTGGTTTTGTGCCACTTATTGCACCCACTACATAGGTTGGTAGCAGAAAACTGGAGGACAGCACTGGCAACTCCACCCACAACTGTCCCTCCTGGGCTCCTAATCCATACAGTTGAAAATCAGAGCTGTGATATATCTCCTAAATAAGCTTGCTGCCCTTGGGTTCACTGGAAGATGTTATCCTGTTGCCATTCAGTTGCCTATCCAGTCAGCGTCTGTACATGGAATGGGGATGGGCACCATTTCGTAGCTGACGTTAGGCAACAACACGTCTTCAGCTGGCCCTGATTGGTAGGCTTTCTCTGTGTAATAAAAGTAAGTGGCAGCTAGGGATGTCAGAGAATTCTGGAGGAAACAGAAACAGGAGTGGAAATTCCCAGTGTTTGCTTATCTGCCCCATGTCCAGATGGGAAATCAGTCCAGCAAATATAACCAGTGTTCACTGTTGTTGCTTTCAGTCATGTGAAAGCTGAAATAGAAAAGGGAGAGGTTGGGGAAATGGAATAAACAGCTGTGTGAATGCAGCCATGGATTTTGGCACAAGATGATCTGCGCTGTATGTGACAGATAAAGGATGAACTGGGAGATGATGCATTCTTAGATTCTTAGTGGCAGGAAGCAACAAGAGGTTTATTACTTTTGCTCTTGTTTTAGATACTCAAACAAGTTATTGTGTGTCTAGTCCTCAGCTCCTGCCAACCTAGCAGTATGAAAGAACGCCGGTAGATAAATAGGTACTGCTGCGGTGGGAAGGTAAGCAGCGTTTCTGTGCACTCTGGTTCCGTCACGGTGTTCCATTGCACCAGAAGCGGTATAGTCATGCTGACCACATGACCCAGAAAGCTGTCTGTAGATAAACGCCAACTCCCTTGGGCTGAAAGTGAGATCAGTGCCGCAACCCCATAGTTGCCTTTGACTGGGCTTAACTGTCCAGAGGTAGCTTTACCTTTACCTTATTGTTTTTGTAGTCTTCTTGGCTTAGTTTCTTGTTGCTAGCTGGCATGTATAGTGTTGGTTTAGATTGTCAACACACATGCCTTTGTGAACCCTGTTACCCACCCACCCCCTGAGTGCCATAGGAAAGTACAGTATATGCAGAAACACATTAGAAAGTGAAATCCAGATATCATCCCATTTGTAACTTTCTCATGTTCACTTTTTACTAACATTTAAAGTACTGAGCTCATCTATCGTAAGATAAATGACAATCAGGTTGAAGCTCAGATTCATGAATATTCATTGAAAGAAAATGGAAAGATTGTATATTTTTCCAGCAGTCTTAGCCTTGTCTGTTGAATATATCAGAGAAGTGTAAAAAAAGAAAAAAAGAAAAAATATGACTGATACGGATGTTTTTTTGCAAATGTTGTTTCTTTGTGTGTGCGCTACATGAGAACAACAAGGGGGGAAATACTTTAAGAGTCAGAATCTAATAGTCTGTTCACTGCTGATCTGAGCATGGGAAAAGAAGTGAAATTTATTTATTTATTAACAGGTGTTAATCTATCACTGTCCAGGTAGCCACACAGTTGGGCCACCAGTCAAAGCTTATGAAAGGCACTTCAGGGCACTGAGGCTACATGAGCCTCAAAGATTTAGGTAGGTAGCCGTGTTGGTCTGATGCAGTAGAAATATATAAAAATATATTTAAAAATTGTCCAGTAGCACTTTAGAGACCAACTAAGTTTGTTCTTGGTATGAGCTTTCGTGTGCATGCACACTTCTTCAGATACCAAAGGACAGCAAAGGATCCAGAAGTATCCCCAAGCTACCTGCTCCTTCAGAGGGAGGCAATCTCCCTTCCATCTGGTCTGGGGAACCTCCCACTAACAGTCCCTCAGTCTTATCCGGATTGATCTTCAGTTTGTTGGCTCTCATCCAGGCCATTACCAAGGCAAGACAATGATCCATCACATCCACTTCCCAACCATCACTCTCTGAAAATGACCATCCAAGTAGGACCAGAATCCCCCCAAAGTGATGCCCCCTTGGACAGCAACTGCAGAAGGATACTATAGTTGATGGTATTGAAAGCCAAGGAGAAATAACAAGGACACATTTCCCCTGTCTCTTTCCCAACAGAGGTCGTCATATAGGGAGACCAAAGCAGTTTCTGTGCCAAAGCTGGGCCTAAACCCCAATTGAAATGGATCTAGAAAAGTAGTTTCCTCCAAGAGTGTCTGCATCTGGTCCATGAACAGATCTGGTCAAGAACCTTGCCTAAGAAGGGGAGATTCACAACTGGCCATTAATTACTTAGAGTTTCTAAATCCAGGACCGTTTCTTGAGGATTGGCTTTACCACTGCCTATTTCAAGTAGACCAGGCCACCCCATCATGCAAGGAGGCATTAATCACCTCCCTGGCATTTATCACCTTATCAGCCAAGAAGGGCAAGTGGTCACCCTTTGCGTGGACAGGGGGAGTCCCCCCAACCCCAGGCGATCCCCTTGCAGAATAATGACTCAAGACAATGTGCTATGGGATTAAAATTGGCCACAACTTTATTAAGTTTCAGATGTAGGGAAACCTTGGCTCAGGCATTGGGCATTTATTCTTCCCAGTCCCCAGCCGGGGATCTGGGAGACATCAGGGTTATCCAGAATGTGTGGGGATTGGGCTGGCTCTGGAGAACATATGTTCAAGCAGAGAGCCCGCCCCTTTTTCACCGCCATTGGAGCGGAGAACAATGACAACCTCTCGGCGTATGACCAATTGCCTCTCCTCAAGACCCCTTTAACAGGGAACCCTGGGATCACTGCCACAAGGGGGAGGGTGCCACCGCTTCACCCCCCCCCATTTAGGAAGATAGACTAAAGGATTCTCCCCAAGGTTTGAAACTGCCAAAGTTGTGACGTTTGGCTACAGGAAAGGCAAAACCCGCCAATGCAGGAAAATTCATTTCCGGCCCTTCAACAGCGACCCTGATATAGCAGTGCCTGCGTACCTGTGGAGAAGAGGTTAACCTGCAAAAGAAGACTTAACTGAGGGAGGGCAAAGTGGGAGAAGCTCTGGAGCCAACTGCCGCTTTGCAGGTAAGATTCACCTTTTGTTGTGTGGTCAGGGTGGTCCCTCCCCTTACCTGGCTGATCCCCTGGCAATGCCTCCCCAGGTGGGATTGGGCGATTGACCGAGGTAGGCAGACACCTCCAGGGATCCAGCCTGGGGAGGATGAAGCCAGCCTGAACTACCAGGAGCCGCGCTGGGATCCGGGGGGCTGTGTGCATGACCACGCCAAAGGCACCCCTCATTTGATGTGGGGAGTGGTCATTCTGATCCAAGCACCTTGTCCACATCCTTGAGCTTTACTAACTGAAACTCATCCAACACAACAGGACTAGACAGTGCTCTGGACACGCCTACTATAATAGCGGAGTCAAGCGGATGCAAATGATTTTTACCCTTGAAATGCTTTGCAAACAAGTCATAGTGAGCTACCATCAGTTCTACCACCTCCTTCAGGCCAGACTTTAGGAGGCCCCACACTACTCAGAAAAGCTCTGCTGGGTGAGGGTGCAATGGAGGCGCCTTCTTCTTTTTTTTGCCTTCAAAATGCCACTAGGCAGCCTCAGTGATTAGCCCTCACCAGTGTTCGATTGCATTAAGTTGGAATTTTCCACCCAGGTCTCAGTGATACAGACCAGATCGGCTTCCTCATCCACAACTGGATCATGGATGAGGGAGGTTTTATTCAGAGCTGACCTGGCATTTAACAACAGTAGCCACAGACACTGAGGGCTAGTCAATAGGGAACCACAATGGGCTGGCACACGGTTAGTGACTAACTGCCTAGGAACTTTTATGCAGTGAACAACTAGCATAGATCTTTAAATGAATTCACTGTCTGTTTAGGAGGATATCTATCCTCCTATCTCAGACAGCCCATAAGCTTCTCCACGTATTTCAAGTGATCTCTCTCTCTCAAAAAATTGTCTTGTCATACACAACTGAGCAGGAGCAATATCAGTTCAATAGTAAGAAATACTGAGTTGGAGCGTCATGGAAAAGAGAAGAAACTCAAAGTCCTTATATCGGATCTTTTCCTTCCTTGACTCTTCTGTTGCCTTGTGCCATCCGCTGAACAGATAGAAGATTTTTATACTTAATGAGCATAATACATTCTGCAATTCAATAAAAGTCACAGTGATGTTCTTTATATAGAAAGCGGAATTAGACTTCCAGGACTCACATTTTCATTTGAGAAGGCTGCTGCTTGTTCTGCCATGACATTTCTAATAGCTCTGATCTAAAGATAGTGCTCTGCCTATCTTTAAGTCATTTAATTTGTCGGCCTGTAATACCATAATCCACTTTTCTGCTTGTACACCTTGATAAGGGAGCTGTAAAAATAAACAAGCAAAATCCCACCTAGTAAGGACTTCATTATTATTAATTCCTCTGAAATATGGTGAATAGAGGCTTAGCTATTCCCTTGTTTCTGCATCCCCCGCCCTTTTCGTCTAACATCTGTTGCTGAAGGAAACTGAAAATTACTGACGGGAGCCAATGTCTCCAATACTGCAGAGCAATAAATTCTGAAGCTGGTTTCATTGTTTTAGTGTGACCACACCACGGAATATGTAAATCACATGGTGGGCCTAACATGCAAGTGTTTCTCTCACAAAGTTCCTTTGATGGAATATGCATTTATATTGCTGTTTTAAAATCTCAGATTTTTTTTTATAGCATTGCTGTTGGAAGAGGATGGTAGGAGCTGTAGATGGTCAGACAGATGGAAAAAAGTCTTGCTGAGTGCTTTATCAGACACCTGCCACACTCTAAATGGTAGCAGATAGCCCAGACTATCTCTTTATGTGGCATCTGTGCCTTTAAATTTATTATCACAACACCATGAAGCTTCACAGATACTGATGTAGCCAATTTATCTGCCGGGATGTCTCTCTGATTATCATGAAGCATCAATGGTGTGGTGTGTGCCAGTGCTTCAAAAACAAAGCAAAAATTAGAAAGGGGTAGGGGGAGAGAAAAGGTGTTTTATAATCACTGCTAACTCTTCATGGCAAGATCGATATCTATGAGTGGGTGAGAGATGGATATAAGTGAAGTATGTCTAAATGAAACAGATTTGCTAGAACAATTTCAATTACGCATTTAAAGAAAGGTTCTGGGCAAAATGCAGCATTATCAAGTGCAGTTCACTGAATCTGAAAGCAGTTATAAATCCAGCAGAACTAGAAACTGCCAGCCATGTAATTTGAAAATGATCATTGCTCAATATGCCCTTCCGTTTATAGACAAGGGGCAGCTTAGTTAAACAGGGAACTCCAATTTCCCAGAACAAGAGCAAAGCAAAAGCTAAGGGGGAAGACATTGCTTCCCATCACACTCCACTGTAGGCAAATTCTGCAAACAGTTGCAGGATGTGATGAAAAGTAAAAAAGAAGAAGTACAAAACCTGCTCATCTCAATTCACATGGGCCTCCTCAGGGCATTGTAGAGAACCTGGTTTTATAAAGAAGGAGTCCCTAAGGATCTCTCAATTCCGTAAACTAGCAACCCGTTCCTCCCCTTTCACATTCAATGGAGCCCGTGGATCAAGCAGTTCAGAGAAATGAAAGAAAAAGGAGAAACTCATGTTGAGATCTCCAGTAGTGATGACTTTTTATTGACATCATCACATTCATATGGTGAAAGGTCTCGGCCGTCTCCCTGAGATGCACTGCAGAGAGACTTGCTTTGCTTTACTTCCAGCAGAGAAGCCAACTTGGATTCACCTCTTATACTGGAAATTCAATAGAAAGAAGACATGTGAAAGGTGAATAAAATATTGCCAAGGCTCTGCCACGTATACAAAGGTTTCCCTAAATATTCTGTATTTTACTGTTCATTTATCATTCATTTGGCACATCTTATAATTATACCCTTTCTCTGTTGCCTTCTGAGTTGCTATAGAAATCTTTTAAAAGTTTTCCAGGAAACATTTTGTCAGGAAAGAATTTCAAGAATCAAGTCTTGTGCCTGTCCCACTGTCTTCAGTTAGATTTACTCCCCAGTAAGTGTCTTATTTCCTGAGGTCTGAAGAAGACATAAACACATACATTTTGATTTCAAAATAAAAAATTCCTTCCAGCAGCACCTTAGAGACCAACTAACTTTGTCATTGGTATGAGCTTTCATGTGCATGCACACTTCTTCAGATTTTGATTTCAGATATTCTTCACGCAAGCACAAAAATTAAGATGTTCATAGTGGCGCAGCAATAAAACTGCTAGCACATTTCAAAGCTAAGCAGGGGCTGGTATGGTTTTAAATTGGATAGGGAACCATGTGTTGAGATTCCTGCATTGCAGGGATTTGGACTAGATGATTCTCAGGGTCCCTTCCAATGCTGCAATTATATGATTCTATGATGGGAGGGGGATTTCAAAGGACAACTCTGAAGGTCAAATGAGATGGCAGAAAGTGAGGAGGAATTAAAGAACCTTTTAATGAGGGTGAAAGAGGAGAGCACAAAATATGGTCTGAAGCTCAACATCAAAAAAGCTAAGATCATGGCCACTGGTCCCATCACCTCCTGGCAAATAGAAAGGGAAGAAATGGAGGAAGTAAGAGATTTTACTTTCTTGGGCTCCTTGATCACTGCAGATGGTGACAGCAGTCACAAAATTAAAAGGCGCCTGCTTCTTGGGAGAAAAGCAATGGCCAACCTAGACAGCATCTTAAAAAGAAGAGACATCACCTTGCCGACAAAGGTCTATATAGTTAAAGCTATGGTTTTCCCAGTAGTGATGTATGGAAGTGAGAGCTGGACCATAAAGAAGGCTGATTGCTGAAGAATTGATGCTTTTGAATTATGGTGCTGGAGGAGACTCTTGATAGTCCCATGGACTGCAAAAAGTTCAAACCTATCCATTTTGAAGGAAATCAGCCCTGAGTGCTCACCGGAAGGACAGATCCTGAAGCTGAGGCTCCAATCCTTTGGCCACATCATGAGAAGAGAAGACTCCCTGGAAAAGACCCTGATGTTGGGAAAGATTGAGGGCACTAGGAGAAGGGGACGACAGAGGACGAGATGGTTGGACAGTGTTCTCAAAGCTACCAACATGAGTTTGACCAAGCTGCGGGAGCCAGTGGAAGACAGGAGTGCCTGGTGTGCTATGGTCCATGGGGTTACGAAGAGTCGGACACGACTAAACGACTAAACAACAAAGTAAAGAAATTAGGCTGTCTCTTATTGTGTGGCCAGGTGGAGACCCCCCGACCCCAGGCGACCCCTGGGAGGAATAATGACTCATGACAATGTGTTATGGGATTAAAATTAGACACAACTTTATTAAACTTTCAGATGTAGGGAGACCTTGGCTTAGGCATTGGGTGTTTATCCTTCCCAGTCCCCGGCCAGGGATCTGGGGAACATAAGGGTTATCCAAACTGTGTGGGGATTGGGCTGGATCTGGAAAACATGTTTAAGCAGAGAGCCCCCCCCATTTTTCCGCAATGCAGGGAAGAGCACTGACAACCTAACGGCGTATGGCCAGTGACTCCCCTCAACACAACCCCTTTAATGGGGAACCCTGGGATCGCCGCCACAAGGGGGCATGGGTCACCGCTTCACACACACCCCGCCCATTTAGGGAAGATAGCCTAAAGAATTCCGCCCATGGCCTGAAACCGCCAAATTTGTGACGTTTTGCTATGGGGAAGGCAAAACCTGCCAATGCAGGAAAATTCCTTCCCGGGCCTTCAACAGCAACCATCAATGACCACTGCAGCACCCGCATGCCTGTAAGGAAGAGGTTAACGTGCAAAAGGAAGGCATAAACTGAGGGAGGGCAGGGTGGGAGCCCTCTGGAGCCAACTGAGGACTCTCAGGTAAGTTCCACCCTCTATTGTGTGTGCAGGGCGGTCCTAACCCTACCTGGTCAACTTCCCTGGCAACACCTCCCCAGGTGGGATTGGCTAAATGTCTGAAGTTAGCCGGGAACCTCCAAGTATCCAGCTTGTGGACGCAAAGCCAGTCTGACTAGCCAGGTATCGTGTAGGGGCAGGGGGCTGCGCACGACCATGCAAAAAGTGCCCCCCATTTGAAGTGGGGAGCAGTCATTAACATATATAGGACTGAGCTGTAAGCACTTTAAAAGATTACAGAAATGGCAGGCAATTTCTGAGCACAGCAGAGTGAAGAGGTTCCACGACAGTTGACAACATTTGAATTGACAAACTCAATCTGGGATACAATGGGTTAACAAATATTACTTCTTGCATATTGACTAAAGAAATCGCGTTAGGGAAAGTGAACTGGACGTGACAACACTGTTCAATTTTTATATTTTATTGAGTTTTGATTTACTGTGTTTATTTGCTGACATGAATGCTTGCTGCAGGATGAAATGTATCACCTCACAGCATCACAGCGATGGAGAAAATGTAAGATAAATATAGTCCCTTATCATTAATTTGAAATTGCACAATGAATCTTCTTCAGGTAATCTGATATTTGTCTTCGGCTCCTCAATGTGATCAGATTCTCTGGTTGGTTTGTCAGCCTTAATATTAACAGTTTTGAGTTGAGAAACTTTTCATTGTACATACCTTGGTGGTTTGATAAAGTATAAGCATTGTTTAGAGAGGACAACCTATCTATACAAATTAGGGCTGCTTTTCACCCTAATTTCAAGGATTTTCTTGGAGAAATGAGAACCATTTCTTGTATATATTATTGACTCTAAATGGAAGGAAGGCTTGCTAAACCTAACTATATTTTGGGGTAGTCATTGTGGTGGTGACTTCCAGGTGTGCTGATCCATCGGTCAGCATGACCAAAGGTCAGAGGTGAAGGGAGTTATCCAACAACACCTGACATCCACCATATTGGCTACTCCAGTTCTATGCCAGTTTGTTTGTCTATATTACTCTGTGTGTTGGATTGCATCCAAACATAACCATCCATAAATTGGGAAAGTGGGGAACACAGGTCTTTGGCTCTGGGGAGAAATTCTATCTCCTACTCCTTCCTTGTAGATATACACTATCCTATATACCCTTTCCTGTGATTAAGTCCCGTTTAACTCATTTATGAATAGGCATATGTATAACCACACAATAAAAGTGCTTCCATACACCACTGGTCAAAAAAGTTGTGATTTATGCCAAATTATCATGAAACTCACACTGTATGAGGGAAAGCTTTCATGTACACAAAGACACTTGATGAAGCTCTTTATGTACTTTCTTGCTTTGGTTTGCTTTGCTTTCCAGTAAATAACGATGAATACACTGAGCTGCATTTCCCCCCCTGATAATTTTGGAACTGAGTTTCAAAATTGTGTTTGGACAGACTAACTAAGAACTATTTCCCCACTTCTGTTTATATTTATGCTTTGCTGATGCTACCAGACGAGTCACATAAATAAATAGAAGCAAGCACTTGAATAATTGTGTGTCTTACTGGAAGCAGAAAGGTCCCCGTAAAAACAGTAAGTGTCAGAGTAGGTTTCAGAGATGTGAGGTTAAAGGAAAAATCTACATTGATAGCTCATAAAACATGATCTCTCTCCTAAAGGCTACCTACCTCTCATGGGCCTTCACAGCCAGCCAAGTAGGCCTCACCATCATCCATCTTGTTTCCTAAATGTGTGTCTGGATTGCTTGCCAAATAGCTTTCTAGCAATCTCCTGGCATCTCTAAGGAGGCCACAATCATGATGTCCCCACTGGAAATGCTACGATAATTTTTTTTTAAAAAAAATGCAATCACACATACATTGTTTACGATAGGAGTATGTTGCTTCCATTACTTTTAATATTTTGGCGCCTTAATTGATAATGCCTGGGATTTGTTATTATAGTATATTAAATTCAGCTGGAAAGGTACGATGGGCTTGAAATTTTCAATTGCCTTGTAACTGAAAATCATAAAATATTATTACGTCTGAAATGGTTTATTCTTTTCCTTGTTTGAGGTCAGAAACTTTCATATTGATGACAAGCATAAAAACATGGCTACTGTATCAGATAAATATTCAGTTGAATGTCTGTCGGACTATATCCCTTAAAAAATAAATTCTAAATCTTCATGGCTATGAGAGAAAATGAAAGTGATTTGAGCCTTTTAAGATGGCGCTGCTACTCCGTCGCAACAGGGAGCTCCACTAAGAAGATTTATGGGGAGGCTGGACTGATTAACTCACACAGGAGAAAGAACATCTGTGAAACTTCGTTTGACATTTATCTCAGCAGCTGGAACAATCGGATGAAAGTGGAAAACATCTAGGTGACTGTAAGGGGAAGATTTGGAATATTATGAGCTTGGAGGACGATTTGAACTTTAGAAATAAGACGGCAGTGGACAGTTGCGAGGAATTCCCAATTTCTTGAAGCATGGGAACCCAAAAATAAATTATTTAGATGATTTGGCATAACATTCGGTTTGATTGATATATATATGTGTATAATTTGAAATATTGAATGTGATATAATTGGTTTTAATTGGAAAATTAATAAAAATATTTTTTAAAAAAAATAAATAAATTCTGAAATGTATATATTTTAAAGGTGCCATCAAAAGAGATGGTCTCAAGAAAACACCATGAAATATCTGGCTGACTTTGTGGCACAGTAAAAGAAATCATTATTTCCTCATCGGTTCACCATATGGAACAATACTCCCATCATGCTGGTATTATATGCAGTCAGCATTGGTTTGCTGGTGAAGTATTAAAAAGTAATAAGCTGTTAGGTACCAATATTATTATATTTATATGTTATCATTTACATATAAAGCAGGACTTAAGAAACTACAAAGCTGGGGAAGCAACTACTTTAGATCCAGACTACAATATCCAGTGGGCTACATGGTTTATTTATTATTATTATTATTATTATTATTATTATTATTATTATTATTAAGAATAATAATTAGATTTATGAACTGCTTTCCATGGAAATGCAGGTTTTCCTGGGTAAGCTGCTGGGGCCAAAACCAACCAACCAACCAAATAAAAACCGCTTGGTCTTAGAGCTTTAAAACCTAGACCTGTCTTGAAACATGGCACAAAACTCTGGACAAGCCCTTAGTCTGATTGCTCCATTCCTTGCGAGTGTTTGCTCTTCTTCTGCAAAGGCTGCCCTGAATTTCCTACCACACAGGGACTGGGGCGCAGAAGAGAGTATTTATTATTATTATTTTGTAACAATCCTGTTACCTAGCTGTTTTTTTAACAAAATGCTAATTTAACAACCATTCTAAATTCACCATAACAGCCTTTAACACTTAGGACCCGTTGTTAGGAAAGAAATGAGTTTATACGGAGCATGATTTTAAAATGTGGTATTAATGCAGCCTTTTTGGCATATAACCCTCAATCATTAATTCCGTGTGTGACTGGTCAATCAGATAATGAGAAACACTTCCTAAATGGCAGATGAAAGCTAATTTCTCGCTACCCAAATGAAACATATAGCTTTTCATGCCATTATTATGACTGGTAAGATTTGAAGTGGAAAAAGCCTACTTTTCAGTAAGATCTTAATCGTGGAAACCCATAATTCTCAAGCAAAGAAATGAATATACAAAACTCCAGACCTTTTAAGTCCCTGACCTTTAAAGCCCTAAACGGCCTCGGCCCAGTATACCTGAAAGAGCATCTCCAACCCCATCATTCAGCCGGGGCACTAATGTCGCGCCCCCCCCCCCCATGCCCTCTAAATCTGTTCTGGGTTTCCTTCAACCCTCTGGAGCAGATTTGGGAAGAACATGGGGTGCACAAAGAGGGGAAGAGTGAGGAAAGTCCTATTTATGGGAAACAGTAGTTGAATGCCACCCTTAATGTCTAAACTGCACTGCAGTGCTATTCAACTTTACTCAGAACTTTACTTTGTTCAATATGGTCTAATCCCAGGTGAGAGTGTATGGAACTACAGTGCTAGTCATTTCCACCACATCCCAACAAAAGTAAGCCTGTCCTACATGGTAACAAATGCTATCAATGCATGTTTAATTTAATTTAATTTATTGACATCCCCCCACCCACCACTGCCATGATTTGCATTTCTATATGCCACCCTAATCTCTGAGCAGTGCAGGATTCCAGGGGGTTCAAGTGTTTACCCAGGGTTTTGATGAAATAAGAGAAGGTCATGCTCCTTACATCTTTGACTTGATGTTTTAATTGTTCCCTCCAGATGTTGTTGGATTGCAGCTCCCAAAAATTATACTGGCATGAGCAATGGTCAAGGAAGATGGGAGTTATATTCCATCAACATCTGGGGGGGGGGATACCACATTGACTACCCCTAGTTTATGATGTCCATGAGAGTGAGAGATTATTTTACTTCCCTCTGTGAAGCAAGACAAGGTATTCATTATGTCTAGAGATGCTTTCAGGTCCTTTTTGCTTCTTTTAACCTTGTTTAACAGAAATATAATCTATTCATTAGACACTTAAACCAGAATATAGGGTATAATTCAAGGATCGGTCAATGAATCCTTTGTGATATTGAGAATTTAAAGCAATGGTGGAAAGTAGTTTCAGAGCACTTCAGAATCTGATTTCTCATGTTCAGTGGTTAGGTCAGGAACTGTGTATTTTAAATGGATGCATTGTATCAGCAATTACTGGGGCTTTAACTGCATGTTATCACCCGATCTCTAGAACATCAAAAGTATCTGTGGTTAAGTCAAATATCAGGGGTGTTGTTTTTTTAAAGGTGGTTTTTGAGGGACAGTTCACTTACTTATTGTGTTTGGGATCATAGGAAATTTTACATGCCTTTTTAAACATTTGAAAAATGAAGATTGGCGTGAGCAGCCACGGAAATGCCTCTACCGGAATGAGGACACAAGACTCATAAGATTAAATCAACATTTGCAACATATAATAGACATGCACAAATTACAGGCAAGCAGCCCCCCCCCTCGATTAATGGAGCCCCACTCACTCCCACCCCCATTCCCCCAAAATTCTGGATTGACCCACCTTGCTCAAAGCCTTGTTCAACCAAATTGAACAGGATTATACCATATTGGAACATTTTGTTTCAGGCCCCCGCTTTTTAAGTCAATAGACTCCAGAAAATTAAAGTTCTCTAGCACTATAACTAGACCATTAAATAAGCTGCTCCGCGGAAGAACAAAATATTTAGTCTATGGATACTTCCCCAGTTTGGCTCAAATACAGTTTCTGTTTATTTTGAAATCGTGAAGATTATTTTATACACAGATTTCAAAAGCTCAAGTTGATTATCTATGGGTGGCTTAAAAATAATAACAAACCCTGTATCATGCACCCTCCACTTCCTTCAAATCACCACTTCATAGCCGTGAAAATTGAACAACTAGCAGAATGGATTTGCTCTAGCAGTAAATTTATTACAAAGAGGAATCTAAAATAACAAACTTGATTCCTGACAATGCCCTTTATTCACAAAAAACACCTGAGTCCCACATGAGTGGCTATGTAAAGAACCCCCAACTGTAAAATCTGTAACATTTTACTCTCACCCACCTTTTACTGGGTCTTTGAGAAACAGCATTTGCACTTTACAAATTAAATATACTGTATATTGAATGCTTACACTAGGCATCCCCAATCTTCGGCCCTCCAGATGTTTTGGACTACAATTCCCATCATCCCTGACCACTGGTCCTCTTAGCTAGGGATCATGGGAGTTGTAGGCCTAAACATCTGGAGGGCCGCAGTTTGGGGATGCCTGGCTTACACCTCAGCATAGGCGTCAACTCCTATAGGCTGAGGTGTCTTCAGCCCCTTCTATACTGTTTAAAAGGGGCTCTGCCCCAATATTGAAGGGGCGAAGGATGCTGAATGCCGAGCAGAATGTTGCCTGTGCCGCTGCTGCCGCGCCCTCCACCACCTCCTTCTGCCACTGCTGCTGCGGGGCTCTCGGCAGAAGCAGCTGTGGCAACCACAGCTCAGGTACTCCGCAAACAACCAGCCCTCCCATGGCTGGGGAGCCCTGCTGCAGTACTCTGTTGCCACTGCCATTTCCCCCAGCCCTGCCACCGTCTCTGGCTGCTTTAGTGGACTGCAGCAGCAGCTCCCACTCTGGCTGTGCCAGCCTTACCATGCCGCAGCCCAACTGGCAGGAGGCTCACCTGTGCCAGGCTAGGCGCTTGGCTTCCTCCTGGTTGCGCGCAGCTGCGCATGATGTCACAGGTGCGTGACACAGCACTGAGCCCCTCCAACGTTGGGCGTCTCTGCACTTGAGTAATAGAAGCCACACAAAATGCTCAGACCATGGTTTACAGTTTTTTTGAGGTGGGTGGTGTTGGACTCCCAAAGTTGTTTCGAACAGTTGTGTTTGCTATTAACTAGAGGTGTCGATGACAGGAAGAATCAGAAATCAGGAAGACCAAAATTTTAATAAAAAAAGGGGAAAATTTATAATTTATCTCAAAAAACCATTGTAAACAGTTGAAATTGTTAGTTGGATCGGAATAACACTTGTAGTTTAATGGTGAATTTTGGATATAATGGAGACGTACAAGATTTGGATTAGTACAGGCATAGGGAAACACGGCCCTCCAGATGTTTTGAGGCTAACAGGACCAGTGGTCAGGGATGATGGGAGTTGTAGTCCCAAAACACCTGGAGGGCCGAGTTTGCCTATGCCTGGATTAGTATAAAAGATGCAGGAGGAAATGACTAACAATAGGACCCACAAGGGGGGGAGGGAAGTCCAGGAGATTCTTTGGCATCTTGTTTTTTATGTTGTATGTTCGATATGTGATTGTAAAACTGTAATTTGAAAAACCGAATAATTTTTTTTAAGGAAAGTAAAAACAAAAAACAAAAAAACAAGAGATGTCATGGTGGCTAGCCTGGGGTATTTGGTACTGAAATTCACTATTTGAATTACAGTGATATCTAGTCTAACATCCTGTTCACACAGTATGGTACCAGATGCACAGAAGACTATAGAAGAACAGACTAGAAGCTACCAAAAGGCCACAAAGTCTAAAATGAAACAATGTGAAGGATAATGCAAATGTTGTCGGGTCCCACCCAGTCAATAAATACTTCTGTTTTGATACATAATTGAATTCAGTTCTTAACTGATGGCAAGAATGTAATTAATTTCAGTGCTGAAAACAAGCATTCAGAACTTCTTTAAAAGAGCCTCAAGTCAACTATAGTTTTAAATTAAATAGGGTGTGTTTTGTTGTCATTCATTAACCTAATTCAAAGTCAGAGCAGAAGAGAGCCTTTGTGGGAGAAAAAATATTTAATGTTTTGAAGTGAATGAATGCACCAAGTTATAGTCGTCTCCACTGAAACAAGGGTCTTTTTCTGCTTTGTATGTTGGGTCCAATTATCCAGTCAGCACATGAATACAGATGAAAATGATGTCAAAAGCTAAGTGTTAGTTAACAGTTGGTTCAGATTTCTAGTCTGTAAATATTTTTGCATGCATGGGGCAGGGAGCCCGCTATATAAAGAGAAAAGGTTTTGAAAGGATATTGGGAGGCATTGTGGAGTTTGTCCTTATAAAAAAGCGAAGACATGCATTACAGCAAATAAGTTCTTGCACTGGAAAGTAGTAAGAACATTTAAGGAAAAGCAAGCATTTTAAAATATCAGTATGTGCATGGGTGTGCTGGTTTTCTTTTTATTAGTCACACCACTGGAACTACCAAGTAGGTTGCTGTGGCAGTTGTATAACTACATTAAAAACAATACTTTAAGGGGAAAGAGGGGAGGGGAGAGAAGGGGGGGGGAGAATTGCAGGCAACTAGCAACAGTAACCCAGGGACTCAGGTGGCCCTGTGGATTAAACCACAGAGTCTAGGGCTTGCTGATCAGAAGGTCGGCGGTTCGAATCCCTGCAACGGGGTGAGCTCCCGTTGCTCGGTCCCAGCTCCTGCCCACCTAGCAGTTCGAAAGCACGTCAAAGTGCAAGTAGATAAATAGGTACCGCTCCAGCGGGAAGGTAAACGGCGTTTCCGTGTGCTGCTCTGGTTCGCCAGAAGCAGCTTTGTCATGCTGGCCACATGACCTAGAAGCTGTCTGCGGACAAACGCCAGCTCCCTCGGCCTATAGAGCGAGATGAGCGCCGCAACCCCAGAGTCGGACACGACTGGACCTGATGGTCAGGGCCCCTTTACCTTTACCTTTACCTAGCAACAGTAAATCATTGGTTAAGAGGGATGTATTCAAGGTGGGAAATATACAAGAATAGAGTTGTGACTGGGGAAATTGGTGTAAAGCATGGTTTGAGATTAATATACTTTTAATTCTCAAATCAGAAGAACAAGTCTTGCTGAAACAGCATGAAGGGCACTGTTGGCATTTGATGGCATACACAATGTTAGAAGAACCTTTCATTGCCTACAGACAGCCACCCAATCTTAAACAACTCCTCACCCACAATAATACAACCACCAGACTTAACATGGACACTGGTACCAGAGCCTGCAATAAACCCAGATGCCAACTTTGCTGCCACATACACCCGGACAACACCATTACTGGCCCCAACGACATCCAACATACTATCTTAGGATTATTTAATTGCTCATCCTCTAACATTATGTATGCCTTCAAATACCAACAGTGCCCTTCAGCTCTCTATATTGGACAAACAGGCCAAACCCTACGCCAAAGGATAAATGTACATAAATCTGACATCAGGAATCACAAGACAGAGAAACCAGTAGGAGAACACTTCAGTCAATCACCCACTCCCACCACAGAGTAAAGCTTCAAGAGCAGCTTGACAAACGTTGATCATTGCTGCATTCACAGAATGGCTCTTATGTATGTGTGGGATTTTCATTTTGGCTAAAAGGTGAAGTAATTATACCAGTTAAACCGTGACAAAGTTAAGGTGCAAAATTAAAGGCACACTTTCATTATCTACAGGGCCTTGTATGGTGACAGAAATCCAACAAAATACACTTAGACCTGGATGTTAAACATGACTTGAACCCCTCTGGCATATCATTCAATAATGTGTGTGGGTCTCTGTTGTTTCAGATGCGTAGCTGAAAAGTTACTGCTGGACTCCAGCCAGGGAGTTGTGAATCAATGTTCCTAAGATGGCCTTAGCTACATAATTTACTGGCTGAGAAAGCAATATCACATTACTGTAACCGTGTCAGGGGGGGAAAAAGGTGTATATTTTCCTTTCTGGAAATTCCAATGAGAACCAAATTAAAAACAAAAAAGTGTGTGTCTTTTGGTGTTATTTGAATGAAGAACATAGATTTTTTAAATCCCCTGTAGAGTTGTGAGGGAAAATAATTCAGCAAAGTATATCTAGTCAGTTCTTTACAGCTGGGCCTTGTTTTCCAGCGATCAATTCCAGTGTTTAGAAGCTAATAGTGCAGAATAAATTCTATGTTCAAGAAACACTAAATGAGCAAGAACATTCACAAAATGTTTCTGTGAGAAACAGGGTCTCTGTAGAATTCAAAAGTGTAACGCAAGAAGGAAAGAACTTTGTTGTTACTACTATTTAAAATTTATCTAGTAAGCACAAGTATGGTAGATGCAGATAACAGTTTTCTTGTTAGCTGATTTTACAGGATATATTGTGGATCTAGTCAAATTGGATCGAGATCAATTGCAGAAAAAGCAGATAACAAATTACAGGAGGGTGCAAAATCCCCCAACTATTGAAGTACATCATAATGATGCTACTATCAACAATGTGCTAGGAGCTGCACATAGTATATGATGGATAAAAGTTCAGGAAAGCCATGAGCAGAGCGTATAAGTGCCGTCCAACAATAGTTAAGCACTTTTACATTCAAACAAACTGCCACTTTGTTATTGGGGCAGGTTAATTGTGGAATGTTTCCCACCAGTACCACTGTGTTTTAAAACTTATTAAAATTTGACTGGATTGTGTTGTAAGTAATTTCCATATTAGCTTCATGGTCACTCAGTCATTCATCTGCAATTCCTTGGTTTCTGTGGACTTTCCAATGAAATTCCTTTACCCTTCTTTAACATTATAAACCATGAGTGTAGATCTGCCCCCCAATACTCTGATGACGGAAGAGCTCTCACTTTTAGCTACCATATTAGCCTGAATATAAGCCTCACTTTTTCACCAAATTCCGACCGTGAAAATTAAAGTGTGACTTATATTTGTGACCTTACGGTATGCAGCCTGGAGCAGCAAGGAAGGGACCGGCTTATATTTGGGTCCCCCCTTTTTCCCCTCCAATTTTAAGGTGTGGTTTATATTTGGGTGTGGGTTATATTCGGGCCAATACAGTAAGTGCATAAAAAGCAGTGCAATGCTTATCTTTACTCATTTCCATAAACTCCTGTGAAAAAAAACGGTAACAGTCACTGTGAGCGACTGTTTTGTTTAGCATTATAGGGGACAGCTAGCCAGTAATCTTGGATAGGAATTCATAAAAAGAAAAAGAAAAATACGAAAGATTCTCTTCTAAGAACAAATAGATCAGGACAGAAAGTTTTCATTTCGGTGCCATGAGAGCCAGTGACACTGTTGTGCAATGTATTCCGAATGTGGAGGAAATATATTGCTCAGTCTGGCTAGCTCACAAGGGCTTATTGCAAAGGAAACAGTGCTTGGCAGGAAGTATTTCTTTTCCTTTTTTTGTCAGTTCAAACATCTGTCATTGTTGGCCTGTCCTTGTTGGCAAACAGACACTGTTAAAATTAATCTGGCCGATGATTGCTTAAACATGCGACAATAAAAAAGTTACCATGAAAGAATCATAAAACTATGTCAGTTTTTATCCTTCATATTTGATTGTGATGGTGATACTGATGATGATGAAGCAGCAGTCGGAGAAGAAATCTCTGTACATAGTATATTGGTGTCTTAAAGAACATACTGAGATCGGGCTGGGAGTAGATGTTCTACCATTCCTGGCAAGGAAATGGTACTGTTCACATCAATTTTCATCAGGAAGATTTGGTTTCAGGTCCAATTCAAAGTTCTTGTGTTGACCTTTAAAGCCCTGGAGTCCTAATTATCTTAGGGAACATTTCAGCACCAGCACTCCTCACTGCTTCTGAAGAGGTACTTCTCCAGATCTAATCTTTTCGAAAGGCTGGATTAGGCTCCACAAGGAGCCAGGACTTTTCTGTAGCAACCCCAATGCTCTGGAATTCTTTTTCTGAGAGAGGTACCAGCCATCTCCTCACTGCTATATTTTCAAAAAGAAATTCAAGCCATTGATCATTCTGTTGCTTTAATTTTTGTTCCTCTGTTGTTTGTTTTTATACCATTGCTTGCATGGTATCTTATCGGGTTTTTTTGGGGGGGGGATATATTGCTGTGCAGTATTGTTTTACCATCATACAATTTAGATGAACAGCAACATTCATTTTTAAAGAAATCAGTAAGTAAAATAATAAAACTAGTTTGTTCCAGACTAATTACACACTGGACATGTGTGTTTTCCCATTCCTACTGATCATATATTGAGTGTGGAGGAAACAATTGTATTGATCCCATTCTCTAAATCAGTACATATTATCAAAACTCCTTGCACCCAAGCGTCTGTTGAAGCTGGTGGAAGAAGCATCTATGGATTCAGGAGTCAACATGCATCTTGCTGCCATACATGGAATATCTCCGAATAAATGATTAAAGGTGTGTGTGTGTGTGTGTGTGTGTGTGTGTGTGTGTGAGAGAGAGAGAGAGAGAGAGAGAGAGAGAGAGAGAGAGAGAGAGAGAGACTTCAATAGATTCTGAACGACTTCCTTATGTAAGAGAACTCCATAAAAATAAATGAAGGAAAGTTTCGAATCCAATGGAAAATAGTATTGGTATTGTTCATTGTCTTTTATGTAAATGCCAATGGAGAAAATAAATTAATAAATCATGGAATGTCCCAAAGGCTGTTTCTAGGAAGAACAATCCACCAACACATAATGGTTATTTTGAGAGGTTTGCGCTATTGGAAACTGGCGTAGGAATGATTTGGAAACACTGTAAGTTTTGGAGGATGCCAACAGACTCTTCGGCTTGTCATGCTGAGTTCTTCCTTCTGCTTCCTGGCAAATTCAGTAACAAACAATGGTCCATCAATGTTCTTAGGTAAGAAGCATGTTAATTTCCAGTTAAGCTGTGACCAAAAGTGGAAGGTAGCCAGATCCTCTTCTGCCTCAAAGAAGGAAAAGGAGGTTGGAATACAAAAGGACCTTTTTGAGCCATTAGCTAGTTCAAACTACAGTGTTAGATAAATAAAAAAGTATATGCAGTATTATCAGATTATTAAAAGCTGTGGAAATAACATACAAATGAAACAGCAGGCATTATTGTATACTATGTAGTTTAAGTTAACATTGAAGAGTGAGAGATCCAACAGGCAGAACTTCCTGAAGTCTTCCAAAAAGCTGGTAACACAATAGTTACTTCATTATTTGGGACCTCCCAAAATGGGAAATGGGAAAAAGATGCAGAGACAATTGCTCAGGAAGTTCATTGCATTTCAAGGTTTTGTAAAGGAAATCATCAAGTTTTACTGTTATGAGCTGACTCTAAGCTGTGGCTTCTAAAATTGGCTGAGAAAAGATAGTGAGCATAGATCAAACTGCCACAGCTTACAAGGTCCCTTAACCAAGGCTAGTCAATGGGATCCTCTCAGCTGGTTATCAGAAAAAGTACAGAACCAGGATGCAGACACAGAATACAATTAATTGTCAAAGAACTACTGTTGCAGATCCTTACTTCCTTGCACAACATTTCCCAGCACATGTTTGTACCCTGAAGGTGTATCCACAGCTCTATTAGACCCAAGCTTACAATTTTGAGTAGATGGTACTTAGTTTGTCCTTGTTTCTTCAGTTTACGCTGTACATAACACTCAGCTTCCTTACTGACCTCTTACTGGAAGAGGAAATAGATTAGAGGTGGTTGGTTGTGTGTGTCTCCTATAGCACATTGATGAAATGAAATGAAATGAAATGAAATGAAATGAAATGAAGATGTCCCATTTGACCCTGGTTGTTGGTGCTTACATATTTTTAGGTTTTGTTTGACCAATTTCTCTGGTCTATGTATTCTTGGGCTTGCAGTAGTAACCTCTGCTCTCTAGTGCTTGTATGTAATGTATAGTTAAAAGGTAAAGGTAAAGGGACCCCTGACCATTACGTCTAGTCGTGGACGACTCTGGGGTTACGGCGCTCATCTCGTGTTATTGGCCGAGGGAGCCGGCGTACAGCTTCCGGGTCATGTGGCCAGCATGACTAAGCTGCTTCTGGCAAACCAGAGCAGCACATGGAAACACTGTTTACTTTCCCGCCAGAGTGGTACCTATTTATCTACTTGCACTTTGATGTGCTTTCGAACTGCTAGGTTGGCAGGAGCTGGGACCGAGCAACGGGAGCTCACCCCGTCGCGGGGATTCGAACTGTTGACCTTCTGATCGGCAAGCCTAGGCTCTGAAAGAGACTGCACCCATGAAAAAGAGAGTGGACCCACAAAGGTCTTCTCAGGGTCTTCCCCCAATTGAATCTCTTTGCCACAAGGTGGGGAGCAAAACTCCAACTTGTGACACCTCAAATGCCTTACTCAAATATCTCCTAGCTATGCAAGGAATCCCTGACTGTCAGACGAGTTACATTGCCAAATCCAGGTGGTTTGGCTTCCTTTCAAGTCAGCCCTATATGAGTCAGGGATGGTTCTGCCATCTTAAACTTTATCAGACAGACGCAGAAAGTGCTATTTCTGCTTTTGCAACATCATGCCTAGCATACTGCAGTGTAGTAGACATGGGGTTGCCTTTGGTGGAATCAGGAGCACCAAAACTGTGATTCAGCCTTTTTAATATCATCCTATTTCATATTCTAGGCAAAGATGAACCTTTGTGGCTCAACCAGTTCCTGAATGAATTGAAGTCAACCCTTGTCAGAGATCAATTACAACCTCTCCTGTGTTCCCAAAAGCCAAACAGAACACCCCTTTTACGATATGTCGAGCTCAGAAGGCATACTAAGGCATTCTTACAGCTTCTCTACAGTTGCAGAAATCTCTGTTTCTGGAGACATGCCAAGTACATAGGCTGAGCATCTGTTGGGAAGCCATGTAAGTCTTTTTTTTATTTGAGCTGAAATCTTGTGGTTGGGCCTACACCAGCTTGCAGATGGGTTTAAAAAAAAAAAAACATTCAGCCTGTTTTAATCAGGTTCCATCCCCCCAAGCTTATGCCTTTGAAAAGATGGAGGTCTAAATATGTATCAAATCACAGATATCACTGTCCTTCTGGAAGGTCAGATTTTAGTAATGCTTTGCACACACACACACACACACACACACACACACACCTGCTGGGAGCAACTTTCCTGTTCTCCTTTAATTTTAAATAAATGTGCAGTTGTGCTGCTGGGACAGGGCCACTGATTGGGTGCGCAAGGCGCATACACCCTCTCTCCCATTGTAGAGTGCATACCCTCCAAGTGTCCCAGTTTCCAGGTACAGTCCCGAAATTACGAAAGCCATCCCAGCTTCTGATTTAATCCCAGAATCCCCCTATTTCCCTCACCCAATGGTGGTTAACCCTTCACAGACTGCCAGCACAGCGAGCTGGAGTCGGATATAGTCGGTTAGATCCAATGCCTAAGCCAATACCTGTCTACATCCATAACCAATAAAGTTGTGGCCTTTTCATGCCCATTAACTGTATTCAACGTGTCCTGTGTCTTTATTTACCCCGGGAGGGATCTGGGTATTGCCACGCAAAGTCCCTTCCGGCATAAGCAGGAGGGGAGGTTGCGGGCACCCACGAGCCCTCCACGCACTGGGGGGATGGTTGCTATCCCCCCCAGCCATTGGCTGAGCTCCGGCCGCAACGCTCCCTGGTGCATCCAATCTGGATGTCCGGGGGGGGGGGGGCGTGGCTCACAGATTTAAGTGAGCGCGCGGCCGGAGCTCAGTCTCTTGGTTCCTGGCCCCAGCCACTTCGGTTCTTCCGCCCACCCTCCCTTTAGGCAGGGCTTTCCATCTGACATTGCTATGGACCTCGGTTGGTCGCCATTGAGGGGCCTGGTAGGAATTTCCCCTCCCCACTTAGCAAACTGGCTCTGACCTGGTGGTTTTCGCCTACCTCGTAGCAACTCGTCACAACTTTGGTTCTGGCGGTTAGGCATTGGATTATCTCTGAAAGGTTAGAGGTGGGGGGGGGGAGGTTGCTGCCATCACCTCCCCCCAAAATGCGGAGGGGTACTCCCTTAAGGAGTCCGGGGGCGTGGCCATGTCCGAAGCCGTGGAAGGTGAGGGCCCAAGGCACGCCCCTTATCGGTGGCCCCAGGGTGAGTTCCTAGTTGATCTGCATCGCACGGCTCAGCCAACAGTGGTTAACCCTTCACAGACTGCCAGCACAACGGGCTGGAGTCGGGTATAGACGGTTAGATCCAATGCCTAAGACAATACCTCTCTACATCCGTAACCAATAAAGTTGTGGCCTTTTCGTGCCCATTAACCTTATTCAACATGTCCTGTGTCTTTATTTACCCTGGGAGGGATCTGGGTATTGCCACGCAATGCCCCTATTTCCTCCACCAGTACTGCAGCCACTGAGCATTGGAAGGTGAATGAGCAGGTGCTTGCCCCAAGTGGAGGCAGCAAAGGAGCATAGGAACCAACTTCTAGGCGCCGAGGTCCCTTCACCGCCAACAAAATATTTTAGCCCCCCTCCCCCAGTTAATGGCCATTGCTATTCAAATGGCGTGTGTGTGCCACATCATGTGATCGAACGTGCAGGGTGATGCTTAACTCCCCACCCCAATATTTTTTTCAAGTTGGGACCCCTGCGAGACAGCATCCCATGGCTTTCCCCGAGCTGCTCATAGAAGCAGCTGAAGAGCAAGCAAGGAAGATTCACGTTTTAAGGATGTTTTATTATGTTTTTAGATCTGTTGTAAGCCACCCAGAGTGGCTGGGGAAACCCAGCTGGATGGGAGAGGTATAAATAACAAAATTATAATTGCTACTGCAGTGGTACCTCGGGTTACAGATGCTTCAGGTGACAGACGCTTCAGGTTACAGACTCCGCTAACCCAAAAATAGTACCTCGGGTTAAGAATTTTGCTTCAGGATGAGAACAGAAATCGCGTGGCAGCGGCACAGCGACAGCGGGAGGCCCCATTACCTCAGGTTAAGAACAGTTTCAGGTTAAGAACGGACCTCCAGAACGAATTAAGTTCTTAACCAGAGGTACCACTGTATTATTATTATTATTATTATTATTATTATTATTATTATTATTATTATTGGAGGTTGCCACCACTGAGGCCCAGCCTTGTGTGTCATACCAGCTTTGAGGGGCAGGCAGGGTGCAGGGTTGCCATGAGTAGGAGGAAAAGGGGAGCAGAACACAGCACATGGGGTCTTAAACTTTGTGCATCTGCGTCTAATCTTGTCCCCATCTAAAATTTGTGTGTGTTTTTCTTTTTGTAAATCTACCAAAGAATAAAATAAAATCAGGATTAAGGGGTTTTTCTCAGGACTGTAGAGAGCATTTGCGCACTCACCTTTGTTCTCCTAGGAAGTGCTTTGCAGGGGATGACAAGAAAATGGGGAGTCAAGGAGGGTCAGTTGGAGGGAGTGAGAAATGCTCCTGTTTTCATCTGAGGGAAGATGGAGGGTATGAGAGTGCATACATATTGCAGCAGCACAGGGCCGGCCCTATGGCCAGGTTGGGTGGCGCAGGCCCGCCAAGGGGGGCGCTGGCCACTCCGCCGCACAGCAGCGCCCTTGGCAGCCGAGCTGCGCGCTGAGCCTGGCCGCCCGTCACGCAGGAAAACGGCGCGCCGGGGGGCGCCGGAGGGATCCGTCGCACCATGGTGCCAGGGCGCCAGAGATGCTTAAGACGGCCCTGCAGCGGCATGAGGTAGCTCCACAGGAAAGCCCTATCCATGTGGCTGCAAGGGTATGTTGAGGAAACAACGTATACCCTGGAGAAGTCAGAAGAAGGGCAATCAGAGTGTCCTAAAAGTAAAAACGAAAGGCACCCAAATCTGGAGACTCTGTTGGATGCCAAAACTAGAGCTCCATTTGACATGAGGGTATCAGGAAGTCCCGAAAATATTTACCAGGTGGCAAAGTACTTCTAAGAAGTCGGGCTATGCATATGATAGTCCAAAGGTGTGTGGGTTGGTGAAGCAGTGGAGGATGGATTAAGACTAGCCAGGGAATGTGATTCAGAGACTCAATTTAAACTTCCGAAGTCAGCCTTTAATCCTATCAGTCTCCGCTTCTTCCTCCTTGTGTCCTGGGACTAAACCCAAGAAGCACATAGATCAGTTTGTTGTCAGAAAGAAGATGAGTAATTGCTGTTCGTATTTGCTCCCTTTATTAGTTTGACACTTCCCCTCCCACATTGTGGCATATGGTGTGTCCTCTTGAACCGCTCCTGCAGCCAGAGGACGATCCCTGAGAGCCAACAGAGAGGATATGGGGAGCAGCAGGAAAGCCAATACAGACATTTGATCTTTTGCTCCTTTCAGCTGGGAGAAGGGGAAAAAAAAACCTTATGAAGAGAACGGAATGGAAAATAGCTTTCAGGATCATTGTCAGGAGAGGGGAAAGATCCTCTTGTGATGGCGCAACGATGCATGTATGTGAAATGGTAGCAGTCCAAAGTGCAGGCGAAACATCACACGGAATACTTGCAGCAGCTTGAAAGGCGAGTTATGCTTCCATTATGACACGGGAGGGAAATCAACAAGGAAATGAAAATGCGATTGGCCTCCCCATGATCCTGCTAGAAAAACAACAGGAAAAATAAAATACGCTTGGATGAAAAATAATGTTGGGGGGAGGGGGGGAACTTGGCATTCTTAGGCTGTAGGTTTTTTTTATTTGTTTGGACAAAAATAAAATAAAAATGGAATGCAGATGAAAAAGAGAAGCAGGCAGAAATAAACATCGAACAGGAAAGCCACGGTATTAGGCTAAGGAGAGCAAAATCTGAGCATGGATTTTGACCTCAAAATGTGCGGCTGGAGTGTAGGAGGCCAGCTCTAGGATCACTACTTTTCTAACAGATAATTGCATGTAATTAACACTACAAATGACAGATTTAAAGGTTCAATTATACTTTTCAAATTAGTGGTTCAAATTGGCATCTGTGCCAGAGGGAAGGGGGCCAGAAATATGCTGGCTTAAACATGTCCAAGCTTTCACAGTATCCAAAGCTAGCATGTGTCATCATAGGACTGTGAAGATAATTTACTGGTGCACCCCCAGTAAACTCCTTGCATTGATCAGACATAAACTGCACATGAGATGACCATACATAGGGTGGTACGAGGCTTCTGGCTGACTCCCATTCATGGAAATTGGCTGTGTTGGAATAGCAGGATTGGAAGGGCTATGTTGAAATCTGGAGTTTTGATTTAACAAGGGGCTTCACTGACACTGATAAGTTCAGTCTCAAATTTCAACACTTCCCTCAAAATGGCTTTGCTGCAATTTCTCACCTATCTGTGCTTGGCTAAAACTTAGCATCATGCAATATCTTCCTGCCCATTTTATATCTATGCTCTGAGTAGCTACCCCTGGGTTACATTAGACATTATTTTCCTGCTGATTCTGTGACATGATTGTACAATGACAGAATGATTTTTAAAACAAAGAAAATGCCAGTCGTGACTCCTGAATCCACACACAAAGTCGGAGACCACAAAGGCACCAACTAAGGAGCCCATGAGTGTGTGTGTGTGTGTGTGTGTAATGAATTGGGGGGGGGACATGTTTAAAATAACTTTTTATTTTTTAAAACACCTTGAAGCCTTCTTTTTAGGAATTCTAGGTGCCGAAATCCCAATGGAACATAAAAGACTATTTATTTATATGACCACGGCTGCACGGATGTTATTGGCCCAGAAACGGAAAGAAGATAAAGTCCCTACCAGAGAAGAATGGCAGATTAAGTTGATGGATTATACCAAAACAGCAAAAATGACTGGAAGAATCAGAAATCAGGAAGACCAAAATTTTAAAAAGGAATGGGGGAAATTTTATAATTTATCTTAAAGACCATTGTAAACAGTTGAAATTGTTAGTAGGATTGGAATAACACTTGTAGTTTAATTGTGAATTTTGGACATAATGGAGATGTAAAAGATTTGGATTATTATAAAAGATGTGGGAGGAAATGACTAACAATAGGACCCACAAAGGAAAGTCCGGGAGATTCTTTGGAATCTTGTGTTTTTATGTTGTATGTTGGATATGTGAAACTTTAATCTGAAAAACCAAATAAATATTTTTTTTTTAAAAAAAAGTTCGGGGTTTTGAGTCAGTTGCTGGATATCAGGGGACCACTACAACTGAAGCTGGTGGTCAGAAGCCCACAAAGGACCTTTTAGACCAGGCATCCCCAAACTGCAGCCCTCCAGATGTTTTGGCCTACAACTCCCATGATCCCTAGCTAACAGGACCAGTGGTCGGGAAAGATGAGAATTGTAGTCCAAAACATCTGGAGGGCCAAAGTTTGGGGAAGCCTGTTTTAGACCACCAGGGCCAGAGCTCAGATCCACATGTGTGCCCTCCCAAGAGTCAGAGGAAACAGATGTCTCCCACCATAGCTCAGCAGTCTGGCAGTGCAGGAGGTGCAAAAGGAGGGAAACTATGGAACAGAAGAGCAGTTCCCAACTTTAGGTCAGGGGGTTGGGATTCTACCACCCAAGGTGGCTGCTTCAGCCCTGGTACCACAGCTGAGATTTCTGCCATCTCAAAGCATGACACCTACTTAGGTGTCATGACTAGTTTTGTTCGCCCTGTCTCCTTGAGCTGGCATACTCATAGGGTGACATCCAGCATCACAAGATCAAGCTTGTGTTCATGTGATGGGACTTCCTCTTCCCTGCCTCCTCCTTGCTTCAGTCACCCTCTCCCCAATCTTCTCCAGAAGGTTCCTCAACCCCCGACTGCATTTTTTAGAGGCATGTGACGGGCTTCAATGTAGGCTCCATCACAGGAAATGCCCCATCATGCAAGCAGACACCCGTTCTGCTAGCAGACAGAAGCCACTGGATTTCACCCTCCATGTCCATAGCCTTCTGTTCCTAGTTCCTCTGCAAATTTCTCTCAGCATTATCTGTCAACAGGGCTTCCCCCCACTGGCAGGTCAGGAAGAGGGCAGGGGTCTGTAGACATAAAATCAAGAGATTTCCAGCTTTTCCCAAACACTTGTCTCCTCAGCCAACTCCTTTCTTCCAGTTCCAAAATTCCATCTCCCACCTCCATATCTCCTGTGCCTCATTTCCTCTTCTTTGGCCCAAAGCCTTCTCAAATATGTCTTTCAGAATCTGCTACACAGATTCTCTCCCACCCCACCCCACCCCCATCTTCAAGGGGCTGGGATTTGCCAGGAATTAAACAAAGGGAATGCAATTAAGGTGTGTTATTAATAAAACAGTGTTGCTAGAAAGCTATTGGCTTTCAAAAGATATTTCTGTTCCCAAGGAGGTGTGGGGGTAGTTTTGGGTTGTTTACTTTTGTCCTGACAGATTTCTACCCTGATTCTGCCAGGTGGGTATACAATGACAAGTTGTGTGTGTGTGTGTGTGTCATATCTCGCTCACCGTGACTGAATGAATAAACCAGTTGCACGCAACTGTTTTGCTCAAAAGAGAACCTGGAATGGACACAGCGTGGGGAGATAAGGATATCTGACTTTTATACTAAAGCATATTTTAAACATGAGAAGAAGAGCTTTATGTAAAACTGAATTTACAGGGTTCAGCAGGGGCCATGTCTGAAATTTACAACCCTAACAAAAGAAATGGATTGGAAGTTCAGGTCGTGTATTCCCATTCAAAAGCTTGTAGGGTGCTTTCAAAGGTTTACAAGAGGAGACAGTCAAAATGGCAGGATGGCTATATGAAAAGAATGTATTTTATTCTAAGGACAAATGGCAAAGAACCTATAAGAGAGAGGAATGTTTTATTTAATAACAGGTATGCATTTGTGCTTTCCCCTTGTACGCTGCATATCCTTCACTCTCTCTGTTTAGTCAAATGTATTCTATTCTTTTACTTTTGACGTTATTCAGAAAGCCATAAATGCTCCTTTATCCGAATGGATCACTGTTGCCAATATCTTTTAAAAGCTTAGAACTGGACAGGGAGTGGGGTGAGTATTTTTTCAGCAGAAAAGAAGGCACTTTGCACCCTACATGTAACTCCCTTCTACATACTCTGTCTTCTGCCTCTGTTACCAGTCCCAGGGTCCCCCAAGTTGCTCTTCTCTACCACTAGATATTTAAATGAGAGAGAAAATGTCATACTATGCCAGTGGATAGTATGATAATAAAGCAGATATAGGATTATTTTCTAATTAACAAAATGTATTCCAGTAGATCCTCCAAGTGTCCCGCTTTTCCTTAGGACATCCCTACTTTCATTGGAGAGAAGTTGGGCGGTATGGTAGGATGTCACTATTTCCATTGGAGAAATTTTAGAGGGTATGGAATTACACGACCCCCCCCCCCTGAGTCAATAAGTAACTATACAACCTGCTGTATTGTTTTAATACTCGATTGGGAGCTGCCCAGAGTGGCTGGGGAGACTCAGCCAGATGGGTGGGGTACAAATAATAAATTATTATAATTATAATTATTATTATTATTTAGTTTTTTTACTGTTTAATGTATATAGATAGTAGATAGATAGATAGATAGATAGATAGATAGATAGATATAGATAGATATGTTGGAAGCTGACCAAAATGGCTGGGGCAACACAGCCAGATGGGTGTGATATAGAAAGTAAAATGGTTGCTGTTACTATGGAATAGGATGTCCCTATTTTCACCGAAGAAATATTAGAGGGTGTAATTCCAGTTACTGTACGTGCATTTTATATAGCTGCTGAATTTGTAGGCCTCAAAGTCAGAATTCTAGGTTCTCCTACCTTAGATCAGGATCACACATTACATTTGCCATGGAGAAGCTTTTTTAAAAGAAAAAGGAAAGGTATTTCCATGACAAGTAGCCTGTGTCTGAAACTCACAGAGCTGGCATGATCAATATTCCTAGTGGCCATTGAAGGGATGTTGAGACTCACATGTCAGCAATCTTACAAACTTTTACATTTTCCAGAGGCGTAGCCCTGTTAGATTCCTCCCCCCCCCCACCAGCAAATGCAACAACACGTCCTGTGGCACCTTAAAGACCAACACATTTATTATTTATTGATTTATTAAACCTTCTACTTGTAACGGGAAAGGTCGTTTTGGCAGCCTGGTCTGCATGAATGAATATATGTGTTCTTCTGGCCTTCTAAGCCTTCAGTCACTGCAGCGTGTTCTAAAAGACCCTCACTTGGAAAGCCATAAAAGGAGCGCGAGCTAGGATCGTTCAGGTGCATAGTTATCTAGATCATATTTCATGTTGTATATCTTCTAAACATCTATAGTGTGGCGAGATGCACTTCTGAAGTGTTTTGCTGCGGCTGGGGTTGGGGTGGTGGGGCTCAGCCAAACTACGCACACACACACACACATACAGAAAATTCTCTCCCCTTTCTTACAATGCAGAGTTTTTCAACCTTTTATAGCGCCACTGAGGTGAAAAGACACACAGTTGCTTTCCCCTTACAGGCAGCCTGCCATCCACAAAGCAGTCAGGGGTCTCCATTGCAAACCTCTTTGTGACCTGATTGGCTGTTACATCCACACCTTCCTTCTTTCATGTAACACCACTATGTAGCCTCTGTTTGGTAACATCGCTGAAGGCAAATGAAGGAATCGCAATGCTGGCTTGGGTGGCATCATCATGTATTCAAATCTGACCATGAAGCTATGTTACCTGGCAAGAGAAATGAGAAAGCCAAAGAAAAAATCGTGCAAAAGCAGCAGCAGTGAACAAGACAGCATATGTAAGTTTGGGGGAGTCTTTCGGGAAACGTTTGGGCTCTTTGTAACCCCTTTCACTCAAAAAATGTTCAAGTTAGAACAGTTGGCTATGCCCTGGGCTTCAAGCAATTGCAGGAATACAGTCATACCTCGGTTTTAGTACGCTTCGGTTTGAGTACTTTCAGTTTAAGTTTAAGTACTGCGCGGACCCGTCTGGAACGAATTAATCCACTTTCCATTACTTTCAATGGGAAAGTTCGCTTCAGGTTAAGTATGTTTCAGGTTAAGTACCAATTGTGTACTTAAACCGAGGTACCACTGTATCAGAGCACTTCCTGGATCAATAAATGGTTTGCCCTTTCACATTTAACATATATTTATCTCTTTAGATTTTCTCCTATCACACCCATCAGGCACCTGAGTTTGATTAGCGGAACTTCGCCATCTACTTCTAGGCAGAACTTAAGCTCATGAATGTTCTTTCTAACGTGCCACCTTTCCATTCTGTTATGTGCATTGTGTCTGCAGTGTTATTGCCTAAATGGGAAAGGAGATCTCCATAGAAATGCAGTGACATGCTTCATACAGTGGGTGACCTGGTAAGGTTAGCTAGATGCGGGGACTTTTGTTGCAAGATATCAATGATCACTTTTTCTGTACATCATCTTGTGGCAGCTGTGACTGAAAGCTTAAAGCCTCAGTGCTTTCTCATAGATATCATGCCCTAAATAGGCTAAGCTGTCTGTCTGAAAAACAAATGTTTTATTTTTCTCAGTATGAAAAATACAGAAAACAGCCTTTCCGCCCCATCCCCCAATCTCCCTCTCCCTTAGTTGCTGTTGTTTCAATCTCTGATATTCTTGCTATCCAGCTGGTACATTACTTTTGTAATGTCTTAACATAGTCTTAGGAAATGTGTCTTCTAAGAGGAAAGTCAACCATGATTTGATTCTCTCTCTTCTCATCATACTGACTAGCCAAATACAGATTTGTCAACATGAAATGACAACTGTGTGGAGGCCAAGTTAATTTGTTTCCTGTTGTGGCTGCCTGATATTGAACTTATTCCTGTCCTAAGCAATTACTGGTAGAATGGGGCAGCTCTTCATGAGGACTAGAATTTCATTTCATGCCATTGAAAACCTTAGAAAATGGAAAGAAAGGAAAGGGTGCTTTTATGGTACCTCATTGTATAAGGAACTTTTATATACTTATTCGCTAGTAATTTTATAATTCAGCAGAGGCTGGATACACCATGTATCACAGAGTGACATTATTTTTATCAATGAAATGCTATAGGAAATTTTTTACTGTGTATCCACTCAGGCGTTTAGCAGATCATCAATAAGTTCCCCTAGTTGTAAACTGGAAATCTGAAATTTAAATAGTCTAGGGAGGAGGAAAGTGTGCGCCTGACTTATATAATCTATGATAGACACCTACTCAAGTCAAAATTTGGCATAGCCTATGCTATTTGTTACCTCCAACACAAGGAAAAATAAAACAAAGTGGGTGGAAAGGAACGCCACAGGTGGTATATATATAAGGTATATGTTACATATATTGTTCCGAAACGTGGCCGTTATCATGCAAAAGCCATATTTGGCTTTGAGATTGTCATATACAGATGACTGCGCTAAGGCTGTGTCTAATCATGGCTTTTGACTGCTCCGTGTCCCCAGATCTAAACCCTTCTTTTGTTCTCAGGTATATTTGTTTTAATGAGGGTTAAATTGGGAATTGTTTAATTTTCAGGAGGCTCCAGCATATCCACTGCTGGGAACTAGAAGTCCCAGTGGACACAATGGAAAAGTCTTTGAGCCAATACTCCAAGCTTAGGGGGAACTCTCAGAAATACAGGAGATCCAACTCCTTGAATTCTCCACCCAGAGAGTTTCTCCACAGGATGGTCTAATCTGGGATGCAATGCAGTAGGTATAGCCTAGATATTATAAAGGCTCAATAAGAGTTTAATGAAGAGCTGTGGAGGGAAGCATCCAGCTTTTATACATTTTCTCATTCATGCCTTCCTTTGGAGTAATTATTCTGGCACTGTATAGCAAGAGTGTTAAATAAAAGAGCAGAGGAGAACCTCTTTAAAAAACCCACTGTGGTGAGCTTTTCAGGATCCCACTATATTGGCCAGCCGAAACTCAGCAGTGCTGGAACAGTAATTTACAGCTATTCATCAGCAATGAATTGCACACCCACACTTGGCAAAGAAAACATGGTGCGAAACTACAGCAGATGATGGATTATGATGATGGCAAATAACAAAGATAATGGCTATTGATTTTCCTCCCCCCCCCCCTTTTTGGAAGGATCCTTCACCCTATGTTTGCTGTGGAGACACTGACAAAACCAGCTGGCAGTAGCAGGTATTATGAATGTGAAAAGACAAAGGACCATCACCAATGTTTATATCCATACTTGTTTTATGGTCTATTATCTGGAAATTCTGACAAAAAGATGAGAAGAGAAACCAGAGATAGATGGTAGAGATAGATAGATAGATGATAGATAGATAGATAGATAGATAGATAGATAGATAGATAGATAGATAGATTATAGAGAATTCTGATCTGGAACAGGATAATTTTGTTCTCTCTGTCTTCCTGTTTGTGCTCCCCTGTAATCAGGAAGATGCAGATTAATTTAGAAAAAAAGGTGTAAAATCGGACAGGCAATTGTACTAGGCTCTCTTCAGGCCTCTTTCAGCCCTGGGCTTCTGTTGTGCTATATTCTGTGCATCTTCCATCAAATGGTATGAGAAGCATGCAGCCAATGGCATTTCCCTTGTCACTGCAAATCTTGCCACGATATTAAGTCTCTGTTTTTTTGCAAAACTATGGTTTATTTTAATTGAAATGCATTTCATTTTGAAAGATGGCCCATGCTGACATTTTTTAAAAGATGAAGTAATGCGTAGGTTGGGGCGCTTTAGATCTTTTGTTTTATTTTACGTTAATGTTACAGGTCCAATGTTTGCAAAGTCTTACTTAAGGACTTAATTTAAATAAAACTTCCTGCCTTAACCTTAAACACATGTGCGAGATCTACAACAAATCACAAATAATATCTGCTAGGTTACTAACCCCATGCACATTGGACCTTTGATCACTTCAGCTGTAATCTTACTATAAAATCCATTCTCAGTGGGCCTATTTCTTCTCTTTCAAACCTCTGAGAATCTTGCAGCTGCTGCAGCTTTGTTTTCAATCATCAGTTCTGAAATACTACTGTTTCTTCTGCCATTATGCAAGGGCTTTTCCAGACATCGCGAAGAAGACGTTCATACAATATAAGTGATATTAATGTCTGGGCTGAAACTGTTTCCTCAGCTACTAATAAACTTCCTTTACCCCTTGATCATGGCCAGAGAGCTGTTGTACCCTACAACAAAAGGGGGCATCTGCCAAACAACCGCAGACAGGAGCTGGATCCTGCTAAGACAGACAAACTGTGTGAGATAGGCTCCTAGTTCTGAGAACTGGGGGCTTGCCTGTTCTAAATGGGCTTGCATTCCCTCTGAAGGAAACGCTATGCAGTTTAGGAGTGCTCTTGGAACCAGAAATGTCAATGGAAGCCCAGATTTGGCTGACACATGCCCAGGTATCCTCAAGTTTAGACAATTTAATGCTCTCTTTGTGGAGCTTCACCCTGCAACTGGTCCTGAGTCTGCGACTGACACAGGATGCTGTGGTTCAGTGATACCCTTTATATTACAACAGTTCCAAAGTATCTGCATCGGCTTCCTATTAACTACCAAGCAAAGCCCATTACCCTCCATAAAGGGTAATAAATTGCCCACCCCCTATTTTGTTCCTCATAGAAGTATTCCGTTAAAGGAATCCTGGGGCTCAGGGACTCTAGTCACATACCCGCCATAGGCCATTACAGAGCCAAGCCTTGGGGAACATTCCGGGGTCAAGGGGAGAGTGTCTGTTGAACAGTACCTCCACTCCCTTGGGGTGTTTACTTGACTTACCTACCCATAGGTAAGTCGGAGCTGGTCCTGACCCAAAGGGGGTCAGATGGAATGGTCCTGACCCAAAGGGGGTCAGATGGAATTTGTCCTGCCCCAAGCAGGGCAGATGGAAATGGTCCTGTCCCTTAGAGAGGACAGATGGATTAACCAAAGCCTAAGCCAACACTCAGAATAAAATTGTATTTTAAATAAAGTTGTGGCCAAAACAATGCCAAAAACCCAAACCTAAAATAATGTGTGAGTTGTGAGTTATTTAGGGGGGGGGTGTTCTGGGAGCTTCGACACACAAATGTTAAGGTTTTGCCACTAACATATAAAATGCTAAACAACTCTGGACGAGATTATCTGCAAAACTAGCTTCTCTTCCACTGCCCTGTTCAGGGCATTAAGTCAAACAAATGGAACCTGATTAGTTTGGCCATGGCCTGATGATTATCAGCTTGTGGCAACACAGAGATGAGTTTTTTCAGTGGTGGAACCAGTATTGTGGTAATATACTGACTCTGACATCTTGCTCTCCATGCCACTTGCCATTTTCTCCTGCTGTTTTTCCCCCTTTACAAACAAAATAAAATTGTACAAACTATCCAAATTTTGAATAACGATCTTACAAAAGCAAATATGTTAGCTCATTGCAAGACATTCAGAAATCACCCATATGCTTTACCAACGCCGAGTGCTAATCTCAGTGGTCCATTCAAAATCTTTGTTCTGTCTCTCAGTTTCTTTTGGGAATGACCATTTTTGAAAGTAGGAAGATGAAGATTATATCGATGTCGGGAGAAAGGGTTATGCAGAGGTGGGGCAAAGTTCATAAGTAAATAAATGGGAATTTTAAAGGCTCCTATCTAATAATATTATGCTGCTATATTTTTCATTCCTTTACTTGGATTATTTTCCCACACACTAGGTCAATGACAAGATCTACTTTTTTTCTAAATTATGCCTTGGGGGAAATACACATAATGAACGAACAGATTTTGTTTTCACAGTTAACTCATTCATAAAATTAACAGCAGAGTGCTGCCGATTGCTTTGATGTGTTTCAGTAAGTTCCACTGATTTAACGTACATTTCCCCCCTTTTTGTTATCTTTGCAAATCTGCCTGCTGTTGGAACTTTGCCGCAATTCCTGGCCTGTGGCAGAGGGACTAAGATCTGAACATATGCTATTACAGAGACATCTATTTTCAGATCTGATGGCTCAGAGCTCTGTGTTGCTTCTTGAGCCCACTAATCCTACCAATTAATTCCTTCTGACTACAGTGACATCTGTTGGTGAGGCCAGAGCTGATGGATTGTGGGTTCAACTTCAGGGTTGCACCAGACGAGCTGTTTCAAAGCATGGCAGTTGTTACCTTCTCTCATTTTACTTTTGCTAGTGCAAACATTTTGGATGGAGCAAATTGGTCTATTTTCGCACGGGGAAAAAACTTAGGTGCTGAGGTCTAATATTTAGGCTGCTAGCTCAGAAGGATTCCTTTCATGAGTCAACTGAACAAGTGTTTGACCTCAACGTTAATCTGGCCAGAGGATGATCAGGGAGCATAGCTGCCAACTCTCCCGTTTTCCCCGGGAAATCCCCGTTTTTCCAGCTGTTCCTAGCTGAAAAAAATGGATTTTTTTTGTTTTTCCCTGGTTTATTCTGGCACGGCGGCCATTTTGGAACTGGGCGGAGCATGCTCAGAAGCGACTTTTGATGCTGCTCTGCCCAGTTCCAAAATGGCTGCAGTGCAACTTCTGGCGCGACGGCCATTTTGGAACTGGGCAAAGCAGCATCAAAAGTCACTCCTGAGCATGCTCCGCCCAGTTCCAAAATGGCGGCAGCGCTACTTCCGGTGTGCTATTTCCGGCCCGGTCCCTTATTTCTCTGACAGCAACTTGGCAGGTATGCCGGGGAGTCTTTAAAATGTAGGTGCCATTCTCTTGATGGAATGGCACCTAAAATCATGGATGAACTCCTGGTTCTTCACTTGCTGAAAGTTCCTTGATGATCCACTGATGGTGAGTGGGAACAGGCATGTTGGGTTTGTGTCAGGGGCAGCCTCTAAACCACAGGATCCAAATCTCCACTGTTTCTCTGGTTACCAGAACATTCTAAAAGCTATAAGGAGTTGACTTTCAGGGGAACAGCTCCGAGCATGCTCAGAACATATGTATGATTTGATTGGGCTGGAATAGCCTCAGTCCTCCTCGTCAATGTAGATGGCTCTCATAACAGGAAGAAGGAGCAGAATGCTCCTCAACCAGGGCTAAAAAATGGGAAGTCTTCCAAATAATAATAATAATAATAATAATAATAATAATAATAATAATAATAATAACACCCCACCCATCTGGCTGGGTTTCCCCAGCCACTCTTGACCACTCCCAATAGAATATTAAAAACACAATGCAGCATTAAACATAAAAAACTTCCCTGAACAGGGCTACCTTCAGATGTCTTTTAAAAGTAGGATAGTTGCTTATTTCCTTGACATCTGATGGGAGGGCGTTCCACAGGGCAGATGCCACTATGCCTCGTTCCTAGAGACACATGGGAGGAAACTTTTTACCATAGAAATACTATTGGATTAGGATTGGGTGAGTGATGCACAGAGCTGATTGACAGAGCATAAAATGTAAGTATAAACTATACGTGGGACAGGAAAGAGTGTGTGGCTTTGAGATGTTTTTTGGGGGGTGGGGGGGTTAAAATATATTTGCATTATCATTGGGAGGGCTGTGCCCCAGTAGCCCTATAAATAGTCTGCACCCTTTATATAAATCCTTTAAGAATGTTTCATGAGTTTATTCTGGTATGCCAAGGTTGCATATTTCCTAAAGTTCACACTTTCTTTGAAATATCTGGGCACATCTGTTTTGATGTGCCTTTGCTTTTGCTTCGTCCTAATCTGTCCCCACCCCTGACTTAGGTTTCAAATGGAGTTTTTAAATACTCGCCACTTCCACATAGCAGCATATTATGGATTTGATGCTCTCCATCCACACAAATTATATACGATATTGACAAGGCATTATCAACATAATGATAGGAAGTTTAGGGAAGTTTTTAATATCTGACATTTTGATGTATTTTTAATCTTTAGTTGGAAGCTGCCCAGAGTGGCTGGGGAGGCTCAATAATAATTTATTTATTATTGTTATTACTCAAGAAATATCAACAACCTCAGATATGCTGATGACACAACCTTGATGGCAGAAAGTGAGGAGAAATTAAAGAACCTTTTAATGAGGGTGAAAGAGGAGAGTGGAAAATATGGTATGAAGCTCAACAAAAAAAAACCTAAGATCATGGCCACTGGTCCCATCATCTCCTGGCAAATAGACAGTGTTCTCGAAGCTACCAACATGAGTCTGACCAAACTGTGGGAGGCAGTGGAAGGCAGGAGTGCCTGACGTGCTCTGGTCCATGGGGTCACGAAGAGTCGGACACAACTAAACAACTAAACAACAACCACTACTACTACATCAATATGCAACCTATATCATTTCCCCATTTAGTCCAGTTTTACCATTGCCACAGAAAAAGTGATAAGTAAAAACAGACAGACAGACAAACAAACATGTGAGTGGCAAATCTGGGTTGGGTTGGGGGCGGGGAATGAGATTGCTTTTTGATGAGGTTGATGTTGTGCAGACACTGGAAAAAAACCATGTATGACTGATCAGCACTGAGTCTACAATTAGCTGTCATATGGAAGCACCCAATATAAGAAGATGCTGCTCAGCCAGGCCAATGGCCCCATCTAGTTCAGCATCCCATTCTCAATAATGCCCAACTAGATGCCAGTGGGAAGTTTGAAAACCGAAAAATCTCACAAACACCCCAAGGCCTGGTTTAAACACTTCCAAGGTTTCCTCTGTTCAGATCCCATTCTTGATGTGATGTCTAACTGGCCGTTGAACAAACTTTCAAAATAAGCTTTTATCATATGCTTATACCATTTTTAAAAACGATTTCTGGGGACTACTGTATCTGTTTCCCCAGAGATTCCACATTTATTGTAAAAGCTGTTTATAGAAAGGAAAGGAAATCATCCAACACAATTTAATTTATTTCCCGTATGCTTAAAGGAAAGGAAGGAAGACAGAAGACAAAAGTTCCCGTAGATAATGCTTTATGGAAGTTTTCATGAGTCTAAATTAGAAGTCTCATTAAATAATAAAGGACAATGTGAAATGTAATCTGATTCAGTAAGGCTGCTGCCATTTAAGTACCTGGCTAATAGAGTGCAAATAGAGTTCACTGCAGATTCAAATATATTGGTAAATTCCTAAGTAAAGAACCACAAGAAATGAGACGGATATAGTAAGGCATGGTAATAAGCTGGCAAGAAAATAGATTTGAGAGAAATGGAAGGGAAGAAAGGTATTAAGAGTCATCAGGCTGTCAGCTGCAATGAAGAAATCAAGCAGGAACACACACAAGGAGGAAATTTAATGTAGAAGGCAATCTATAAAGAGTCATGTATATCACTGTTCACCATAGATGTAATTGCCTGGCATGAAATCAGGCTCTCTCAATTTATCTGGTCAGAAAATATTAAAAATGTTAAACTCATCCTCACTGGAAAAGAGGAGAGAAACTTCATAAGAACCTGATTTGAATTATTTTTCTAATTGCAAAGGGGATTGAGAATATTGATCCAGACAGCTAAATAGCTGTGGTCTTAGATTCACTATGTTTCCAATCAACTGCTTGTGAAGAAACAAATCAACTGAGTTCATCCTATTTTCCAATCTGCATTACACAAAAAAGCTAATTTTGAAGAAAGTCCACCTAAGGAAACCGTTAAGCAAAGGGTCTGCTGGTTTCTCTTTAAGGTTTCCAGACTCAAAAGAGAGCAGGGCAATTAAAGGCACAGAAGTCCTGTCCTCTATTGAGTCTGGCAACCCTATTTTTCTGTACACACAAAAATATGTTTACGTTTTATGTAAAAATGTACAAGTATACATACATATATACACAACCAAAGCATATTTTAAACTCTTTTCTGTGGTAGTTTTAAAAACAACAGAGGAAGCAATAGCACATAATTGTAATAACATAGGTTTCCTCTTTTTGTATTTTGTGAGGGGAAAATCACGCAGGTACAAAGTTTCACTTGTCAGGGTAACTTTATTTGCACGTTTTCCTCTTCTGCAGACTGGGCTCTGTGATGTCTAGCATCCTTTAGTGCTTTGAAAATAAAATAGAATGGTGATAATCAACTAGAAAACAGAACTATAGCTCCCCCGTCCCTGTTTCACAACCACCATTCAGGTGGGTTAGGCTGAGAATTCATGACATGCTCATTATTCCTTGGTGAACTTCAAAGGTGAAGAGGGGCTGGGACCAGTCCCCTAGCATGGCATTCTAACCACTACACCATACTGCAGTTTTGTCGAGACACTTTTAGACATCTCCCTCTCTCTTTCTCCTTCTCATTAATTAGCCGATGGGATGTTAAAAGTACCACATGAACAGGAAGATTTGAAACATAAACCAAAAGGAGATAGTTTATCATTGACATATGTCAAAGTTACAGATAATTTATGTGGGTTTTTTTTTACGATTTGTCTGTGGCCTTTCCCACTTCTTTAAAGGTCAATAGGCTGTATACGCGTTGTGCAGATTGCTGACTGACTCTGCAGCTAGATTTATAAGAGCTGGATCTGGGCTTGCAGGTGTCTTGTTCAGAAGCGATAAGAAATATTTCTGCCTTTTGTCAAGGCTGGCAGAATTACTGCCCGTAAATTGCCAGACACATTGTTTAAAATTGCCAGATGGATCAGTATTCTGCTGCTGTCACTCAGTATAATTTCACGGAGCTCAGTAACTACCTTTTCTTTAACATCCTCTGCCTGCCTATTTCTCTTACACCAAGAAATGCATGTGGTCCTCATCTTGCATGCACTGATGCCTTGAAGTCTGCCAGCTAAAGCCAACCCCACAAAATACAACAGTTCAACAAAGTTCAGCAGTCAAATTTAATATGAAACTGAAGTACCAAAGCCCCAAAGACCAAGCTTGAAGATAAGACGAAAACTTTAACACTTATTTACCAGTGTCATTAAAAGTCTTTAACTTTTACTCACTTTGGGGCAGATGTATGTAGAAATGTTGTAGGCATTGGCCTCAATCCAGCCAGGTATGACTAATTCATATTGAAACCAGTGCGACGAGATATAGTTTTGGCCAAAAAAATAAACAAGTAAAATTCTGACAGTCTCAGAACAGGTTTCAAAGTTGCAATTCCCTGCCCCCCCCCACTTCCAGGCAGGTATTCGAATGAGTTGAAGAGATCCACCGAACAAGATGAGATTACTAAAGACAATAGTTTACGTTTTCCATGCCACCCATTCCTAAATAAGTATGGGGAATGAGGAGGGTTTTTGTTTTTGTTTTGCATATGGCGGGTATTGGACTTCCTGCCTCTTGTGTTACTAGTACAAAATACTTATAACCAGCAGATAATGTTTTAAAGATAATCATTGATTCTGAAATAATTGAATTGTGAAAGCATGCATTCGACCTAAACGGCAAATATATCAGGGTTTGCTGATTCGATGTCTGTTGTTTGGTGCCATGGAAGTATTCCTATGGAGTCTGGCAGTGTTTCATCAGGTTCCCCATCCTGTAGAGCATCTATCTGAAACTGTTAGATCTGTCATCAGGATATTTGGAATGAGGTGTCACCAGTGTTATTTTTCTAGAAAAAGAGGTGCCGGAACTCACCCTGAATGCCTCCCTTGTTCTCTTAGAGCAGCAATGGCTCTGAGTTCCCATGAGTTCCTGCTGAAGAAAAGCTCTGGGTGTCACCAATATGCAGACAACAATACAACTTTATCTCTCTGTTCTATCTGCTGCCTGGAGGGCTCATCACTTGTTCAAGGCTACCAGATGTCCCTAGTCCATTGTCAACCCTCTAGATTCTCCAGATGGAAGTTAGCTATGACTTACTTCCTATTGATTTCAAGTATGGCTAACTTAAGTTCCATCTATTTCAACTGGAACAAAGTGTGACTTACAGTGAAGTCCAATGTGTGTTTACCTGGAAGTAAATCCGACAAGGATTACATCAATATTCTGGAATTAATCTATTGGCTTTATATCATGCCACAGATTGACAAACGGCAACAGTCTGGAAAAGCGTAATGCTTTTAGTAAAAGGGAGTATGATAAAATGAGCCTCATTTATTCATATTGGAACCTTGACCTTTTGATTCAGATAGAATAGTTGTGATATTATACTTTTTAATTGGTAGATTAAAATCTATGATTAATTTTTCAGAGCTATAACACATTGTCCTGATCAGAATGAATCATAATTACATTTTGGGCTTACTTTAAAGTCTGATATGATTCCTTTCAAGAGGGTTTGTATCAATAAAAATTAAAACTGGAGAAAGTTTCAAAAGTCAAGCTAGGTCATCCAACTAGATCAGAAATTAGATTCCACTCAGTTTTATTTTCATGAGGAAATTTATACAATACAATAATATTACAATATGTATTTTCCTCTGCCACCTATTAACTTTTGTGATGATTGGTAGATTACATATTGTGTTGTATAATCACTGCACATAACATAATTACTTAGATAATTACTTACTTGAGAAATTATATTGCAAATATTTATTTTCTAGGAGCAAAACCTACTGGCATAGAGGGGTTCCCCCCCCCAAGAATCTTAAGGCCTTTTTGATATGCTTAGTAATAAAATAATCATAATGTAATAGAAAGTGACTACTGCCAAGAATGTAATGCAGTTACATTCCCATAGCCCAGGGCAATTTTTCATTTCCATTTCCCATCGGTCAGCTAAACCTGGCATTCAGAATTGTGTGCCATATTGTGATGGCAAGGAAGATAATTCAAGTGCTCCAATCCCAATGAACTTGAAACAGAAATATAAACTTGGCTAACAAGGTCACACCACATTTTTGTTTGAAATGAAGGCTGGATTCAATTTGCACAGTAGCGTATTAGCTAGCAATGAGAAAGCAATATAAATATTGTAACAATTCTAATGTAATATATTTATTTTTAAAAATTTCATCTTGCCTCCCTGCAGCCTTAAGGTGGCTTATATAATTAATTAAAATGACTATAAATGCAGCAGTGTTGCAACTGGAAATATATGATATAGGTGAGGATTCAGCAAAACTATTAATATAAAGGAAACATTGTCTACATGGGTGGAAGTTTCTTTGACATTTACACTGCAATTGCGTGAGAACTGAAGAGGCAAGCCGCTGTTCTGCAGCTTGCCTCTTTAGTTTGATGTCCTGATTTGGAGGCACAGTAAAAGAAATGTCTAGATACATGCACAATTCCTGTCCTCTTTCCACATGGCACATAGTTTTGTTGGATCATTGGATATATATATATATATATATATATATATATATATATATATATATATATATATATATATATATATATATATAATATGTGAGAGATTTAATTAAACAGCGAACAACTGTACACTTCATGCATGACATTCTGTGAACATTTACCAGGACCCGGCCATTTGATCCAATAAGTGACTTCATGTGCATAGGTCCAGATCATGTATCCAGTCACTTAAAGCTTAAGGAATTTTTTTTACAGTAGCTACACATCATCTTGAAAGGGAAATAGAGAAAATACTGCAGTATACTCGGTTCATGTACATTGTATAGGGTTCAGGTAGGTGCCCTGGATTGGTTGTTGTGTGTATGCATGTGTGTGTACACATCCCTAAAACTCACATACAAGAATCACATTTTTTTCATTTGCATTCCTGAGTAGGGCACACCTAACGTACGTGTGTGTGTGTGTGTGTGTGAGAGAGAGAGAGAGAGAGAGAGAGAGAGAGAGAGAGAGAGAGAGAGAGAGAGAGAGAGAGAATACCATACCTCAACCATAGTGATGGCTTAAGAAGAACCTGTCATATGACGTTCATGGCTCATCTACTCCAGCATCCTGTTCTCATATTGGTAGCCAGATGCTGTAAGGAGGCATTCGTCAGTTTTTTGGTTTTTTTTTTTGCCTAGCTGGCCTAAAACTTTGTCTTTTGTCACCACTATTGGTCTCAGTTCTTCCTGCCCTACAACTTCCACCATGAAGACAGAGACAAAAAATTCATCCAGCTTCTTTGCAATCTCCTTATCACCTTACAGCACACCTTTTACCCAAAGTCCAACCAATTCCCTAGCCAGTTTCCTGCTATTAATGTATTTAGTTTTGTTCTAGATGGTGGTGGTCTTTATGCTTTTGCTAATGTGCTCCTCAAATACTTTTTTAGCACATCATACTGTGGTCTAAACCACAGAGCCTAGGGCTTGCTGATCAGAAGGTCAGAGGTTCGAATCCCCGTGACGGGGTGAGCTCCCGTTGCTCGGTCCCAGCTCCTGCCCACTTAGCAGTTCGAAAGCACGTCAAAGTGCAAGTAGATAAATAGGTACCGCTCCGGTGGGAAGGTAATCAGTGTTTCTGTGTGCTGCTCTGGTTTGCCAGAAGTGGTTTTGTCATGCTGGCCACATGACCTGGAAGCTGTATGCTGGCTCCCTCGGCCAATAACGCGTGATGAGCACCGCAACCCCAGAGTCGGTCACAACTGGACCTAACGGTTAAGGGTCCCTTTACCTTTACTGTCATCTTGCATTTTGTTTCTCAAACTTTGTGTTCCTTTTGCTGTCCTCATTTGGAAAATACTTCCATGTTCTAAAGCAGGCATCCCCAAACTCCGGCCCTCCAGATGTTTTGGCCTACAACTCCCATGATCCCTAGCTAAGAAGACCAGTGGTCAGGGGTGATGGAAATTTTAGTCCAAAACATCTGGAGGGCCGGAGTTTGGGGATGCCTGTTCTAAAGGAAGTCTTCTTGCCTCTAATAATGTCTGTGGTTCTGCTCCTTAGCCACCTAGGCATCCCCTTATCCCTAGTGCTACCTTTATTGCCCTGCAGTATACATTTGAGCTGAGCTTCTAATATTGATTTTTTAAAACAAC